>NC_081317.1:30093437-30411875 GCF_026419965.1 Kogia breviceps
ATACCATTCCTGTCTAACTCTACCACGTTGTTGCTCTGATTGAACAATATCATATAAATGATTGCTATACAAGTACAAAGTGTAATAAACCATGTTACTTCATGGAAGCAGACATTACACTGCTCTGCAGCATGTACGTGTACACACACACACACACACACACACACACGTTGGAGAGTCAGAAAACAAGGTTCTGGCCTTACCTCTACCCTGAATAGCTGGGTGACATGGCCCAAGGAAGGGCACTGCCGTTTGTTGAGCACTTCCTTCTTACAGGGCCTTTTCTAGGCACTTCAGGAAGAAAACTTCATTTAATCCCCACTACATCCATCACCAGGGTAGGTACCGTTTTGGAGAGGAGGGAGTTGATCCTATCTCTGGCTGAAGAGATATTTCACCATTAGTAAGCAGCAGGGCAGGGACTGAAATACAGATCTGTGACTCTAAAGCCAGCCTGGGACCTTGAACTCATCATCTGCATAGTGAAGGCAGGGGTCCCTTCTAGCTGCAATATTCTGTGGTCTTTCCCCCCGAAACTGCATGTTTTTTACATATACAGTTGTCCCAAAACAATGGAAATGGTTTTAAACAACAATATAAGAAACTTATATTAGACCATAAAAAGTTTTCTTTGGGGAAGTACTGTTGAAATGGGTTATTTATTGACTAGAATTACTCAAAATACTGGTGTGTATGAAAGAAACTGGTTGGTTCTAACTCCTTGTCTCTTATTCCCCTGTTCTTTGGGTTTGTTTTATCACCCCTCAGCACTCTTTAGGAATGAAGAGTGCCAGGCTGACCAGATCCAGAATTACACCTTCCTAGAAAGCTGGACTAAAGGCCCAGACACTGAGGGGCAGGCAGCCAACCAGTATATGCAGACGGCAGGCCAGTCAATTGCTTAGTGACCACCTCAGTGTCACCTACCCTTTCACAAAAGGAGGAACAGGGTCACTCAGCCTCCCAGGTACTTAATCCAGTCACCTACAAGTTCAACCTTCTGCCTTTCTGAAGGTCCAGCCATAAATTTTTTTGGCGAGTCAATACAATTTAGTCGTTAAGGGTTTGGCCTTTGAAGTCAGCTAGAACTTGCTCACAATTCCAGCTCGGAGCTTCCTGGCTGTGTTACTTTGGGCAAGTTCTCTAACTTTGTTGAGCCTCAGTTTCCTCAGCAGGAAAAGGATAATAATAAAACTTAACATTTTGTTGGAGGATTAGATTGAATAATGAACAAAAAGAGTTAAGTATAATGCCTGACAAAAATAAAGTACTGGATAAATAGCAGCTATTGCCTACATCATCATCATTCTTTTCTCCTCTCCACATTCTCCAAATTCCCTTCTCTCTTTCTGTTACCAAAGAGGAGTTGTTCCAAAATTTTTGCTTCCACAGCACCCAACCTCATCATCTCCTGTGCCTTCATCCTGGATACTTCCATCTCACTCCTACTCTCAAAAGCTTTCTCCATTTAATATGCAGAAAAATTAAGCTGGATGCTGAGTGCATCTCAAAAGTTGCATAGCTATACCCAAGAAGATGTACCCTCCCCCTTAGAGGGTGGTGGAGCACTGTGGATCAGGAACAGCGTTTTTCACCCAGTATGTGAACCAGAGAAAAATATGACTTACCCACCGAAAGAGATGAAGAGAGGTTGAAACAGGTTTGAGGACACTGAAGAAAATGGCAACATTATTTGTGGAAAGCATAAAGGGGAATGAAGGAGACGAGATGAATAAAGAGAGAAGGCCATGCATCCAGGCTTCCGGAGTTAGAAGCAGATTGAGTGGCAGGAAGGGTCCCCTTGCCAGGCAGGCAGACAAGCTGACGTCATTAGCACCCCCGTGCCATACCATTCACGATGCATGACTGGCCTGTCCCACGGCCACTGAATGCCTGTCCTCTGTGGCACAGCTGACTCCTAGGCATGCTAGGTCCTGCTGGGCTGCCAGATGGAGGTGTAAATGATAGGCTGGAACAAATTATCTCTGTGGCGGAGAGCCTAGAGAGGTCCTCATCCAATCACTGGCACCCCAGCAGAGGAGGCTGCATGCCGAATGGTCGTGACCAGACAGCAGGTGCCCTGGCTTCCCTGTAGTGGGGGATAAGGGGAGCATTCACCCTTTTTTAATCTGCTTCCTGCCCGAGGCCTACCCTCTTCTGCCTCTCATTTTGTCGGCCCCCTCTGGCCATTTGCCAAGTGAGAACAGAGATCTTTAATACCAGGGAGGAATGTAAAAACTGTTACTTAAAAAACTGGGAAGAGAAAAGGCAGTCACTTATTAAAAATAATTATATTCTAGAATGCAACGGTCAGAGAAAACAAGAGTTACCTCTTGCTAGAGCTCTTGCACACATGTGTGCAGGTAAACTTGCCAGTCATTTTCTTCCATGTCTTCTCTCCCCCACCCAAAAAGGCACTGTCTCTAGGGTCTTTTCCCTCATAACTTCTCCCACATCCATCCCAGACCTATGAGGTTAGCAGCCTATAGCGGTTCTGCAAAACTGAAGGTCCCTTTTGGGTACAGTAGGAAAGAGTAAGCAAGACTCCAAATAGGTATATATAACTGAGATCTTAGCTATGCTCTCCTTGCCTTTTTATTTCTTTATTATTATTTTTTTTTTTTTGCGGTACGCAGGCCTCTCACTGTTGTGGCCTCTCCCGTTGCGGAGCACAGGCTCCGGACGCGCAGGCTCGGCGGCCATGGCTCACGGGCCTAGGCGGCCCGTGGCATGTGGGATCTTCCCGGACCGGGGCACGAACCCGTGTCCCCTGCATCAGCAGGCGGATTCTCAACCACTGTGCCACCAGGGAAGCCCTCCTTGCCTTTTTAGATCCACATACAGTTGGCTCAAACCTCCATTCTATAACCCCCAGAAAGCCCAATGCCTTCCCCCAATTTGAGGGAATTTCCCAAGGGGGCTCTGGGAAATTAAGAAGGTCACGCTGGCTCAGAGCTTCTCCTTTCACTAACAGTTCAGTCAAGCATACGGGTCATCCCTCCAGCCCCAGTGCACCAGCCCTGTCCAAGCCTTGGTGACCTAGACGGGGAGCTCCACTCCTTCATTAGACTTCCATAAAAAGGCAAAAACAGACAAAAAGTTCACTTGCACAAAGCCCGTCGGTAGTGTTAAAAGATAAACTGAGGAAGATTAAAAATTTAATAATTTATCTGAGCAATGCCAGCTGGTTAGAAGCACCCTGCAGAAGGGAGCTGGGGGAAAACTTTTATAGAGAAAGTGTGGAAGCCAAGTAAGGAACTTATTGACTGCTTAAAGCCTAGTTGGCTGTTTGTGACTGGTTGTCCTTAGGTTTCGATTTCCTAACCTTGAGGCACTTACAGGTTTAGATTCTGGCTTGCTTACACACGTGCCACGGTATTAGAGCCAGCTCTGTCTCATGGCCTCCTTGCTTAACTCATTTAACAGCAGACATACCTAAAGGTTTGCAGAGAGGAAGGGGAATTACACGGCGGCCATAGGACAATTTAAATTGAGCATGAGTCACCCCTAATCCCAAGAGTCCTCTGAAACTCCCACCAGAGGTCAGATGCCGCAGTTTCCATTCCTCTCCTCCCCCATTGCTCCCCCTCATTTCTTCCCTCACAGATCGCCCCTTGGAAGTCTGAACTGTTCTTACTCTACCAGTTGAAGCAGTACCCCCGCCCCCCCAGCTCACCTCGACTCCTTCGTATCTCCAAACAAATCCACTTGCCCGGCTATCGACAGGGCCTTCTCCTCTGCTGGTGACGCACGCTCCGAAACCCCGAGACTTCCCCTACCGTGTTCCCCCTTCCTTAAAAGGCGCTTTTGATGTTACGTCACAATTTTGGTTTCTCATTTCAGGATACTCCAAGGTTGTGTAGCGCGGGCCACGAGAGCGGCAAGCGTCTTTCCAGCGAGTTCAAACGAATGTAGTCTCTCTGAGGGAAAAGCAGAAACGCACGCACTCACCGGAGGTGGGTTTGTGGCAAGTTTCCTGCTCTGACGCAGAACTTCCGGTGCGTGTTGTTGGCGCGGAACCAAGGTGGGCGCCGGGCTGCAAGGAGGGGCAATCTTTCCGTGGGCCTGTTTCCCCCCCGCCACCGCCCTTCTTCTTTGTGACTGAGAGTGAAACAGAACCAGAAAACACCAGAGGAGAATTAACAAAGGACAAGTATTCCTTTATACCAGATGATGTAACTTCATTTTCTTGAGCTAAGCATGACCAGGACAGATGGTGGCCCTGTTAGCTAATCCTGCCAGGAAGAAAGGCAAGGGAAGAAATGGACAATTCTGAACCTTAGGTGATTTTTTTAATAGACTTTCACCTCCTTTAAACTGGGTTGTAAAAATCCAGCGCACACAGGAGTGACCTTCCTCCATGTTTGCCTGTGAAAGCCAGGCATAGCATTGTTTTAATTTAGGTATGTATCAAGGAGATTTTTCTCTTGGCCAAGGAGGGAGTCTAGCCAAGGTTAGAACTATGTGGCCATTAACGTACAGACTGCACGTTTTTTGGCATTTCAGGCACCCATTTAACATGAATAAAACAATTTTTGTATTGGCTTCCACACCTGTGGTTCTCTGCTGAGGAAAGGCTGGTCTCCTATTTAGGCTCATCCTGACAGATTCCTCAGCTTTCACCAGGACCAGTGCCAGAGGCCAGGAGGGGCTGAGCTTCACATTCAAGAAAGACCTCAGATTCCATTTAGATGTTATTGCCAAATGAGTTAGACACACAGTTATTTCTTTGTGTACGTGTTCAAAACATTAATTTACTAAATGTGTGCATTCAAATTATACAACAGATTTGGTAACTCTGGCTTTGCCATTTCTTCATTTTCAATATATTTACTGGAAGTTTAAAATTACAGAAGTAGCCTGGATCTCTCGTGGCCTCTGAGAGGCTGTGTCCCACACCTACCTTGATTGTTTATATATACAGAGAGATCTTTATGCCACAAAAAAGGAGTATAAACTTGGGCTCTAGTCCCCTGATTATTTATCAAAAGATCACCTGAAAGAAATATTAGGAAGGGATTCTTTAAAGAATATGTAGTCCATCCAGTTTGATGATATCAAGAGGTACAGAGAATGGGCACACTGCATACCCAGTCCTACACCTGCTGGAATTGTTCTGGGTAAATAGCATTAGTGTGCTTTCAGTGTGAGACCATCTGACTTGCCTGAGGGCCATCATCAAAAATAGTTGTGTGCAACTCACACCCTGGTCATTGTCCAATAAAATACCATCACAGGCTGTGTTCATTATGAAGTACTCAGACAGAAATTCTTGTCTGATCTGAGAACTAAGAATGCTTAGTTCTTCTCCTGAGTAACCAGTTTAATTTTATCTTATAATGTTGTGAAATTGCCTAACTGGCCAGGTTTCCATTTCTCTTTGCCTGCTGGTTCATTCAGAGACACATTTTTGATCTACCCATACTATGTGGTGGACCACTGTGGTTATTTAGTTAATTGTAATTAGTTTGACTACTTCTTTTCAGGTTTATCTCTGGGCTTTTGTTTTTGGCGTTTTAGTATATGTTTGTTTTTTATTTTATTTTGGTTTTTAATATTTTGGTCTAATCCAGATGTATTTTATTTTTGTGAATGGTATGAGGCAGGAATGTAAATGTATTTTTTCCCCAAATAGTAAATTGAAAGTCGTGCATGTTCTTAAATTGCAAATAAAAGACTCTACTTGTCTTACTCAGCTTGGGTTGCTTTAACAAATAGCATAGATTGAGTGGCTTAAACAACAACAAACATTTTTCTCACAGTTCTAGAGGCTGAGTAGTCCAAGATCAAGGTAGATCCAGGCAGATTCGGGATCTGATGAGGACTCACTTCCTAGTTTGCACATGAGTATCTTCTCATTGCATTCTGACATGGCAAGGAGGAGAGAGAGGAAACAGGCTCTCTCCTGTCTCTTCTTATAAGGTCACTAATCCTATTCATGAAGGCTCCACCCTTATGACCTAATCACCTTCCAGGGCCCCCACCTCCTAAGACCATCACATTGAGGGTTAGGATTTCAACATATGGATTTTGGGTAATTCACAGACTTCTGAGAGAGCTAGAGAACTCGACTTTGTAGGCTATACAGTCAAGAACAAGACAGGCATGGTCTACATATCCAGAAAAAATACCAGAAGAAATACCTGACCACACCACAGGATAGTTCCAGGAAAAAAAAAAAAAAACTTAAAAAAAATAAAACTGATTCAGTGGGACACTTGCAACTCTGACATGGCTGCTCCAAAGGAGCAAACACTTTTGACACCACACTTGCCAGACCAGTTTCTCTGAATGTGTCCCCTACATGGCTCCCTTCCACATCAGATGTCGATGGTGGGGGGAGGTATAGACTCTAAGTCATATGCCTGGTTTATGGATTCTCTTGGGAAAGCAGGACTTTCTTACACAGTGAGACATAATTAGAATGTCAGAAGGGTATTCAAAAGATGTTGGACAGCCATAATGCAGAGTTCTGCTAGATTAATCAGTTATCTCAATACTCCTTCTAAAACAATTCAGCATTCTTTTGAAATGCTGCCCATAAAATATTGATTAATACATAAATTGTAGATGCATGCATAGCACGAACACACACACACACACACACACACAAATGTATTGCTTTCTATTTTTCCATTGATGCATTTTTGTTTATCCTTGTACTACCCAACACTGTTTTATTGTAGCTTTATGATACATTTAAATATCTAAAAGAATATGTCCCTACAATCTTCAAAGATTTCTTGGCTCTTCTTACATTTTAATTTTCCAAACAAACTTTAGACTGGTTTCATGAAATTCTCAATTTGGCATTCTGATTGAAATTATACTAAACATATAAATAAATAAGGAAGTAATTGATGTGTTATTAAAGTTTACCATCAAGAAAAATAATATGCCACTCCATTTACACCTTAATTTTTGTAATTCACTATATTTTATAGTTCTTTTCATAATTAGTCCTTTGCATTTCTTGTTCAGTTTATCCTAGGAACTTTGGTTGTTGCTGTTGTTTCTATGATAAGTGGAACATTTTTCATTATATTTTAACTTATTAATGCTGTTAGAAATCTATATATTATAGAAAAGTTTTCTTTAGTAACTCACCTCCTTTTTGACATCCATAACTAGTTCTAACTGTTTTTCAGTTGATTGTCTTCCGTTGGAAACAAAATTTAATCTAAGACAAATGATATCGGGTAGAAATAATGAACAATTATTATCCTTTTCAATACCTTCTTACTTATACATTGGTTGTAACTTACACAAAAAGCCTAAAATTTTGTGATAATAGTGTGCTTTTTTTTTTCATGATAATGTTATCAGTGTTTCATTAAGTGTAATATTGCTTTTTAGTTTGAGACATGAGATATTCATTCTTTTAGAAAATTATCTATCTTCATTCACATGAAAGAAAGAAAGAAAGAAAGAACATTGAAGCAGTTGCTTTGGCTGGCCAGAGGCCGCAGGGTGCTGCAGGAGGTGCTGGGCCCAATTGTTGGAGGCGACTCTGGTCCAGCGGGGCATGTGGTGCGGGGCCGAGGTAGAGACCCTGTCTGGCCAAATTGTGACCTTGTGATAGCAGAGGCTGTCGCTGGGCTTGGTGGAGTTGGGGAGCAGCAGCAGTGAGAAAGAGCGAAGTGCCCAGGGATTCTGAAGGGAATGTGCTGACCCTTTGCGCATCCCCGGAGCCCGCTCTCAGCAGGCTGAGAGGCCGCTAGGCAGCACATGAGGACGCCGTGGCCCAGGCAGTGGCCTAGTACATGGCGTTGGAGTCCAGAGGCCACAAGCATCAGCACTTGCAGGACATCAGCAAGCAGAACCACCTGAGTATTTGGCCTTGGAATCTAACGTATGTGACCTTCCCTGAGCAGGAACTGTTTTCCTGATCAAATCTCAGATGGATGTGCAAGAAAAGAGGATGAGTAACCATATAAACCACATGTCTCCAGGCAGCTTACTGAAAAGTATAGTTCATCAGTAACCATAATTCTAGGTGCCAGTATAGTCAGCTGAATTAACCTTAGAAGTATGATACAATGTGTGACCGTAGCAGTATACTGCAAGTAAAGAAGAGAAGCTGGGAGAGATCCCTGGATATAGATATAGATATAAATATAGATAAGGATATAGACATGTATCATCTTCTCACACTTCCAAAACAAACGGAAGCTATGCAAGCACTTCTGAGTAATTGGAGAGTAAGGGAGTGTGCATGCAGTCAATTAATAAGACATTAATAAAGGAAACGGAAAAGCTGTTTGTACAAGTAAGGTATAGCTTTGAACTGCCTCTGCAGCCCCACCCACACCGTCTGATAGAAGGAAATTGAAAATCCTTTCCTGGAGAGGGCAGACAGCAGAAGCAAGAAAAACTACAATCCTGCAGCCGGTGGAACAAAAATCACATTCACAGAAAGATAGACAAGATGAAAAGGCAGAGGGCTATGTACCAGATGAAGGAACAAGATACAACCCCAGAAAAACAACTAAATGAAGTGGAGATAAGCAACCTTCCAGAAAAAGAATTCAGAATAATAATAGTGAAGATGATCCAGGACTTCGGAAAAAGAATGGAGGCAAAAATCTAGAAGATGCAGGAAATGTTTAACAAAGACCTAGAAGAATTAAAGAACAAACAAACAGAGATGAACAATACAATAATGGAAATGAAAAATACACTAGAAGGAATCAATAGCAGAATAACTAAGGCAGAAGAATGGATAAGTAACCTGGAAGACAAAATGGTGGAACTCACTGATGTGGAACAGAATAAAGAAAAAAGAATGAAAAGAAATGAAGACAGCCTAAGAGACCTCTGGGACAACATTAAACGCAAAAATATTCAGATTATAGGAGTCCCAGAAGAAGTAGAGAAAGAGAAAGGACCCGAGAAAATATTTTAAGAGATTATAGTCGAAAACTTCCTTAACATGGGACAGGAAATAGTCACCTAAGTCCAGGAAGTGCAGAGTCCCATACAGGATAAACCCAAGGAGAAACATGCCGAGAAACATAGTAATCAAACTGGCAAAAGTTAAAGACAAAGAAAAATTATTGAAAGCAGCAAGGGAAAAACGAAAAATAACATACAAGGGAACTCCCATGAGGTTAACAGCTGATTTCTCAGCAGAAACTCTACAAGCAAGAAGGGAGTGGCATGATATACTTAAAATGATGAAAGGGAAGAACCTACAACCAAGATTACTCTAGCTGGCAAGGATCTCATTCAGATTCGATGGAGAAATGAAAAGCTTTACAGACAAGCAAAAGCTAAGAGAATTCAGCACCACCAAACCAGCTCTGCAACAAATGCTAAAGGAACTTCTCTCAGTGGGAAACACAAGAGAAGAAAAGGACCTACAAAAACGAACCCAAAACAATTAAGAAAATGGTCATAGGAACATACATATCGATAATTACCTTAAACATAAATGTATTAAATGCTCCAACCAAAAGACACAGGCTTGCTGAATGGATACAAAAACAAGATCGGAGCTTCCCTGGTGGCACAGTGGTTGAGAGTCCACCTGCCGATGCAGGGGACTCAGGTTCGTGTCCCGGTCCAGGAGGATCCCAAATGCCACAGAGCGGCTAGGTAGGCCCGTGAGCCATGGCCACTGGTCTGCATGTCTGGAGCCTGTGCTCTGCAATGGGAGATACCACAACAGTGAGAGGACCACGTACTGCAAAAAAAAAACCCCCAAAAAACAACCCCCCAAAACAAGACCCATATATATGCTGTCTACAAGAGACACACTTCAGATGTAGGGACACATATAGACTGAAAGTGAGGGGATGGAAAAAGATATTCCATGCAAATGGAAATCAAAAGAAAGCTGGAGTAGCAATACTCATATCAGATAAAATAGACTTTAAAATAAAGAATGTTACAAGAGACAAGGAAGGACACTACGTAATGATCAAGGAGTCAATCCAAGAAGAAGATATAACAATTATAAGTATATATGAACCCAACATAGGAGCACCTCAACACATAAGACAACTGCTAACAGCTATAAAAGAGGAAATTGACAGTAACACAATAATAGTGGGGGACTTTAACACCTCATGTACACCAATGGACAGATCATCCAAAATGAAAATAAATGAGGAAACAGAAGCTTTAAATGACACAATAGACCAGATAGATTTAATTGATATCTATAGGACATTCCATCCAAAAACAGCATATTACACTTTCAAGTGCGCATGGAACATTCTCCAGGATAGATCACGTCTTAGGTCACAAATCAAGCCTCAATAAATTTAAGAAAATTGAAATCATATCAAGCATCTTTTCTGACCACAATGCTATGAGATTAGAAAACAATTACAGGAAAAAAAAACATAAAAAACACAAACACATGGACTAAACATTACGTTACTAAATAATGAAGAGATCACTGAAGAAATCAAAGAGGAAATCAAAAAATACCTAGAAACAAATGACAATGAAAACACGGTGATTCAAAACCTATGGGATGCAGCAAAAGCAATTTTAAGAGGGCAGTTTATAGCTATACAAGCCTACCTTAAGAAACAGGAAACATCTCGAATATACAACCTAACCTTGCACCTAAAGCAATTAGAGAAAGAAAAACAAAAACCCCCCAAAGTTAGCAGAAGGAAAGAAATCATAAAGATTAGATCAGAAATAAATGAAAAACAAATGAAAGAAATGATAACAAAGGTTGATAAAACTAAAAGCTGGTTCTTCAAGAAGATAAACAAAATTGATAAACCATTAGCCAGACTCATCAAGAAAAAAAGGGAGAAGACTCAGATCAATAGAATTAGAAATGAAAAAGGAGAAGTAACAACTGACACTGCAGAAATACAAAAGATCATGAGAGATTACTACAAGCAACTCTATGCCAATAAAACGGACAACCTGGAAGATATGGACAAATTCTTAGAAATGCACAATCTGCCAAGACTGAACCAAGAGGAAATAGAAAATATGAACAGACCAATCACAAGCACTGAAATTGAAACTGTGATTAAAAACCTTCCAACAGGGCTTCCCTGGTGGCGCAGTGGTTGAGAATCCGCCTGCCGATGCAGGAGACACGGGTTCGTGCCTTGGTCCGGGAAGATCCCACATACCGCGGAGCGGCTGGGCCCGTGAGCCATGGCCGCTAGGCCTGCGCGTCCGGAACCTGTGCTCCGCAACGGGAGAGGCCACAACAGTGAGAGGCCCGCATACCGCAAAAAAAAAAAAAAAAAAAAAAAAAACCTTCCAACAAACAAAAGCCCAGGACCAGATGGCTTCACAGGCGAATTCTATCAAACATTTAGAGAAGAGCTAACACCTATCCTCAAACTCTTCCAAAAGATAGCAGAGGGAGGAACACTCCCAAACTCATTCTACGAGGCCACCATCACCCTGATACGAAAATCAGACAAACATACTACAAAAAAAGAAAATTACAGACCAATATCACTGATGAGTATAGATGCAAAACTCCTCAAAAAAGTACTAGCAAACAGAATCCAAGAGCATATTAAAAGGATTATACACCATGATCAAGTGGGGTTTATTCCAGGGATGCAAGGATTCTTCAATATACTCAAATCAATCAATGTGATACACCATATTAACAAATTGAAGCATAAAAACCATGTGATCATCTCAATAGATGCAGAGAAAGCTTTTGACAAAATTCAACACCAATTTATGATAAAAACTCTCCAGAAAGTGGGCATAGAGGGAACCTACCTCAACATAGTAAAGGCCATATATGACAAACCCACAGCAAACATCATTCTCAATGGTGAAAAACTGAAAGCATTTCCTCTAAGATCAGGAACAAGACACGGATGTCCACTCTCACCACTATTATTCAACATAGTTTTGGAAGTCCTAGCCTTGGCAATCAGAGAAGAAAAAGAAATAAAAGAAATACAAATTGGAAAAGAAGAAGTAAAACTGTCACTATTTGCAGACGACATGATACTATACATAGAGTATCCTAATGATGCCACCAGAAAGCTATTAGAGCTAATCAATTAATTTGGTAAAGTTTCAGGTACAAAATTAATGCACAGAAATCTCTCACATTCCTATACACTAATGATAAAAAATCTGAAAGAGAAATTAAGGAAACACTCCGATTTACCATTGCAACAAAAAGAATAAAATACCTAGGAATAAACCTACCTAGGGAGACCAAAGACCTGTATGCAGAAAACTATAAGACACTGATGAAAGAAATTAAAGATGATACCAACAGATGGAGAAATATACCATGTTCTTGGATTGGAAGAATCAATATTGTGAAAATAACTACACTACCCAAAGCAATCTACAGATTCAATGCAATTCCTATCAAATTACCAACGGCATTTTTTACGGAACTAGAACAAAAAATCTTAAAATTTGTATGGAGACACAAAAGACCCCGAAGAGCCAAAGCAGTCTTGAGGGAAAACAACAGAGCTGCAGGAATCATCCTCCCTGACTTCAGACTACAAAGCTACAGTAATCAAGACAATATGGTACTGGCACAAAAACAGAAAAATAGATCAATGGAACAAGATACAAAGCCCAGAGATAAACCCACGCACCTATGGTCAACTAAACTATAAAAAAGGAGGCAAGGATATATACAATGGAGAAAAGACAGTCTCTTCAATAAGTGGTGCTGGGAAAACTGGACAGCTACATGTAAAAGAATGAAATTAGAACACTCCCTAACACCATACACAAAAATAAACTCAAAATGGATAAGAGACCTAAATATAAGACCAGTCACTATAAAAATCTTAGAGTAAAACATAGGAAGAACACTCTTTGACATACATCACAGCAAGATCTTTTTTGACCCACCTGCTATAGTAATGGAAATAAAAACAAAAATAAACAAATGGGACCTAATGAAACTTAAAAGCTTTTGCACAGCAAAGGAAACCATGAACAAGACCAAAAGACAACCCTCAGAATGGGAGAAAATATTTGCAAACAAATCAATGGACAAAGGATTAATCTCCAAAATATATAAACAGCTCATGCATCTCAATATTAAAGAAACAAACAAGCCAAGCCAAAAATGGGCAGAAGATCTAAATAGACATTTCTCCAAAGAAGACATACAGATGGCCAAGAAGCACATGAAAAGCTACTCAACATCACTAATTATTAGAGAAATGTAAATCAAAACTACAATGAGGTATCACCTCACACCAGTTAGAATGGGCATCATCAGAAAATCTACAAACAACAAATGCTGGAGAGGGTGCGGAGAAAAGGGAACCCTCTTGCACTGTTGGTGGTAATGTAAATTGATACAGTCACTATGGAGAATAGTATGGAGGTTCCTTAAATAACTAAAAATAGAATTACCATATGACCCAGCAATCCCACTACTGGGCATATACCCAGAGAAAACCATACTTCAAAAAGACACATGCACCCCAATGTTCATTGCAGCACTATTTACAATTGCCAGGTCATGGAATCAACTGAAATGCCCATCGACAGACGAATGGGTAAAGAAGATGTGCTACATATATACAATGGAATATTACTTAGCCATAAAAAGGAATGAAATTGGGTCATTTGTTGAGACGTGGATGGATCTAGAGACTGTCATACAGAGTGAAGTAAGTCAGAAAGAGAAAAACAAATATCGTATATTAATGCATGTATGTGGAACCTAGAAAAGTGGTAAAGATGAACCGGTTTGCATGGCAGAAGTTGAGACAGATGTAGAGAACAAACGTATGGACACCAAGGGGGGAAAGCCACGGGGGTTGGGGACGGTGGTGTGATGCATTGGGCAATTGGGATTGACATGTATACACTGATGTGTATAAAACTGATGACTAATAAGAACCTGCTGTATAAAAAAATAAATTAAATAAAATTTAAAAATAAATTCCTTTCCTGAAAGAAGATAACTTTATTTTAGGCCCCAAGTTATTTCTACACATAAGCTTTCAAATACAGTATCTAGCACACCTTAAAATATAAGCAGACAAGTGAACTGAAAAACATAACTGAAATCAAGAACTTGATGGATAAGTTTAATAGCAGGTTAGGCATAGATGAAGACAGAATGGGAATTAATGAACTGAATTTAATGGTCAGTAGAGATATCTAGCACAAAGCAGGGAGAGAGAAAGAGAATAAAAATACATGTGAGTGTGTTAAAGACATAGGGAATCAGTGAGAAGTTCTACCCTACATATAAATAGATTAGCAGAAGAAGAGAAAAAATGAGGCAGAAGTAGTATTTGAAAAGAGTATAGCTGAAAAATTTCCAAACTGGTGAACCATCGATTCACAGATTTAAGAAACCCAGTGAATTCCAAGCAGGACAAATATTTTTCAGAAAGTACATCTAAATGATTTATAGTAAAACTGTAAAACAACAACAAAGAGAAAAATCTTAAAAGCAACCAGAGAAAACATAGCTTTCAAAGGAACCACAGTCAGACTTACAGCTGACATCTCAACAGCAAAAGCAGAAGCCAGAAGAAAGTGAAATGTTATCAATGTGATAAAAGAAAATAACTGCTAATACTCAGTGAAATAATTCTTCAAGAATGAAGGGGAAAAGATGTATTCTATCCAAAAGAAGGTAAGAAAGGACAGAAAGAGAAACAAAAAAAGGAAGAGATAGTGCAAAATAACATAGTAGAAATAAATACAAAAATCTCAATTGTGATAAATGTAAATAGATTAAGGTCTCTGATGAATATATCCTTATACTAGATTTTTTTAAAAATTAATATATGCTGTTTAAAGCAACACAGCTAAAATGTAAAGTCATAAAAGTTCAAAGTAAAAGAATGAAAAAAGTTATGGCAAGCAAATAACTGATGTAACTATGTTAAGTTTGAAGTAGTCTTTAAGGCAAAAAGCATTAATAGAGAGGCTTACTACATAATTATAAAAAGGATTTATCTACCAGGAACAAGTAATTTTTATCTTATAATTAATGCAACTAATAATAGAACCTCAACCTACAAGAAAAAAGCAACTATATGGACAAACAGATGAATCCTAGGACCATGGGGAGATTTTATTTACACTTTTCTTAGTAGTTTTTTAAGGACATAAAAGTTTGAACAGCATAATTAACAAGTTTGACCTAATAGAGCACTGCATCTAATAACTGCAGAACATACATTATTTTTAAGGACGTTTAGAACGTTTACAAAAATGGACCACATCCCAGGCCATAAAACATGTCTTAGGAAATTCCAGAGGCTTACTATGTTATATAAACCTTAATATGAGTAAATTAGCAATCAGTATCAAAAATAACTAGAAAAAAATCCATGTGTTTGGAAATAAACATATTTCTGATTAATCCATAGGCCAAAGAAAAAAATCATAATGGAAATTGAAAATATTTTGAATTAAATAATGAAAATAATTTGTATTAAAGATTTCGGGATGCAGCTAAAGTAGCACTTGGGTTTTTTTTTTTTTTGGCCTTAAGTACTTCTATTAGAATAGTGGAAAGACTGAAAATTGAGCTATGGATGCTGCTTAAGTTCAAAAAACAGAATAAATCTAAAGAAAGGATATTAGTAGAAACAAATGAAACAAGATAAAAGTTGATTCTTTGAAAAGACAAATGACAAACCTTCTGCCAAGATTTATTTTGCCTTCTTGTCTTCATCAACGTTAAGAATTTTTAAGGGCTTCCCTGGTGGCGCAGTGGTTGAGAGTCCGCCTGCCGATGCAGGGGACACGGGTTTGTGCCCCGGTCCGGGAGGATCCCACGTGCCACGGAGCGGCTGGGCCCGTGAGCCATGGCCGCTGAGCCTGCGCGTCCGGAGCCTGTGCTCCGCAACGGAAGAGGCCACAACAGTGAGAGGCCCGCATACCGCAAAAAAAAAAAAAAAAAAAAAAAAAAAAAAAAATTTAAAAGGGTTTTAAAAAGGCAACAAGGATATCAAGAAATTTGTTGCCCACATATTTGAAAATCTAACTAAAATGGACAATTACTGGAATAATATAACTAACAAAATTGACTCAAGAAGAAATAGAATAACCATTAAAGAAATAGAAACTTAAGTTGCTCTTACCACAAGGAAAAAATTGTATGGCCACAGTTTTATTGGTTTGTTTTAACCATAGAACAAATGCTTCTGATTTTACTCAATACTATTCCGGAATGCAGAAAAGGGGTCACTCCCCAACTTATTTATGAGACTCACAAGAACCTGAAAGTAAAACCTGAAAAGATGGTATGAACGAGAAAAATTACAGCCAATCTCTTTAGTGAACATAGATGGAAAAATTCTAAAGAATATCTTAGCCAATTGAATACAATACATTGTAAAAGTGACCACGATGTGGATTTATCTCAGAGTTGCAAACATACTTTATCATGAGAAGATAAAATAATATAAGTAGGGCTTCCCTGGTGGCGCAGTGGTTGAGAATCCGCCTGCCGATGCAGGGGACACGGGTTCGTGCCCCGGTCCGGGAAGATCCCACATGCCGCAGAGCGGCTGGGCCTGTGAGCCACGGCGGCTGCGCCTGCGCGTCTGGAGCCTGCGCTCCGCAACGGGAGAGGCCACAACAGTGAGAAGCCCGCGTAACGCAAAAAAAAAAAAAAATAATAATAATAATAATATAAGTAATGATATTATCAGATTACAGTGGGGAAAAGAATCATCTCGTAGTGAAAAGGTGTTGGGAAAAATCTCGTGATTCAAGGCTTGTTATCAACAGAAGGAACTGTCCTTAATGTAATAAAAGGATCTATGAAAAACCTGTAGCAAACATCCTAGTTAATGGTGAAATATTAGAAGTATATTGTTTAGGGTAAGGAATAAAACAAGGGTACCCAATATCACTACTTCTGTTCAACATTATCCTAGCCAATGAATTAAATGAATTAAGACAAGAAAGAGAATAGAAAGTATAAAGTTTAGAAATGAAGAAACAAAATTGTTCATTATTTGTAGGTGATAAGATTGTCTACCTGAATGGAATAATTATTAGAATTAATCATAGTTTAGCAAGGTTATAGGATACAAAATCAGTATATAAAGATCAATTATCTTTTCAAATACATTGCAAACAGAAAATGTATCTTTTATAAAATAATTTTCAAAAGCATCAAACACATAAAATAGTTAGAAATAAGCCTAACAAATAGGTAAGATCTCTATGGGAAAATTTTAAAACTTTTTAAATTTAAATTTTAAAACTTAAATATAATTAAATGTTTAGTTTTTTAGTTAATCTAGTCTCATTTCGAGTGCCACATGTGACTAGTGGCTACGGTATTCGGCAGGTAGACTTAAGCTTTATGGTTACAGAAAACTAAGCAAGTTTTTTTAGTTTGTTGCAGAGAAGTATGATATAGTGATCAATATGACTTTCAAGCCTAGAAATATATTGTATATAATTCTATTTAGATAGAATTATGTGAAGGAAGTGGAAAAGGACAATATACGTGTTCTGAACTACTACGTGTACTTTTCTTTAAAGGATGATAGTGAATATTTATTCACTGTAATATTTGTATGTATTTAAAATAGTGACTGATAGTAAAACATTGGATATTATGTCCTTTGGAACTCTTTAAATTTAGATGGAAATTGTATATGTTAATTTAAAGTGCAAAAGTGTACATAGTTCCCCAAAATTATTTGTGGAAACACATGGGCACAGTTTGAAGACAATATCTTAAGAGTACCTACTTAAGAATTTTTCTTCAATGGATACATATATTAAATCTTCTAATCTTTCAAAAAATAAAAACAAATGTTGAATATTATCAAAGTCTGGTGTCTTTTTTTATGATTTTTTTACCTGTTGATATAATGTAGATTTTAAAATCATTAATTACTTTTGTATTTTGTGTATCTCTGGAATGGTACTCCAGGGTCCCTTCAAGGTCACATAACCAAAAGCAATTTAAAAGTAATTCAGATTTATTCATGTTTCTCAAGGGACATTAATGAAAGTCAAGCTTATAACTACAGCAACACTTCTTTAAATCTCCTTTTGTTTTTATCTTATATCCCATGAGCTTCAGAGTCACTATCGCAAACTCTCCATCTCCACTCTTTAGCAAAGCTCTCCCACACACCTCTCCAGACAGAATCTTCTCCATCCCCCTTCATGTTTCTTGTGCCCCTCCACATTTCTTCCCTACAGGAAATGGAAGTCAAAACTTTTGTTCCTGGGCTTCCCTGGTGGCGCAGTTGTTGAGAGTCCGCCTGACAATGCAGGGGACGCGGGTTCGTGCCCCGGTCCGGGAAGATCCCACATGCCGCGGAGCGGCTGGGCCCATGAGCCATGGCCGCTGAGCCTGCGCGTCCGGAGCCTGTGCTCCGCAACGGGAGAGGCCACAACATTGAGAGGCCCGCGTACCGCAAAAAAAAAAAAAAAAAACACCAAAAAACCTTTTGTTCCTGATCATCAGCTATAGGACTCTTGAAAATGGCTGAAGGACATATGGGCTCTATGCCTCTGTTTCTCAGTAATCTTTTACAGAAAGACATTTAGTCCTCTGAAAAATGTGGTTGTTTTCACACTCTGGCTGCTTTTCTCGAAAAATCCTCATGGAGAATTCTTTAAGAATAAGTGCTTGACTTTGTTACTGGACTGAAATTTGTTTGGCTGTGTTGTAGTATCATCGAATATAATGATACAATATTTTATACTATATTGCCCCCAGGGAGGGCACTGGCACTTAGTATGGGACTGAGGAAGGGCACTGCATATATATAATATATATATAGTATACACATTATATATATATATATATATATATATATATAAATAAATGCAGTTCATGTCATTATTATATGTCCTAAATGAATAAACTTGCCTTCATGATGTATGTATTTATGTTATGATTCTGGTTAAAATGTCTCATTCTAAGAGACAAATCTGTCCTGAGTCTGTAAACAAAATCTAGTTTCTGATCCTGCAGGGCTGTAGTTCAAATATATGCTGTGAGAAATTTACTCTTTGAGGGCTATAGTCTTGTTCCCTTGATCCCTGTGATAAACCCAGACATACCCATTTAGCTGAAAAAGTGCTTCTAAAAGGTATTATATGCAGAGTTTTACATTTGGCTTTTCTCATGTACCATTACATCTTGAGCATTTTCCTATACCACTGAATATTCTTTGAGAACATAATTTTAATGGGTCTATAATTTTCCAGAATATAGGTATGCATTTATTTATTTAACCAATTTCTGTTTTGGAAATGCGGGTTGTTTCTAATTTATTTTCTAATTATAAATAGAGATGCAGTGAGTATCCTTATACTTAAAACTTTTTATACATTTCTGTTATTTTCTTAAGATAAATTCCTAGGACTGGAAATATTAGATCCAATTGAATGAATACTTTGGCCAACTGCACGTTGTTCCCAATACCCATTTTCCCCTTCTAAAGTAAAAGCATTTTAGCTGAGTATATAGCTGCTTGGCTAAAGATAGTTCCCAGCCGGCCTCAAAGCTAGATGTGGCTGTGTGACTAAGTTTTGGCTGATGGGATTTGAGTTTAGTGATGGGGGCCCATAAAGGAATTCTTCTTCAATTCCTTGGTCTTTCTCCAGTTCTTCACTGGCTGGAAGATGACAGAAGCTGAAGCAGTCAAATTGAACCCACAAGTGGAAGTCACATTTTGTAGATAGCAGCAGGGCCAGCTACAATTTGTGAGGCCCATTGCAAAATGAAACTGCAGGGCCTCTTGTTCAAAAAGGAGAGGAAAATTGCCATTAAAGGTAGTAAAATTTAAAGTTCTCTCTTCTCTCCATGCTCTTTCTTTTGATTTTTCATGGTATTTTTTGTTGCTCAAAGTAAACTTAAAACCTAGATCATTAACATGAATTTTACCATTCATTATATTATGCAATGCCAGTTTATAAAAGCAAATATATGAGCATTTAACTCATATGCAGAATCACCAAAATTACATGATGTGTGTTTTGTAGTTCCTACATGTATATGTATTTCATTCTCATCAGAAGATTATAAATGCAGCACAAAACTAACTCAAATGTTTTTGTTTCACTTCTTCATACACACATATGGAGTAAGGAAAGATTGAAAGGAAAAAAAGACTATAGGTTTCCCTTTCTTTCTATGTTATCATTTGCAGTGTAAGTGGCTTGTTAATACACGGAAGTAACACAAGTAAGAAAGGATGTGATAAGATTCCATGGTTGTTCATGTTTCTTAGAGTATCAGTCTTCTTTCTGGATTAGAAGCAAGTTCTAGTTCAAATGGACAGCATGGCCTCCCAGGACTGCCAGGACTGCCAGTCCCCTCCCTCAGTCCCTTCCTTAGCCATCAACATAACACACTTATACTCACTTTGAGTTTCTCTGAACTTCCATGCATTGTGGGTCCACTGGAATGCTTCACTCATGGAGCATTCCCAACATGATATGCAAATAGAGTGCAGGAATGACAGACACGTATTGTGTATTCCTCCTCTCACATGCATGTTCCATTGTCCCAAGGGACTTTGCTTTTAAAACACAAGTTCAAACAAGATTATTAAGAATTTCAAGGTTGCAACAGCAGCACATTAAAGCAAGCTCTGGGCCCTTCTGAGTGTGGGGCTCTGTGGAACTGCACAGGTCACTCATTAAGCCAGTGCTGGGTGTTAAGTGAGACTGAAACACACTTCTACGCAGTTTAAGCTGTTATATTTTGGGGTCTCTTTGTTACACTTTGTACCCTGACTAATGCTAACACTTTTAGTTCTCAAAACATCCTTTTCTACAACCTGGGGACCATGTGCTACAATGAGTACTCTAAGTCATACTTTTAATATTTTTGAAACAGGAGTGAATCTTATAATAAGTGTACTTTTAATATATTGCTTTTACTTTTCCCCCCCTAAAAAGCCATTAATAGCTAGAGATTTAGTGTGCCTTTTATAATTGAGGGCATCTTCAAATCAAAGAGAGAGTATATTTACAGAACTTTAGATTCATAAAATGTTTTAGCTAGTAGGCATTAAAGATCAGATGATCCACCAGATTTTAAAGACATTTAAATTTTTTTCTTAAACATGGGCTTGTTTGAAATAAATCTTTAGAGAAACTATATACACACTAAAAGCACAGTGGGGTGATAGGTAACCAAGAATACCCACCCCTCCTCTCTGCTGACCTACACTCTAAAAGGAACATTTAGAGAGCAGTTTGAAACATAATGAAAAGATGCAAGCCAGTTCTTTCATCTTTGGCTGGTGCAAACCATGAAGCATCTTTTTAAAATAACAACTTTATTGAGATATAACTGACTTATAATAAACTGTACATTTGTGAAGTATAACATTTTATGTCCTGACATATCTATACATCCATGTAACCATCACTGCAATCAAGATATTGATCATATCCATCACCCCCAGAAGTTTATTTATGTACCTTTATAAACCTTTCCTCCCTACCTCACCCTACCCCATCTCCAGGCAATACTGATTTGCTTCCTGTCACTATAGAGATTAGTCTACATTTTCTAGAGTTTTACATAAATGGCATCATTCAATATATACTCTTGTTTTTGCTCTGCCTTCTTTCACTCAGCATAATATTTTGAAATTCATCCATATTCATCCTTTTCATTGCTGAGTAGTATTCCATGATATGGATATTCTTCACTGTATTTATCCATTTGCCGCTGATGGACATTTGAGTGGTTTCCAGTGTTTAACTATGACAAATAAAGCTCTATAAATATTCATGTACAGGTCTTAATGTAGATGTATGTTTTCATTTTTCTTGGGATAAGTACCTCGGAGTGGAATGGCTGTGTCTGATCAAATGGTATGTGTATATTTAACTTTTCAGGAAACTTCCCACTTGTTTTTCAAAGTGACTGTACCATTTTATATTCCCAACAGGAGTATATGAGAGTCTAGTTGCTCTGCATCCTCACCAACACTTGGTATAGTCAGTTTAAAAAAATTTTAGCCATTCTACTGGGTGTGTGATAGTATCTCATTGTGGTTTTAATTTGTATTTCCATAATGACTAATAATGCTGAGCATCTTTTGGTGTGCTTACTTGCCATCTTCTGTGGTGGAGTGTCTGTACCACTACTTATAAGTCTTTTAACTCTTCAGGTTTTTTTTTCCTTGTAAAGTTTCTGCAGTAATGAGAATGCTTTGAGGCATTTTACACGCTATTTGTCTATTCTAAAATTTTGGTGACAGAACTATTAGATAAACAGCATTATTAGTTGGAAACAAAGAAGATCTGTGTTAACAGAGAACTATCCAAATTGGCTGATATTTATTGCAAAGCCAGAGACTATTCACACTCATTCAAGCTTGCAAAAGTAAAGGTGAGTGGGGAAATAATGGCATATAATTGGGAGACAGTGGGAGAAGTTGAGAGAAAGAAGCTAGGCAGGGCAATATTGATTTCGCACCATCCAAAGCTCTCCTCCCACACTGTCTATATCATGGCCAACCCTTCATAGTCTTGTTTTCCCCCATTTTTTTCATTATTATGGATGAATGTTTTGTTATTTTATAGCAAATATGTTAAGGAGATGGGAACCCTAGTTCAGCAGAGGAAACTAGCTATAGGCTATTCTTTGTGGTAAGATTGCCAAGAATTTTCAATAGTGGGCCACTTGATCAAAAATCCATGTGTACACAGAAGAAAGTTTATCCATATGCCAGTGTTAACGTATAGCGAGTTTTGTATTTTGAAAAATGACTTTATACAAAAGTGCAGTAATAAGCCTAGAGTTTGACCTTGTCTCTCTAGAAGGCAGGTAGAGTGAGGGCACTGATCTAGATTGGAGACAGAGTGTCATGGAGTGGAATGGGTGTGAGCAGGGTAAAGGACTGAAAGGCCTGGGCAAGGGCAGAAGTGAAGATAACATTTAAGGTGAAGAAGAGAGAAGAGCTAGTCATGTAAGAGAGGAAGAGAAGATAGACAACCTTCAGCCAGCTCTCCTTCCATTTCTGCCTTGGCCTGTAGGGGAGGGCATTTCTGCTGCTCCCACACCCTCTGTCTACCCTTCTGACTAGCTTCTTTCTGAGGGAGGAAGAATTACTCAAGTGCTCACAGCACAGGGTAAGTACTAAACACATTTAACTAGAGAATGGAGGCTCTAAGCTGATGTTCTCTCTTTTGCAATTACAGTCCCCTATTTCAGTTCACTGGGTCAGGGTCTGACCGTTCTTTCTTCTACGTATGTGCTCTGCATAAACTGTCTCTGGTCTGTTCCAGACCTTTCCATCACCCCTGAGTGATGGAAACGATGGAAGCTTCTTTAGGATTCCAGATCTAAACAGCATAATCTGATTTGGCTTGACAAAGATCTCTGCACTGGGAGACAATTGGGTGCCTATCAATTAAGAAAAAGGTATTTTATTTTCCATTTGGTTACTGTTCTCATGCACACATTCCTCAATCAGGAATCACTGAAGAGGTTTGAGTGGTAGGATTTCAGCCCCTAAACTGAAACTCTGACATTTCCATAATTAATCCTAAACAAGGTCCCAATCCAAATGGAGCCCAAAGAGGCAAAAATGATATCTAAGACAGAAGGGCCGCAACTAGGGTCAAGGTGACAGGAGAAGTTCAGAGGAATAGAGAGTGGAAGCAGGCTCCCTTTGAGCTTCATCTGTGGGTAGAGAGGAAACCATCATTCATCCATCCATTCATCCACTCATCAACACATTTCTGAGTTCCAGGCACTGGGCTGTGACTTTTATGATACAGTAGTGAACAAGTCAGACACTGTCTGAGGGAGGAATGGGAGAAAACTGGGGGTGTACGTGAATTTGTCAGGAAAAAGAAAAAAAAAATCAGAGAATGAGAGATGGCACAGCATTTTCCCCCAATCTTGGACTTGTTGAAACTCCTATAGAAAGAGAAATTAGAACTAAACAAGGGAGTTGACTCATGAGCAAGTTTGGGGGACTCTGGGCATAAGCAGCACTGATTTGAGGATCAGGTGATGAAACAGAGCACAGAGTTGGAGAAGGGTTATTGTTTCCATTTTTTCCAAGAACCCAGCACTTACCTGTAAAGTAGATATTATTAGCGTTCACCAAAATCTGTTCTCTTCGCCTTTATATATATGGAAGACCTCTCTGCACTTTTTGGCTCTCTTGCAGTTGAGTGGGCCCGTGGCTCGGGCTACTTGCAGTCTAAAGCAGAGAAGAGCTGGTGAGGAGCCATTAAGCCCCTTATCTGGTGAGTATCCTTGTAACCCTGCTTGGCTGACCAGGGAGGTTTCCTGCTCCCAATGGGGCAACTACAGGACACTACCACAAAATCTAATAAAGATCTGGGCACCCTTTAGGGCAACTATTTCACGTATAGCAACACTTATAAGTGAAATAGTTGCCCTAAAGTGTGCCCAAATCTTTATTAGATTTTGTGGCAGTGAGAAATAAACATTCGTCATGGCAAGCCACTGAGACATTGGCTTTTGTTCTTGCTGTGCTAGTTTAGCCTAGCCTGGAGAACTGAGTTTGTTAGGCATTAAAAAATAGTAACCTTAGCAGAGGCATTGATGTTCCCAAAATGGTTATCATAAGGAGAGGCAAGAGAGATGCCCTTTAAGAGTTCCTTTAGAGTTACTAGGCAATGTGGAGCCAAATCGGAGAGGAAAGACAAGATAGATGCTGTGTGATGCTTGTGGCTAGCGAACTGCTATGAGAGAACATAAATGTAAGCTTTCTCTCTGGAGATTCCCAGAAATATTTGAGTGAGACTTTTAGGGGGTGGAGAGGAGTGTGTCAACGAAGGAAACTATGCATTCTTTGATACGAACATGACTTCATTTGTGTCCAGTCTGGTGAGACCTGGTGTCCCTAGGTATTAATTGACTGAGTTGTGGGATACCTTTTGTTGGGGAGAGCTTGCAATTCCAATTCTAGTCGGCAGAGATGATTGTAGTTCTCTTCATACTTATTCCTTTCTTGAAGCGTAAACTGCCAAATATTTTTCCTATCGCTGGAAATTTGGGGATCTCCCTAGGATAGATGTTGGACTCACCTCTAAATTTCCAGGGATTATGAGTTCTCTGTGTGAACATAATTCGATTTCAATTTCATTGTTTTCTCTTGAAACTGAACACAGACAGGAAAATACTTTCAAATGCAGACACATTAAGGTTTGTCTGCCAAAGAGAGTTTCAGAAATTTACAACATGCTTCATACTGTGCATCAGAATTCATGTGACCACATTACAAAACTGGGAATTTGGGGAAAAAAAAAAAAAAAGCTCTTCATGTGCCCCCAAATCAATAATTCAGGACAGTTTAGCAATAGGTAGAAAGCATAGTTTTCAGTTGTCAACTGGTCAATCCCCATATCTAATTTGAGTTTGAATATCTGTACTTCCTTGAAACTAGCAACAACAATCTTGTTCCCATGATGTTTCACATTCAGTTGCTCAGATGTCCTATCATATCAGAAAGAAAATGCAATCTTATGGGCCTCTAGGAATGGGCCTGTGGCCCATATCTGGCAGATGAGACAACAGGAGAGGTCTGCTGGGAGACTTCCTGAAATTGTTTCCCTGGAAAAAAGCCACAGAACTTCACAAGAAGAAAGGATTTTACCTCAGCCCTTTCATCCTTGTTTTGAATGCAGCCCTGTGAGGACTTGATATTTGAAGCTGCAATAGCCGTGAAGTGGCAAAAGATGGCAGAAGAGGACAGACAGTCTGGGTCCTTGATGACGTCATTGCACTGCTGAGACTGCCTTCTCCAGACTTCTTATTAGGTGAGAAAATGAAACATCATTATTGTTTAAGGCAGGCCCTGGGAGACTGGATTCTGTTATTTGCAGCTGAATGCATCCTAATGCCACAAGCATCCCATGCTGAAACCAACCTGCAAAATTCACAACACACTCTCCTGATGTATGTGAAAAAGCACTCTGAACATCTCTTTTAGAGAAGTAGATTGACAACAGCATTTTTTTTTTTTTTTTTTTTTTGCAGTACGTGGGCCGGGGCATGAATCCGTGTCCCCTGCATCAGCAGGCGGACTCTCAACCATTGTGCCACCAGGGAAGCTCGATAACAGCATTTTTTTCTTTTCATTTGAGATGTCTGATCTTTGGCAAATGAAATCAGAATTTTCATATGTAAACCAAACTTACTGGCACGTGGTTAGAAATGATTAGTGAATGCTTTCTAACTAGTTAAGAATTACATTTGCTGAAAACTCAAGTCTTTCTCTTATTGTTTAGTGTTATGCTGCTTAGTTCACTCATATGTGGGAATCCTGGAAGGTAAGGATTAGAGTAGTTGAAGAGTTATGAACAATGGCTGTGAATTAAGAAATATTCCACTGTTTGTGGAGCAGCAACTTGACCAGCTAGCCTTAGAGCCAGACTGACAACTTGGGCCAATACTGTTTCAATGTGAATCGATAAAAAATAATAATTTGTAAAAGGAGTGAGTGTCTTCAGGCTTGCAGATCCATATGGAATCTGATGAGGACAAGCAGAAGAAATTTGTGGCCCTCAGTTAAACATTCTTCATAGTTGAAAGAAGGGCGCTCACTCACAACTTTTGGTGCATGAGGAAGTCATCAGAAAGCTCCAGGAGACTGGATCTAACTTGAGTCAGCTGTGGAGACTACAAGCCTTGGAAAGAACAGACTTTACACAAGAAACTCAAAGGCCACAAGCCTGGGCCAGGGCAATGACCTGGCAGGAAGGCATCAGTTTTCACCTTAAAGGAGTGAGGACAACTGTGACCTCACAGCCCTCTCTCCATTGGAGGATCAACACACTTTTGTCAGCAAGACGAGATGGACAGTAAAACATTTGCAGTGAGGTTTTCTTGATTATTTTTTGAGGTACGGCAAGGTGCTGCAACAAAGTGTGTCACCCCCGGGCAAGCAAAGTTCTTTGGAAGTCAATTTTATTCACTTTCAGAAAAAGATGTCACATGAATTTGGATTAGAAAATAGGATATTAAGAGGCTTGTTTTTCCGGAAATGCAAGGAAAAGAAATAACCCTTCAATGATAATTTTCTGGATCTTCCTCTTATAGCAAAAGATACATATCTTTTCCCGACAGCACCTTCTCCAAGAGTTGACTCACACCCTCTTTATCTCCCTCTAGCTGGGACAAGTTCATTCCCCTTCACCCACACCTCTCATTTTTTCCTGTAAATAAATGTTTATGTAAAAAATTTCCTTTGTTAGACTTCTTTGGTGGACCATGTTGTCCTTGGCAAAAGTGGTTGCCGAAGAGTTGAGGAGGTTGGGGTACCCTAGACTCCTGGCACTTTGGGGCAATTTACAGACAGCATCCTGTGACCCCACCAACCCAGGACTCACCTTCCTGTACTAGCTGCCCCCTCAGATGCCGGGGTCCTGAAAGGGAGAAACCATGTCTTATTCACTCAGCCTTGTGTCTGCAGCATTCAGCACAGTCCCTGTCACCCCAAATGTAAATTAATATGTGAGACATGACACCTGGTGTCTTTTACAAAACAAAAATTCTTTGTCCTAAAGGGCTCCTGAGTTGCAATTCAGAATTTTAATGTGTGTCTGCCTCTGTGTGAGGACTAATGTTTAAGTGTGACAATAGGTGTTAATTTGGCTGAAATAGTTCTTTTCTTCCTTTGGTGTTAACGGGTAAATGAAAAATAATGTGATTCTAACCTCTTCCCAGCCTTTTCTGTTTCAAATACAGGAATGTGTTTCTGCAGATTGGGGCATTTCAGCTAATAGTTTAGCTGGATTAAAAAAGAAAAAAAGCTTGAGTTATCTGAATGTTGCTAATATGATTTAGGCATTTATTAAGTTGGGGATAAACAGCTAAATTTAGATTTACTTATGATTAATTTGTTTGATGTAGTTCCTTGCAGAATAATACATGAACTACAATTTGGAATGTGACAGATACATACTATTTTTTTAATAACTTTAAAAATATGATTGCTTCCTGTGCATATTGCAGGAAGAAGATATAATCCTACTTCTCCTTTCTCATAAACCTCATTGGAGGGGGAGCTAGATGGAAGCCAAGCTACTTTTGCTGAACCCCTGGATTCTGGATCTGTATGTACTGGGGCTGGAAAGGGGTTTGGTTGAAGACAAGAGTAACTGCCCAAACATGTTGCTAGAAAGAAATCTACAAACACTGGTTGGTTTGACTTGTGTTTCAAAAGTATGAGCTGCTGGCCTGTACAAGCAACCAAAGTCTTAGGTCCTCGGTCACAGCAATGCCAGGGTTTATATTTTTTCTGGATAAAAACAAATTGGGGTGGGGTGCATTCTTTGTCTAACATGTTGCCAGTGCATGAATTTTACGGAGGACTCAGCTTGCTCACATTTAAACAAAGCTACGCTAACAGAACACAAAGGACACACAAGTAATGTACCAGAAAAGTGATCCTTATGAGTTTCCTGTCCCTCCCATCCTCTGGGAAGGTTTACCTCTCTACTCTTGGTTTGTGTTAAGTCATAATGTTTTGGAAAGCCCACCGCTATCACCCAGAGCTACATGGTAAGACTTAAACCATCTCGCCACTTACTGATAGAACTTGAGAAGAGTTCATTGGTGCCAGGTGGTGATCTTTCCTTCATTCTCTTTCCAGCCTCTTGCCTAAAAGTCCTAGAATAGGCCGTGGAGCCACCAAGGGTGGTGGTCATGTCTAGATGACTGCCATTGGTAATACCAGGAAGATGCAGCAGCTGAAGCCTGAAGGAGAAAACCCAGCCCTCCCCTTAGAATAACACACAGGGACCCCACCAAAAACACACACAACCCCGACACACACACTGAAAACAAAACCCTAATAACAACAGAGAAAAAAGTAGCTGTGTGGTGGTGTAAAAAGTTACTTTTTGCATTTTTCATTCCCTTTGCCTGGAAAACACATTAAAAAAACCTTCTTTTTACAGGTGTCAAAATTGTACATCATAACCAGCCCTCACTACCTGGATCCCTCTTTGTTCCTCTCTAATTTTCTTCCCTAGTCCCGTTTCTTTTCTTCCAGTATTCTTTTTTTCTGGAGGCTGTTCCACTGTGGATCCCTTTGCTTTTTTTCTCCCTTCCTTTCTTTCTCCCTCTACTACCACCATCTCTCTCTCTCATTCATTTCCTACTATGTCTCAGGTATTGTTCTAGGTTCTAGGGATAGAGCAGTGAATGAAGCCTAGAAGACCCCTGATATTCTGGAACTTATATTCTGGGGGGAGGGGGTGTAGAATAGAGGAAAAAACCAAAAATAATACATTTCAGGTAATAAGAAGAGCTTTGAAGGGAATCAAACTGCGTAATGTGATAGATGACCTGGTGGTTGGGAAGGGGAAAGACTGCTTTAGATGGGATGGAAAGTCTGTTGGGGGAAAAGGGATTAAAATTGAATTGAGATCTATATTATAGGAAAGATTCAGCCAAGAGAAAAGCATTCCAGACAGAGAGAATAGCAGTGAAAATTCCTTTTGTAGTAAGAACTGCTGTAACAAGTCCGAGGAAGTGAAAGAAAGCAGGTGTGGCTAGAGCTTGGAGAAAAAGGATGGAAGTGGTTAAGAAATGAAGTTTTGCAGGGCAGGTCACATCTGGCCTGGGAGGTAATGCAGAGGTTTGTATTTTATTCTAAATGCAGTAGGAAGCCAGGTACTAGCAAAGGGATGAATTATTTATCCAGAACACTGACTATCCATTGTTTCGTTCCTTTGTATTCTCCATAGGCTGGTCCTATAAAGATTTCATGACAGTGGGGCAGACATAAAGGATTTATTACATAAGGGAGTTTGGGACACACAACAGGTGACAAATGTGAGACCCTCTGCTTCACTCTACATCTTTGTCTACTTCCTCCATCTCTCTGAGCTACCCATTCCTACATACTTATGCCATCTGGTCCTTGTTTCTTTTTGATAAATTCATCATTTGCCTTTATATTTTCATCTGTTTTTACCCCCAAATTATTAACATAGATGCTTTTTTTTTAAATCACTCATCCATGTTTCTGCATAGGTTGTTAGGGAAAAGATCAAAAAATTTGTTAAATTTTAACCCCAAAATCCCCATTCATTGCAGAGTGATGACTCAGAGCAATGTTGTTATCCAAGTACTGTAATGACCTGGAAGCCACAGCACATCTCCACTGCAGTTATATTAAGTACTTTAAAATTATATTTCCAATCATCTTTGATGTAGTTCCAGGGTTTTTTTCCAAACAAAATCCAACCTAAAAAAAACAGTGCCAGTTAATGAGCATTTCTCAGCAAACTCATTGTAGCTGGGATAAAAATATCCAAATGGATCATGCGACTTAAAATTACCCAATTTTATATTGTGTTACAGTAATTCACAATGCATCATAGTGTATATAAAAATCCCACAGTAATCAAATCCAAAGAGAATGCCTCTTTATGCAAATTAAGTTACCAATTAAATAAATTCCCCCAGAGGACTATACAGTCCTCATTTACATACAGGATTAATTAATTTACATACAGGATTAATTAAATTAATCCTATCATTGTATTCATCCTACTTGTATTCTCCAGTTGCACTATAGTATTCTCACCACTTTTTTATAAAAAAAAGAAAGCACAATTCAAATGTTTCCATTTAAGAAATACAAGATTCAGTTATGAATTTTTAAGCAAACAGCCCATACTTTTGAATGGCTCACACCCCACAATAGTGTGAGTGTGTGTGTGTGTTCGATACTACTCACCACATCAGAAAAACTCATCTGTAGAAACAAGAGAACCACCAGTTTTCTCAGGATGCCTTGGTGAAACGGGTGCATTTATTTGAACCGATAATTCTATGCAAATACAGTCAGTCACAATAGGGAGCTTCTTAGGCCTGACAATAATTTAACTTCTGAAAAGTATGCAGGACTGTTAGAGGCCTTTACCCTCCTGGTAAACTATGTCCCTTGGTATCGGAAGGGGACTTCAGTTCTCCCCTAGCCCTCTGCTTAGGATTAAATGAGAGACTTCAGCTTTAATTAAATGAGAGACAGCTGTCAGCTGTCCTAATACAGGACAACATACACAATCTGGACTCCAGGAATGAGAGACAAAAGGAAGGGCGATCTAGAAAGTGGGCAGGCATAAAAATGGGTAGGATGTCTGCTTCTGCAGAAAATGTCCAAGGATGGCAGACTCTAGTTAAGATCAATGAGGGAAGATGTCTTAGTGTGTAGGTAGAGAAATAAGACAAGGCAAAGATGACTTTAGCCATCAAGAATGAAGGAGTCAGGGGAAGGAATGTCTGCGTGTGGTAGACAACTGAATTAGAAAGAGCAGAGATGGAAACCAGCAATGATTCTGATCTAGGGCTTGGCCAGCTTACATGTTTTGTCATTGGTCACAAACTTTTCATGAGGAGATCCAATCACTAATGCAACAAACTCAAATGAATTCTAGGTTGAGGGTGGTTCAATTCTCAAACATGGGGCTGAACCAGTTACTGGAAGAGGAGAGATGAAGGGGTGGAATCTGAGAATCTCAATAAGTCATCTAGTAGCTCTAGTCACTTTGGACATTCCTGGGGGATACATAACAGCTCACTATAATAACACAACACATGTTGATACCTATTTGTTCCCCAAGACCAACACCACAGTGAGTTTTTACCATCTTAGCTTACAGAGACATTATTTAGTCCAGGTTACAATCAGATTTCACAAAAGAGAATTTGACTACACAGATATTTATAAAATGAATGCAGTTAAGAAAAAAGTACAGGGGCTGGAAGTCAGAAAATCTACTACATTCCAGTCCTCTCTGCTGCTGTTCAGCTGTGTGAACCTGAAGAAATCCTTTAACATTTCGGGGCCTGTTTGTTCATCTATAAAGTGTGGTGATGAACCCCTGTTACTCTCTGTGTTCTCGAGCAGATCCCAAGGTGTTAGCTCACTGTGGAAACTTAAAAGCAAAGGGAAGATGTGGCACTGAAACAAAGTTGACAGCTGCTTTCAATCTAATATAATCATCCATCCCCACAAAGGGACAGCTGGCCACTGGTTTGATAAGTATTGTCAAATGAAATTTACTTGTAACTTTTCAGAAGAATAGTTTTCAGATGCAAGTCTTGGAATAAGCTCAAGAGGAGTCTCAGATCATTTCCAGTTGAATGAACAATTCTTATTTGGGGTTTGGTTGGAGGTGGGGCTAGATGAAACTGAGCTGCATATCCCTCCGAAGTCACAAGGAAAAGTCATCCTTTATTCTAGCAGTGTTTGGTCTGGAACAGCTCCTCCATAGGTGTCAGCCCTATGCCCCATATCATACTTTAAATAATATCACTAATACCTTTATCCAAAATACACTTGAGTTTCATATGCTTATTATAGGAGAGAGAAAAACTAATATTCACCAAGTGCCCTCTGTGAGATAAGCACCTGCTAGTGTTTTACATACATTCTGTCATTTAATCCTCAAGGCAACTTAAAAAAGTAGGTATCACTGTCCCCATTTTACAGGTGACAAACCTGAGACTCAGAGTGCTTATGACTTGCCCAAGTTCACACCACTAGGGCATAACAGAGATCTGAAATAAAAATTCAGGTCTTCTGACTTCAGTTCATGCTTTTTCTTCTATAACATCATGCTACATAGAAGAAAAAGAAGTGAAGGTGAATGATTAGCCAGCAAAGTTAGGGAAAAGGATATGCTATTAGTAAACAGCTCACCCATTCTATATCATTCTGCAATGTCCAACTTACAAAGAATCAGATTATGGTAAAAATCTTCAATATTAAATCACTACTAAATATAAGCAATCTGACTTTGATGATCCAGAAGGTGCTTTCAGATCTTGCTGTGCCTTAAAGTTCCCACAGACAAAACTGATTTTCAGTGTACTGCAGATGTGTGGAAAAGAAAATGCCAGGTAACAAATGCTGGGTCACCTGCCTCCAAGATGCCGGGCCCTGCGTGGCTTTTATTACTCCAGGTCAAGGAAACGAATAGAATCCATCAACATGGTCCTGCCTCTTGGGACATATATTCTAAACATACATCCATTCTTATTCCCAATGAGAAAGAAATCATTGCAAAAGAATCTCACCTGTCACCAAATTCTACGCTTAAAATCCTAAACTGGTCATATCACTGTGTACAATACTTTTGGCAGTCACAAACTCTGTCTGAAGCAGAGCGGAAAACAACTGGAGAATATAAGTGGTATTTAAATGCCCTTCTTTGGGTGGGTCAGACTGCATGAGGCAGTGTGGCTGTGTGGAGGGCGAGAGGTCTGGACCCACGGTGAACAGCTTGCTCCTGTCAGAGAGTTACCAAAGCCAAGGTTCTTGACTTGTATGTTCCTCAGCCATCCAGTGTCTATATCCCTAGCAACCCTGTGACAATGAAATATCTGCAAGCAACCATGTCCAAATAAAGAGCTCAATAGTTGAATCTCCAAGAAGTGACCAATTTCAGAAAGGCATTTCTTGGCAGGCTAGAGCAGACTTGGGTGAAAGTTGTACCGAAGGCTGGAGAAGAGCCCGATGTGTTTCACGAGATTGGGCTCCACCACATAGGCCCGCTCCCCCTTGGCCCTCAACAGTGAGTACAGTGCCATGTCCTTGCCGAAGCCCTTGTGGCAGTACACCTGGGACAGGTAGGTGAGGGTCCGCCGGGCCGCCGGGGCAGGGAAGAGCATGGCCGGGGTGCAACACTGTGAAGCAGGGACCACACTGTACAGGGAAGGACTCAGCCGCCGCAGCTCCAGGAAATAGTGCCGGCCCACCAGCTCCACCAGCCCCATGCTATACAGGGAGAAGAAGAGCATGACGGGCCAGCTAAACCCCGGCCGGCTGGCAAACCGCATGTATATCCAGGTTAGTAAGGGCCCCAGCAACATGCCGACACCGAGCCACTCCAGGATCCTCATGGGCTCTGGGTTGATGTAGTGCTGGAGCCTCTCGGGATGATAGAGCTTTAGATAAAGGGCATCTCTGAGGTGCGGCTCAGAGAAGCGAGCCCGCAGAAGGTGCTCCAAGACTGGGAAGATCTGCTCTTCTGGAACGGCATCGTCTTCCACCATCAGAACATAGTCTGGGCTGTAGGTCTGCAGGGAGGACTCCAGGCAATAGACGTAGTCCTGCTTCTCTTTCTCAAACGAGTTGGTCGAAGGGTCGTCGCCGTAGTCATCCTCCGTGCCCTCATAGCGGTTGGCCACAGGGACATACTTGGACAGCAGCTTGGCATCGAAATGACTCACACTCCGCTCCACGTTGCACAGGAAGAGTTGGTGCCCCTCACACTGGGGGCCGCACTGTTGAAGGAGCCGGTGGAACTGGGACACCACCTGCAGGACATAGTGGAAGCCAGGCTGCCTGTCCACAGTGATGATGGTGATGACCAGCCAGGGGCGGGGAGTGGCCTGCCAGACAATGGGCACCGAGCCATTGGCAGAGGGCAGCTCCTCGAAGTAGTGGAGGGCAGCTTCACCCTCTTTCAAGCTTTGCTGCAGGAACTCTTGGCTCATTTGGTTCAGGTGCCAGTGGCGCAGGTAGAAGTAAGAGTGCAGAAGCCGGTGACAGGCCAGGGGGGCCAGCAGACCAAAGGTCACCACCGTCAAGATGAAGAGCTGGACAGCAGTGCTGCCCCAGGAGAGCCGCCTCAGCCTCCGGAGGAGCATGGCAGCTGGAGAGCTTGAAGTGCTCATGAGGTCGACTTCGGGTCAGGTCTGGTCCCAAGAACAAACCATCCTGGACCTCAGGCCAAAATCAGTGCAAGGCAAACCTAAAGAGAGAAAAGTAAAGAATGGTACAGGGCTTTAAAAAATCCAGGGATGGAACTCAGCACATGTCAAACCAGAAATTCTAATTCTAGGCTCTGTAGCTACTAGAGACTTAAGTATTTTCTCCAGTATACTTTTCTTTGGTTGTATTTGTTAATGATCTCTGGGATTCTTTGATCATTTCTATGAGTAATGAAACCTTGGTGCATCCAACCAAGTCTTCACACCTACAGATGCTTAGTTAAGGTTTACAGTGTCCCAGAAAATCACCAGATAGGCTAGCAAAATCATTATTTCAATTCAGCAGCTACATAGCCACAGGTTCTTAAAACAGACGCAAAAAAGCAAGGCACAAAGCAAAGATACATTTAAAGTAAGTTCCAAGGTAAGTACATTGTAAGTACTTGTGGACTAACGGTGCATAGTAGTTTCTGAAAACTTTTTTGCACATCCCAAACAAGAAAAGGACTATTTAGGATTCCCTGAAATGTCTTTATCGAGATCTTCCATTCCTATTTCTCTAACCTCATGCAACTATACTTAAAATTACATGTTAATTTAATCCTGATTGTTCTTCCGTTTTGTATTTTACAGAATTGCCATGGGAACCAGTGAGAGAAAGGATCTCTCCCCCATATTCAAGAGAACTCTAGAGCCCCAGACTTTGGGAGGGGAGGAAATACCTGAAGGAAGATCTATAAGCAGCTTTTCAGTGAGGTAGGGAGAGGGTAGGCAGAGATGAAGATGAAACAGAAAGTTGCCGCAAGCCTGGTCCAGGAAGGAATGTAGTGTAACATCATCTCTCAGAGTACAAGCCTGAGGTCAGGCACATGCTGGAGTGAATACCAGCTCAGCCACTCGGTGAAAGGTCACTTCCTCTCCACAGCTTGGATTCCTTACCTCTAAAATGGAGGTAATAATAATACCTATCTCACAGGGTTACTGTGAAGATTAAATGTGTTACAGAGCAAAATCATACAGAATAAAAATGCCATTAAAATATATCCATATCCGGATTTCCCTGGCAGTCCAGTGGTTAAGACTCTGCACTTCCACTGCAGGTGGTGTGGGTTCGATCCCTGGTTGGGGAATTAAGATCCCACATGCCACACGGTGCAGCCAAAAAAAAAAGTATATATATATATATATATATATATATATATGTATATATATATATATATATATACATATATATGTGTATATATATATATATATATATATATACATAATCTCCCCATATGTACAAACTTAGTAATATTTTAGGAGTAAGTAGGTCTAATAATCTGAGGGAAAACAGACTTGCACCCAAAAACAGAACTAAAAGGACAAAGCCAGTATAACTCCAGTAAGGTCAATGCCAAACTAAACGGTGTCTATAGAATAAAAGGTAAACCTCTTACCTCGGAAACATATAAAGTTTGCACATATTGGGAAGAAAATGGCCTAGCTTGTGAATTGTCTTGAAGAAGGACTGCCCAGGTACCACACGAGGTTGTTGTGGTGCAGTCTCTAGTGCTCTCATACATTCTCCCCTTCTTGGGCACACAGAAAGACCACATTTCCTAGCCTGCTTTCTTCCAGGTGGGGTCATGTGACTAGGGCTTGCCAGTAAAATGTGAGCAACATGACAGTTCTGGAACAAGGTGGTTGAGAGCAGATGTGCCTTCTTGACTTTCTCCATCTGCTGACTGGGCAGCCTTGGTGGATCTAGAGGAGGGAGGAGCCACCAGATGGCGGGAGCTTGGGTCCTTGAATGACTGCCTGGAACAGAGGTCCCTACTACATCTCACCTCCCAGCACCCGCCCAACCTAGAGTGGGCTGTGTTGTGAGTAAAACACAAACCGTTGTTTCTAGTCACTAATGATTTTTTGACTTGCTTATTATTACCCTGCCATTAGAGTTGCGTAGAATACCAAACTTGTCTCTACGGCATGATGACATAGTAACTCAAGGAAGTAGAATGATAAGTCTCATTTCAGCAACAGCAGCAGATTATATTGTGGGACCCCAGAGGTGAGACAGACTCGCCCAGTACTAGTAAGAGATCTGGATAGTATTAAAGAGGGAAATAAGCAGGAAGAGGTTTGAGTATTATGAGACCCCAGGTCTGCTGTTATGTGGACTTCCAAAGACCTGCAGGCTTGCTGCATCGCCCTGTGATGTTCAAGCCAATGGAGTTAATAAATCACGTGGCTGCACATCCCCATGGCCTCGCCAGTTCCACATCACTTCCAGTGGAAGCCAAGGGCTGAAACTGGGTAGCTCACACTCTACCTTAGTTGATCTTGGGAATGGAGTCATTCAGGTGGCTTCCTGCTCACACTGTTCTCCCTACCCTTGCTATTACCCAAGAGAGCTGTAGGAACAAAATACAGTCAGTAAGATAAGGCACACAGCTCAGAAAATGCCAGGCACATATTAAGTGCTAAGATGACAATGCGATTATGATGGAAATGCAGAGTTCAGTGTTTGGTGTAAAACTACCATCCTATCTCCTTCAATACCCTATTCTAGTGAGTTTTTGGTAAAGCGAGAATGTGACACATGCACACACACAGACAATTATCATTTAAGAATATAAATCTGATCATGTTACTCTCCTGCTTAAAACCCTTCTTTACCTTTCCATTGCTCATTTAATAAAATCTAAACATCTTATCGTGATCCAAAAGGCCCTTTATGATCTGGACGCTGCCTTCCCCTGGCATCTTGTTCTACTGCCCTCTTTTCTCTGTATGTTCTAGACTAGCAAAGGGCTAGATAGTAAATATTTTAGACTTTGTGGGCTACACACTGTCCCTGTTGCATATTCCTCTTAGACTATTTCTTTTTTTAAAACTCTTTAAAAAAATGTAAAATCTATTTTTTAGTGCTCCAGCCACGTCAAAACAGGCTGTAGGAAAACATACAAACAAACAAACAGGCTGTAGACCAAATCTAGCCTGCAGCCCATAGTTTATCAACCCCTGCTCTAGACTAGCACTGTCCAATAGAAATATAATGCAAGCCACATATGTAATTTAACATTTTCTAGCAGCCACAATAAAAAAGGAAAAAGAAACAGATGAAATTAATTTTAATAATATATTTTACTACAACACCTCAAAACTATTATTTCAACGTGAAACCAATATAAAAAATTATTAATGAGGTATTCTACATTCTTTTTTCCATACTAAGTCTTTGAAATCCAGCGTGTATTTTACATTTACAGCATATGTCAATTCAGACAAACCACACTTTAAGTGCTTAATAGCCACATGCGGCCAGTGAGCAGGGCAGCTCTGGACATGCTGACCTTCTTTTCGAACATCAACTATGCTAAGCTCTACCCATCTCCTGGCCTTTGCTCATGCAACTCCCTTACCCTGGAACATTCTTATTCCCACACCTTCCTTGTCTCTTCACATAGATAGCTTTTTCTCATCCCATAATACAATCTCCTAGAGGGGCCATCCCTGGCCTGTGTTATCTTAGGACCTACTAAACAAGTACTCACAGATTTTGCATTAGCAAAATGGGAGTATAAATTGGCACAACCTCTGTAGAATTAATTTAGAAATAATTAACAGGAGACGGCTTAAAGATGGCGGAAGAGTAAGACGCGGAGATCTCCTTCCTCCTCACAGAGACATCAGAAATACATCTACACGTGGAACTTCTCCTATAGAACACCCACCGAACGCTGGCAGAAGACCTCAGACCTCCAAAAAGGCAAGAAACTCCCCACATATCTGGGTAGGGCAAAAGAAAAAAGAATAAACAGGGACAAAAGAATAGGGACGGGACCTACGCCAGTGGGAGGGAGCCGTGAAGGAGGAAAGACTCCCACACACTAGAGGCCCCTTCGCGGGCGGAGACTGCGGGCGCCGGAGGGGGAAGCTCCGGAGCCGCGGAGGACAGCTCAGCCACAGGGGTGCGGAGGCCAAAGCGGAGAGATTCCCGCAGAGGATCGGTGCCGACCGGCACTCACCAGCCCGAGAGGCTTGTCTGCTCGCCCGCCAGGGCGGGTGGGGCCGGGAGCTGAGGCTCGGACTTCAGTCGGATCCCGGGGAAAGGTCTGGAGTTGGCAGAGTGAAGACAGCCTGAAGGGGGCTAGTGCGCCACGGCTGGCCGGGAGGGAGATCGGGAGAAGTCTGGAGCTGCCGAAGAGGCAAGAGACCTTTTCCTCCCTCTTTGCTGCCTGGGCGCGAGGAGAGGGGATTAAGTGCGCCGCTTAAAGGAGCCCTAGAAGCGGGCGCGGAGCTGCCGAAGAGACAAGAGACTTTTTCTTGCCTCTTTGCTTCCTCGGGTGTGAGGTGAGGGGATTAAGAGCACCGCGTAGAGGAGCTCCAGAAACGGGCGTGAGCCGCGTCTGTCGGCACGGACAGTAGAGACGGGTGTTGGACGCTAAGGTTGCTGCTGCCACCACCAAGAGGCCTGTGTGTGAGCACAGGTCACTCTCCACACCGGCCCTCCCGGGAGCCCGTGCAGTCCGCCACTGCCGGGGTCCCGGGATCCAGGGACAGCTTCCCCGGGAGAATGCACGGTGAGCCTTGGGCCTGTGCAGCGTCACGTCGGCCTCTGCCGCCGCGGACTCGCCCCACCCCCGTGCCACTCCCTCCCCCCAGCCTGAGAGAACTGGAGCCCCCGAATCAACTGCTCCTTTAACATCGTCCTGTCTGAGCGAAGGGCAGTCGCCCTCGGACAACCTACACGCAGAGGCGGGACCAAGTCCAAAGCTGAACCCCAGGAGCTGTGCGAACAGAGAGGAGAGGGGGAGGTCTCTCCCAGCAGCCTCAGAAGCGGCGGATTAAAGCTCCACAATCAACTTTAAGTGCCCTGCAGCTGTTGAAAACCTGAATAGACAACGAATCATCCCAAGTTGAGGAGGTGGACTTTGGGAGCAAGATATACTATTATTTCCCCCTTTTTTTTCTTTTTGTGAGTGTGTATGTGTGTGCTGCTGTGTGAGATTTTGTCTGTATAGCTTTGCTTGCACCATTTGTCCTAGGGTTAGACCGACCCATTTTTCTGTTTTTTGGTTTTTTTGTTTTTTTCTTTTTTTTAAAGGAAATTTTTCTTCTTAATAATTATTTTTTATTTTAATAACTATACTTTATACTACTCTGTCTTCTCCCTTTCTTTCTTCCTTTCTTCCTTCCTTTCTTCCCTCCTTCCCTCCTTTCTTCCTTCCTTCCCCCCTTCTTTCCTCCCTTCCTCTCTTCCTTCCTCCCTTTCTTCCTCTGCACCTTCCTTCCTTCCTTTCTTGCTTCCTTCCTTCATTTCTTCCTTCCTTTCTTCCTTCCTTCCCTCCCTCCCTCCTTCCTTCCTTTTCTTTCCTCTCTATTTATTCTACCTTTTATTTTGAGCCGTGTGGATTAAAGGTTCTTGGCGCCCCAGCCAGGAACGAGGGCGGTGTCCCTGAGGTGGGAGAACCAACCTCAAGACACTAGTCCACAAGAGACCTCCGAGCTCCACGTAATATCAGACGGCGAAAATCTCCCAGAGACCTCCATCTCAACACCAAGACCCAGCTTCACTCAAGGACCAGCAAAGAACAGTGCTGGACACCCTATGCCCAACAAAGAGCAAGACAGGTCTACAGCCCCATCCATTAGCAGAGAGGCTGCCTAAAATCATAATAAGGTTACCAACATCCCCAAACACACCACCAGACGAGGACCTGCCCACCAGAAAGACAAGATCCAGCCTCATCCACCAGAACAGAGGCACTAGTCCCCCCAACCAGGGAATCTACTCAACCCACTGAACCAACCTTAGCCACTGGGGACAGCCACCAAAAACAACAGGAACTACGAACCTGCAGCGTGCAAAAAGGAGACCTCAAACACAGTAAGATAAGCGAGATGAGAAGACAGAAAAACACACAACAGATGAAGGAGCAAGATAAAAACACACCAGACCTAACAGATGAAGAGGTAATAGCCAATCTACCTGAAAGAGAATTTAGAATAATGATGGTGAAGATGATGCAAAATCTTGGAAATAGAATAGACAATTTGCAAGAAACAGTTAACAGGGACCTAGAAGAAATAAAGAGGAAGCAAGAAATGATGAGCAACACAATAAATGAAATTTAAAATACTCTAGATGGGATCAATAGCAGAATAACTGAGGCAGAAGGACGGATAAGTGACCTGGAAGATAAAATAGTGGAAATAACTACTGCAGAGCAGAAGAAAGAAAAAAGAATGAAAAGAACTGAGGACAGTCTCAGAGACCTCTGGGACAACATTAAACGCACCAACATTCGAATTATAGGGGTCCCAGAAGAAGAAGAGAAAAAGAAAGGGACTGAGAAAATATTTGAAGAGATTATAGTTGAAAACTTCCCTAATATAGGAAAGGAAATAGTCAATCAAGTCCAGGAAGCACAGAGAGTTCCATACAGGATAAACCCAAAGAGAAACACGCCAAGACACATAATAATCAAACTGTCAAAAATTAAATACAAAGAAAACATATTAAAAGCAGCAAGGGAAAAACAACAAATAACACACAAGGGAATCCCCATAAGATTAACATCTGATCTTTCAGCAGAAACTCTACAAGCCAGAAGGCAGTGGCAGGACATATTTAAAGTGATGAAGGAAAAAAACCTACAACCAAGATTACTCTACCCAGCAAGGATCTCATTCAGATTTGAGGGAGAAATTAAAACCTTTACAGACAAGCAAAAACTGAGAGAGTTCAGCACCACCAAACCAGCTCTACAACAAATCCTAAAGGAACTTTTCTAGGCAAGAAACACAAGAGAAGGAAAAGACCTACAAGAACAACCCGAAACAATTAAGTAAATGGTAATAGGAACATACATATCGATAATTACCTTAAATGTAAATGGATTAAATGCTCCCACCAAAAGACACAGACTGGCTGAATGGATACAAAAACAAGACCCATATATATGCTGTCTACAAGAGACCCACTTCAGACCTAGGGACACATACAGACTGAAAGTAAGGGGATGGAAAAAGATATTCCATGCAAATGGAAATCAGAAGAAAGCTGGAGTAGCAATTCTCATATCAGACAAAATGACTTTAAAATAAAGACTATTACAAGAGACAAAGAAGGACACTACATAATGATCAAGGGATCGATCCATGAAGAAGATATAACAATTATAAGTATATATGCACCCAACATAGGAGCACCTCAATACATAAGGCAAATACTAACAGCCTTAAAAGGGGAAATCGACAGTAACACAATTATAATGGGGGACTTTAACACCCCACTTTCACCAATGGACAGATCATCCAAAATGAAAATAAATAAGGAAACACAAGCTTTAAATGATACATTACACAAGATGGACTTAATTGATATTTATAGGACATTCCATCCAAAAACAACAGAATACACATTTTTCTCAAGTGCTCATGGAACATTCTCCAGGATTGATCATATATTGGGTCACAAATCTAGCCTTGGCAAATTTCAGAAAATTGAAATCGTATCAAGTATCTTTTCCGACCACAACGCTATGAGACTAGATATCAATTATAGGAAAAGATCTGTAAAAAATACAAACACATGGAGGCTAAACAATACACTACTTAATAACGAAGTGATCACTGAAGAAATCAAAGAGGAAATCAAAAAATACTTAGAAACAAATGACAATGGAGACACAACGACCCAAAACCTATGGGATACAGCAAAAGCAGTTCTAAGAGGCAAGTTTTTTTTTTTTTTTTTTTTGTGGTACGCGGGCCTCTCACTGCTGTGGCCTCTCCCGCTGCGGGGCACAGGCTCCGGATGCGCAGGCTCAGCGGCCATGGCTCACGGGCCCAGCCGCTCCGTGGCATGTGGGATCTTCCCGGACCGGGGCACGAACCCGTATCCCCTGCATCGTCAGGCGGACTCTCAACCACTGCGCCACCAGGGAAGCCCTAAGAGGCAAGTTTATAGCAATACAATCATACCTTAAGAAACAGGAAACATCTCGAATAAACAACCTAACTTTGCACTTAAAGCAATTAGAGAAAGAAGAACAAAAACCCCCCAAATTTAGCAGAAGGAAAGAAATCATAAAGATCAGATCAGAAATAAATGAAAAAGAAGTGAAGGAAACAATAGCAAAGATCAATAAAACTAAAAGCTGGTTCTTTGAGAAGATAAATAAAATTGATAAACCATTAGCCAGACTCATGAAGAATAAAAGGGAGAAGACTCAAATCAATAGAATTAGAAATGAAAAAGGAGATATAACAACTGACACTGCAGAAATACAAAAGATTATTAGAGATTACTACAAGCAACTGTATGGCAATAAAATGGACAACCTGGAAGAAATGGACAAATTCTTAGAAATGCACAACCTGCCGAGACTGAACCAGGAAGAAATAGAAAATATGAATAGACCAATCACAAGCACTGAAATTGAAACTGTGATTAAAAATCTTCCAGCAAACAAAAGCCCAGGACCAGATGGCTTCACAGGCGAATTCTATCAAACATTTAGAGAAGAGCTAACACCTATCCTTCTCAAACTCTTCCAACAGATAGCAGAGGGAGGAACACTCCCAAACTCATTCTATGAGGCCAACATCACCCTGATACCAAAACCAGACAAAGACGTCACAAAGAAAGAAAACTACAGGCCAATATCACTGATGAACATAGATGCAAAAATCCTCAACAAAATATTAGCAAACAGAATCCAACAGCACATTAAAAGGATCATACACCATGATCAAGTGGGGTTTATCCCAGGAATGCAAGGATTCTTCAATATACGCAAATCAATCAATGTGATACACCATATCAACAAACTGAAGGAGAAAAACCATATGATCATCTCATTGGATGCAGAAAAAGCTTTTGACAAAATTCAACACTCATTTATGATAAAAACCTTGCAGAAAGTAGGCATACAGGGAACTTTCCTCAACATAATAAAGGCCATATATGACAAACCCACAGCTAGCATCGTTCTCAATGGTGAAAAACTGCAACCATTTCCACTAAGATAGGAACAAGACAAGGTTGCCCACTCTCACCACTCTTATTCAACATAGTTTTGGAAGTTCTAGCCACAGCAATCAGAGAAGAAAAAGAAATAAAAGGAATCCAAATAGGAAAAGAAGAAGTAAAGCTGTCACTGTTTGCAGATGACATGATACTATACATAGAGAATCCTAAGGATGCTACCAGAAAACTACTAGAGCTAATCAATGAATTTGGTAAAGTTGCAGGATACAAAATTAATGCACAGAAATCTCTGACATTCTTATACACTAATGATGAAAAATCTGAGAGTGAAATTAAGAAAACACTCCCATTTACCATTGCAACAAAAAGAATAAAATATCTAGGAATAAACCTACCTAAGGAGACAAAAGACTTGTATGCAGAAAACTATAAGACACTGATGAAAGAAATTAAAGATGATACAAATAGGTGGAGAAATATACCATGTTCTTGGATTGGAAGAATCAACATAGTGAAAATGACTATACTACCCAAAGCAATCTACCGATTCAATGCAATCCCTATCAAATTACCACTGGCATTTTTTACAGAACTAGAACAAAAATTTCACAATTTGTATGGAAACACAAAAGACCCCGAATAGCCAAAGCAATCTGGAGAACGAGAAATGGAGCTGGAGGAATTAGGCTCCCTGACTTCAGACTCTACTACAAGGCTACAGTAATCAAGACAATATGGTACTGGCACAAAAACAGAAATATAGATCAATGGAACAGGATAGAGAGCCCAGAGATAAACCCACACACATATGGTCACCTTATCTTTGATAAAGGAGGGAAGGATATACAGTGGAGAAAAGACAGCCTCTTCAATAAGTGGTGCTGGGAAAACTGGACAGCTACATGTAAAAGTATGAAAGTAGAACAATCCCTAACACCACACACAAAAATAAACTCAAAATGGGTTAAAGACCTAAATGTAAGGCCAGACACTATCAAACTCTTAGAGGAAAACATAGGCAGAACACTATACGACATAAATCACAGCAAGATCCTTTTTGACCCATCTCCTAGAGAAATGGAAATAAAAACACAAATAAACAAATGGGACCAATGAAACTTAAAAGCTTTTGCACAGCAAAGGATACCATAAACAAGACCAAAAGACAACCCTCAGAATGGGAGAAAATATTTGCAAATGAAGCAACTGACAAAGGATTAATTTCCAAAATTTATAAGCAACTCATGCAGCTCAATAACAAAAAAACAAACAACCCAATCCAAAAATGGGCAGAAGAACTAAATAGACATTTCTCCAAAGAAGATATACAGATTGCTAACAAACACATGAAAGAATGCTCAACCTCTTTAATCATTAGAGAAATGCAAATCAAAACTACAATGAGATATCATCTCACACCGGTCAGATTGGCCATCATCAAAAACTCTAGAAACAATAAATGCTGGAGAGGGTGTGGAGAAAAGGGAACACTCTTGCACTGCTGGTGGGAATGTAAATTGATACAGCCGCTCTGGAGAACAGTATGGAGGTTCCTTAAAAAACTACAAATAGAACTACCATACGACCCAGCAATCCCACTACTGGGAATATACCCTGAGAAAACCATAATTCAGAAAGACTCATGTACCAAAATGTTCATTGCAGCTCTATTTACAATAGCCAGGACATGGAAGCAACCTAAGTGTCCATCAACAGATGAATGGATAAAGAAGATGTGGCACATATATACAATGGAATATTACTCAGCCATAAAAAGAAATGAAACTGAGTTATTTATAATGAGGTGGATGGACCTGGAGTCTGTCATACAGAGTGAAGTAAGTCAGAAGGAGAAAAACAAATACCGTATGCTAACACATATATATGGACTCTAAGGGAAAAAAATGTCATGAAGAGATTAGTGGTAGGACGGGAATAAAACACAGACTTACTCGAGCATGGACTTGAGGATATGGGGAGGGGGAGGGGTGGGCTGTGACGAAGTGGGGGAGTGGCAGGGACATATATACACTATCAAATGTAAATTAGATAGCTGGTGGGAAGCTGCTGCATAGCACAGGGAGATCACCTCTGTGCTTTGTGACCGCCTGGGGGGGTGGGATAGGGAGGGTGGGAGAGAGGGTGATGCAAGAGGGAGGAGATGTGGGAGCATGTGTGTATGTATAACTGATTTAGTTTGTTGTAGAGGGAAAACTAACACACTATTGTAAAACAATTATACTCCAATAAAGATGTTAAAAAAAAAAAAAGAAATAATTAACAAAACACACTAATGCTCAGCAATTCCATTTCTAGCATTCTTTCCTAGATATATATTCTCATGTGTGAGAAACGACTTGTAGCATCATTTGTAAGAGCAAAATATTGCCAAGTGCCCGTCAGTTGTGAGTGAGTCAAATAAACTATGGTACCTCCAAAGAATGGAATACTAAGTACCCATTAAAAGTAAGCAAACTCACAAAGTAACTGCCTTATAGTTTGAGGCTACTAATTCTATTTATTTTTTTAACTAGTTCACACTTTAATTTCTTTAGTTTTTAGCTAATGTCCTTTTCCTACACTAGGATCCCATCCAGGTGGTATACATTCTTTATGGTGAAGTGTTAACATATCAAATTATTCATTTGGGAAAACCAGTATATTTTCTGTATTTAATTATAGAAAATTCATGTTGTTTTTTGAAATCTACCTGCCTCCCCCCTGAGAAAAATCCTCCTAAGGGTCTCAATCTGGTTTACTTTTTTTTTTTTTTTAATTGCAGTGTTAGGTCTACGTGCAAAAATATAAAGTACTGGGTTGGCCAAAAGGTTCGTTTGGTTTTTTCCGTAAGATGGGTCTAGTAGCATTTTGTCTTTAACTTCATTCGAAACAATGTTGTTAGATTGTATGTGACAGCTGTCATGTCAGTGTGCATTTAAAAAAAGACATCAAAATTGGTGAATTTTTGTGTAGCCATTTTAATACTGAAGATGGAAGAAAAAAGCTACTTTTTCGGCATATTATGCTTTATTATTTCGAGAAAGGTAAAAACGCAACTGAAATGCAAAAAATGGTTAGTGCAGTTTATGGAGAATGTACTGTGACTGATGGAACATGTCAAAAGTGGTTTGCAAAGTTTCGTGCTGGAGATTTCTCACTGGACGATGCTCCACGATTGGACAGACCAGTTGAAGTTGATAGTGATCAAATCGAGACATTCACTGAGAACAATCAACATTATACCACATAGGTGTTAGCCGACATACTCAAAATATCCTAATCAAGCGTTGAAAACCATTTGCACCAGCTTGGTTATGTGAATCGCTTTGATGTTTGGGTTTCATATAAGTTAAGCGAAAAAAACCTTCTTGACCGTATTTCTGCATGTGATTCTCTGCTGAAACATAAGGAAAACATTCCGTTTTTAAAACAAATTGTGATGGGCGATGAAAAGTGGATGCTGTACAATAATGTGGAACAGATCGTGGGGCAGATGAAATGAACCACCACCAACCACACCAAAGGCCGGTCTTCATCCAAAGAAGGTGATGTTGGGTATATGGTGGGATTGGAAGGGAATCCTCTATTATGAGCTCCTTCCAGAAAACCAAACGATTAATTCCAACAAGTACTGCTCCCAGTTAGACCAACTGAAAGCAGCATTCGACAAAAAGTGTTCAGAATTAGTCAATAGAAAACACATAATCTTCCATCAGGATAATGCAAGACTGCATGTTTCTTTGAAGACTAGACAAAAACAGTTACAGCTTGGCTGGGAAGTTCTGTTTCATCCACTGTATTCACCAGACATTGCACCTTCGAATTTCCATTTATTTAGGTCTTTACAAAATTCTCTTAAGAGAAAAAAAATGTCAATTCCCTGGAAGACTGTAAAAGGTACCTAGAACAGTTCTTTGCTCAAAAAGATAAAAGGTTTTCGGAAGATGGAATTATGAAGTTGCCTGACAAATGGCAGAAGGTAGTGGAACAAAAGGGTGAACACGTTGTTCAATAAAGTTCTTGGTGAAAACTAAAAATGTGTCTCTTATTTTTACTTAAAAACTGAAGGCACTTTTTGGTCAACCCAATACATAGTGATTGTAGGTTAACAGTTGCATGTTTAGAATGTATTTTGCCTATATGTTTTTACTGAATGTTTATTTCCTATTCCAAGGCGAGTATGAATATGTGGCAAGATCACACACACACACACACACACACACACACACACACACACACACACACACACACAGAGTGTGTGTGCAAACTCAGGGAGAGACCAAGATGGCAACATTGAAAGCTCCTTATCTTCCTTCCTCCCATGGACACATCGAATGTACATGAGGAGAAATTCCTTCTGAGAGAAAACCAGAAATTAGCTGAGTGACTCCTACACATCAGGCAAATGAGAAAATACCCATGTCAAAACAGTCAGGAAAGGCTAAGACATGCTCTTTCCATAAACCCCACCACTGGCACAGTGCTAGACAATTGGGAACAACACCCTGAGGAGTGAAGGGTTTGGACCACATACCCAGAGCCCCAACTTTTAAGACTCCCACCTGAGGGACAGGCCCCAAAACACGTAACTCTGAAAGCCAATGTGGCAATACATCCATAAGACCAACAGGACTAGCAAAGAAGCTGTTCTTAATGGGTACGTGAGCACTCTCCATTGCTGAACCCCCAGGGCTCAGTGTTGAGGGAAAAGGCAAAAACCGCCCATCTCCCACTCTTTCCCGGGTAAGGATTTGACTGAATACTTTACAAGCTACTCCCTGAGGGCCTGGCTTAGTTGCAAACAGCCAGGACATCAGAAAAGAGATTGTTACAAATTTCAGCATTTTCAGCACCTCTGCCCTCTAAACAGTCTTTCCAATGTCCTCTGAATTCTCAACAATGGGGCTGGGGTGGGGGGGACTCCAGGGGCTCTTCCCAATCTTCCCACTGAATAGAATTGGAGAAACATTTCTCCAGATTGGGGATGAATCTTTCCCAGTCCTCACTGACAGTGGAACCACAATCTGGGTGCCCACTGTCAACATTTCTCAGCTAGCTGCCTCACCTCCTATAAAGTCCTTTTGTTAACTGCTTCTCACATAACTCCTTTACACTGTAATAACCTTAACCCTGCTACGCTCTCCCCCCCCACATCAATGATGAAGTCCCTCACGACTGCTTACCACTGACAAATCACCTCCTGACCCCTGATGATGATCTGCAGGAAAATCCTTTTTGTAACACTGACATCTCGTGGTTCACTGATGGTTCTTATTTTAAAAGTGGCAATGGCAAATATTGTGCTGTGTATGCTATTGCAACTCCTTTTGATGTTGTTGAGGCAGCATCTTTACCTATGGCTACTTCAGTCCAACAAACTGAATTATATACTCTTACAAGGGCTTGTACTTTTAAGCCAAGAACAAAGCTGCCAATGATTTATACTGACGGCAGATATACTTTCAGAGTAGTTCATGATTTTGCAATGTTGTGGAAGAAACGTGGCTTCCTTACTTCAAGCAGAAATAAAATTTAAAATGGCTCCTATGTTTCGAAATTATTGGGTGCAATACGTTTACCTGGCACGTTAGCTATTAAGATTCTGAGGTGTTCTAAACTTGACTCTCTGGAAGCTAAGGGAAATCACCTTGCTGACATTTCTGCAAAAAAAGGCTGCCCTTAAAGAAACCCTCAGCAGCCAAACCTCTATTATGGTCCAAAGGCTCCCCAAATGGTAACGTAGAAAAACTGGCTAGAGAAGCCCAACAACTGGCTTCTGAAAAGGGAAAACAAGTTTAGAAATTCAACAACTGTTGATTTGATAAAAAGAGAAATCTCTGGTTAAGAGCGAAGAATAACCCAATCCTACCAGAGACACTGAAATTCCCACTCCTCACCACTGTACATGCATTAAGCCATAGGTCTACTGACAAAATGATAACATTCATGAATCAGTATCGGTGGGGAAACATTAACAAGGCTACAAAAAGTGCCTACACCTCACTGTCCCACTTGTTGAAGTACAAGTGGGAAGTACTGGGAAGTCTGTTCATAATGCTCCTGGACATTTTAAACTGTCTAACAGATGCTTAGATGTCTGGCAAATGGATTTCATACAACTTCCTCTATTTTGTGGATATAAATATGTTTTAGACATGGTCTGTATATTTTCATACTGAACTGAAGCCTTCCCTTGCAGACAGGCTGCTGCCTCTTCTCTGGCTAACGTCCTTTGGGAAAAGATTATCCCTACTCAGGGAACTCCTCTTGAACCTCATAATGATTGAGGAACCTATTTTACTGGTCAGGTACTTCGGCAATTCTGCACTGTTTGGCCAGTTTTACACGTTCACTGTGCTTGCCACCCTCAATCCTCTGGTTTAGTCAAATGCACTAATGTCATTAAGACTCAATTGAAGGGACTTCCCTGGTGGTCCAGTGGGTAAGAGCCACTTCTCTTCTAACTCAAAAACTCTTACACTTTGAGATAGTCCCAGGACACCCAATGAACTTGGCTCCTGCTTCTTTTGACTCACAACTGATAAAAGGAGAGATACTGCAATAGTGTAGAGGCCTATTGCTCCTATTAAAAATATCCATGTGTGGTGAAGCAATCTTTTCACAGTGCACTCTGGGGAGATGCAAACCTTAGGCATCACGTCTTGCAACCTGGAGATTTTTGTCTATTGAAAAAGTCACCTCCAGAAAGACTCTCTCTTCAACCTCACTAGAAATGTCCCTATCAGGTAAACCAACCCTTGTGCTGCCAAACTCCAAGGAATAGACTCTTGGATACATGTGACACACCTAAAGAGAGCATAAAACCCTGACTGGACCTGCACAATCTATTCCCTCCTACATGAGACACTGTACCCAGGAAAGGTATTTCCTGACATTGAGGGACAGAAAGCCTCTGAAAGTAGAAAACCTGACACTTGATCGGCAATGCTTTCAGAGAAAGATCTTCATCAAAAGGAGGAAATGTAAAAAATTATTAAACAGAAAATTCAATTAAATAGATTGTGGAGACCAGAAAGAGGAGCGCTCTTGTCCTGTGATGACAGCAGAGCCCGAGAGGAAGAAAAATGTTCTTCTTTCCTGGCGAGGACTCGGCCAACAAAAAGCCATGGCTGTTTATTTACTATTGCCCTCCAACTTTTTTTTTCCCCTCCATAAAAGCACTCGCCTTCCCTTGCTGTGCAGGGACTTGCACATGACTCACCCATGGTTGCAGACCCTGAATTGCACTTCTCTGCTGATCCCAAATAAACCCATCCTTGTTGGAGAAATAATTGCCAGTCTATTTGTTTTAGGTAAAGACTCCCAACCAGAAATAATGTCTCTTTTTCCTCAAGTGCTAAGGCCCTTTACATGAACTTTCATCCAAGGACATTCATTTGTCACTTTCTACTTTAGACTGTATCTATTTACAGTTACCACTTATTAAGCTCCTACTTACATAACCAAGTTCTGTACTGGACTCTTACGTATATTTCTTCTGACCAAAAGAGCAACTCTCAAATAGTAATGGAACTAATCTCATTTAAATGAAAAAGAAAATGATACCATGCTGAAAGCAGGAAATTCAAACACAGGAAAAATTTCAAAGCCTATGCTATTTTCATGATGCCTGCTGCCTTACATGGCTTTTTTCATGGCCCTTGATTTACAACCCAATTTGCCTTATAAATCCCTCATTAGTGGATTCAGTCTAATTTATCTTTGATACCCCTCACAGACTCAGCACAGTATTCTATGCATAGAAAAGGTTTCATATTTGTTAAGCAAATAAATGATCTCTATGGGTCTCAATTCCTCAGCTATAAAATTGGGAGTATCAAAGACTCCCAATTTAATGTGCAGAGATCAACTTACTTGGAAGTGCTTGCTGAGCACTTATTATGTGCTGGGCACTGTTCTGAGCATCTCATTGATCCTCATAAGAAGCCCATGAGAAGTACTATTATTAAGTCCATTTTATACCTGAAAAAAAGTAAGGCACAATTAACTTGTACCCTAGGTTAACACAGCTTTAAATGGGTAGCAAAACTTGAGATCCAGGCAGACTGGTTCCAGAACTCATGTTCTCAACCAATACGCAATACTGTCTCTGCATGGATCGGGAACCCAAGAAAATCAGCTGAAAAACCATTAGAAATGGTAAAAGACTTTCAGAATGTGTTCAGTAACAGAATTAATATGCAAAAATAAGATATAATATTATACACACACTATATATACACTGATTGCTTTCATCTAATCAGACAACTACTAAATTAATCAAAGTGATAAAATATCTCAGTCAAAATGAAAAAAAAGAAACCAAAAATATCTAGAATAAATTTTTAAAATATGCAGAATATACACACCTATAAAATTCTACTGAAGGACATTCTAAAAGTGTAATAAATGGATAAAAATAACATTTTCCCAGCTGAGAAGGCTCACTAATGAAAGAAGAGATGGAGGTCTCTTTCTCCAAAATTAATCTCTATATTTAACATAATGTCAATCCAATTTACTTCAAGAGAGAGTGGGCCAATACAGTAAATGGGCACTATCATATAAATTGGTGGAAACTTTGGAGGGAAAGTTGGGATGGTATCTACAAAAATTTTATATGTGCATCTCCTTTGACACAGAAATTCTACTCCTAGGAATCTACCCTGCAGAAATGCCAACACATGCTACCAAACATAGACAAGGAATGTTCACAGCAATTTTGTTTGTAAGTAAGAAAGAGAAGGAGAAAGAGGTGGAGAGGAATAGAGGACAGGGCAGGGAGAAGGATAGACAAACTACAGGGAAAGGGAATGGCCAGCAATAGGGAACAGATGTTAAGATAATTACACGTGGGGATGATATGGAGACATTAAAAAGAAAAAGAAAGGTTTAAATATACTGACATTTTAAAAGTCGTAGCTAAACCTCTGCTGTGGACTGAATGTTTGTGTTCCCCCCAAATTCAGATATCAAAATCTGAATCCTCAATGTGATGATATTTGGAGATGGGGTATTTAGGAGATATTTAGGTCATGTTTGTAGAACTCTTTTGCTGAGATTAGTGCCCTTATAAGGGACAGAAGAGAGCTTGCTTCCTCTCTCTCCTCTGCCAGTGAGAACATATCAAGAAGGTGGCCATCCATAAACCAGGAAGAAGGCCCCTTGTCAGAACCCAACTGTGCTGGCACCCTGATCGCAGCCTTCCAGACTCCAGAACTGTGAGAAGTAAATGTTTCTGCTGCTTAAGCCACCCAGTTTATGGTAATTTGTTATATCGAACCAGGTAGTTTGAAAAAGTCTTTAAGGGGGCTTCCCTGGTGGCGCAGTGGTTGAGAATCCGCCTGCCGATGCAGGGGACACGGGTTCGTGCCCCGGTCCGGGAAGATCCCACATGCCGCGGAGCGGCTGGGCCCGTGAGCCATGGCCGCCGAGCTTGCGCGTCCGGAGCCTGCGCTCCGCGACGGGAGAGGCCACAACAGTGAGAGGCCCGCGTACCGCAAAAAAATAATAAAATAAAATGATCATACTATGTATAGTTTTCTACAATTTGCATTGACATAGTTTGCACTTTTCCCTTGGAGACTTTTTTTAAATTTTTCTTTGCGGTACGCGGGCCTCTCACTGTTGTGGCCTCTCCCGTCGCGGAGCGCAGGCTCCGGACGCGCAAGCTCGGCGGCCATGGCTCACGGGCCCAGCCGCTCCGCGGCATGTGGGATCTTCCCGGACCGGGGCACGAACCCGTGTCCCCTGCATCGGCAGGCGGATTCTCAACCACTGCGCCACCAGGGAAGCCCTGATCATTTTATTTTTAACGTGGAGTATAATTTAGTGAAGGAGAGATGAAGGTATGCAGGATGGAGGTTTCCTGTTTTGCCCTCTACACTTCTCAAAGAGCATATATTACTTTTATGATCATTGTTAAAAGTTTAATTCAACAAATACTGAGTCTTGTACCAGGCACTGGAATAGTGAACGTGACACTCAGGGGTCCTACTCTCAGAATAATTTTTGATAATTATCAAAAATCCAATAGAAATACAAACATGATTTGTTTCTTTTGGTGGAACAGGAGGAGGCTGGTTAATTTGACCAAAGTATTCTAAAGATAACCTGGAATTAGTACTAATAAAAACTGCTAGGAAATGCTCGCTTTGCTGGGACATATACTAAAACTGGAATGATATATTGAAGATTAGCATGGCCCCTGTGCAATGATGACATCAAGTTTATGTAGTGCTCCATAAGTTTTTATTGTGATAGTGGTTATATTTGACAAAATTCATCAATATGTACATTTAAATGGTGCATTTTACTGCATGGAAACTATACCTTAATAAAACTGATTTTTTAAAAAAGTCAGGAAGGTGATACTAGGTAATATGATATTAAACTTGTTATAAAACTTCAATAATTAAAATAACATGGCACTGGAACCAAAATATACTGATAGACACATGTAAAAATCTACAAATATATATAAATATATAATAATTTAATATACGATAATTGTAGCAGTCTAAATCAGGGGTAAAAAATGAACTTAATAGCTTTGTAGCAACTGGCTAACCATTTAGGAAAAGTAATTAGCTCTCCACTTTACAACTTAAACTAGAATAAATTACACATTAAAATTTTTAAACCAAAGCTTAAAAGTACCTGAAGAAAATACAGGAGAATATTTATTCAAACTTGGGTTAGGAAAGGCCTTTCTCAGCAAAATACTCAAGCAGAAACCATAAGAAGAAAGAATAGAGCTGAATGGCCAAAGTTGAAAAACTGACAAAAACATTAAGTAAATTGGGAAAGACTGTGCAACATAGATGATAGAATTATTAATAATGTGTTATATATAAAGAGCGCTTAAAAATCAGGAACAGAAAGACACTCCAACTGAAAAAGGGGCAAAAGAATTAATAGTCAATTCACACACACAAATGCAAAAGGCCCACAATACACAGAGGAAAAAGAGTTGATTCCCCCTGGGTAATCAGACGTACAAATTGAAATAATTTGTTTTGCCCACGTTACTGGTTTAAATGTGTATGCAGAGAAATTTTTAAGATATCTAGGAAATCTCAACAATCTAGGAGATGAAGTTTTAAGTTATCTTTAGTTTCTCCTTTACATTTTTCTGTTTCCTGAATGTTTTGTAATAAGCTTATCCTTTTTAAAAATTCCAATTTTAATGATGTTAGACAAACATGGTTTTCTCTTCTCACCTCCTAAAATACCTGGTGCAGTGCACTCTAGAAATGCATCCCTAAAAGCCAATCCGCCTTACGAGGTTTAGTTCTCTAGGGGAAACGCGCACAAACGCGCGCCCGCGCGCGCACACACACACACACACACACCTGCAGGTTTTGCTAATGATCGGCATAGTGAGATCATCATTGGATCCGCCTTGTGTCCCCTCACCTAGGAGAGAAAAAGGGACAAGCAGGGGACGCGGGGGTTGCACCCACCCTCCAGTGATGCGGGCGCAGTGCGGCACTGGCAACGCCCGCACCCAGAGGCCAGGAAGAGGGCGAGACGAGCCGGGGTGGTCCTAACTATCCCTTATGGAAAGAGAATGGCAGCGGAGGACCAGAGTGGATCTAGTGTCTGCCACTGACCTTGGGGAGTCCCCGCCGCGCTCGGGTCTCAGTTTCCCCACCCGTAGGAAGAAACTAACAGTCTCAATCGCCGGGTTGCCTCCCTCGGTCCGGTCTTTCCGGGAGCTGGGAAGGACGCCTTCCTCTGCCCGGTTGCCCTTCCTCGGTCTCGGGGCTGTGAGGTCGCCCGCAGAAACCGAACGCCGCAGCAGCGCGTGTGTCGGCGCGCGGGGCTGACCCTAGGGGCCGACGGGCGGCAGAGGCAGCCACGAGCGGGCGGCCATTAGGCGATCCTCCCTTAGGCTGATCGGCCGGACCACGCTGGGCAGGAGCTGGGTCTTACCTGGACTCGCACACGCCCGGCTCCCGCCTTTCTGTCAGCCTCGCGGCGCCACGGAAACGGACGAGGGGTAGGGAAGCAAGCTCGCTGCGACACTCAGTCATCCCTGCGCAGATCCCGGCCCTGGCCGCGCGGGGGACGCCCTTTTGGGGTCCCCGCAGTCCTCCGGCAGAAAGCAGCCACCGCCACGAGCGGGGCCGCAGCGAAGCCCGCCCGCCCAGAGAACACCGCCGGGGTCGCAGGCCCTCCCAGGCTATGCCAGACCCTGCAATTGCTCTCCGCGTACCAGCTGCAACCTAATTCGTACCAGCAACCCTAATTCTTTTTCCCTCGCTCTGGAGACATCTCCGGGGTGGGCGCTCCAGTCATGATGCCAAGGGGGCTGAGCAGATCGTGCGCAGCGGAAACCTACCCGGTGGGGGCGGTCAGCTCCGTCCTCTGAGCACGCTGAAGGCCGCTGCTGGTGTCGCCTCGGCTATCTGGCTCATGCCCATGGAGGAGCCATCGCCGGACCCTGAGGCCTCGGAGGAGCGGGCGCAGCCGGGTGCGCGCGGAAGCCTCACCTCCTGCGGCGCAGCTCCGGCGCGGAGTCCCCTCGCTCTGGCAGGCCATGTGACCTGAGAGCTGGGGAGCGACTGCAGCCCCCAGAAGCCAGCTTTGGGGAAAAAGAACGGCAAAAGGCGCCAACTGATGGTTAGAAAGGGAAAAGCAGGCTCAGGGCAAAGGAAGTTGAAATGCTGGAAGGATTAGGTATCTGCAGTGTTCACAGCCCCAGCTGGCCATTAAGCGTGTTCTCTTAATTGTGGGAGGAGATTTGGGGTTTTCTTTTTTTAAATGTGCATTCTTATTTTTTTATTATTTATTTAACATCTTTATTGGAGTATAATTGCTTTACAATGGTGTGTTAGTTTCTGCTTTGTAACATAGTGAATCAGCTATACATATACATATATCCCCATATCTCCTCCCTCTTGCGTCTCCCTCCCTCCCACCCTCCCTATCCCACCCCTCTAGGTGGTCACAAAGCACCGAGCTGATCTCCCTGTGCTATGCGGCTGCTTCCCACTAGCTTTCTATTTTACACTTGGTAGTGTATATATGTCAGTGCTACTCTCTCACTTCATCCCAGCTTACCCTTCCCCCTCCCCGTGTCCTCAGGTCCATTAGGCGATTTGTTTTTGCCAATAATAAAAATAACAGCGGACACCACTTCCACCCCTAATCCCCACTGTACCCTGTGTTATGCTAGATACTGTATGAAAATTCCTCTCACTTTACTCCTGTACATTAGAGACTGTCATCCCCAATTTGTAAATGAGGAAAAAATATTTGAGAAGGTAATTTGCCAAGTACAATACTCCAAAAGCCAGAATTTATAAACAAACAAACAGAAAGGTTTGCTCTAATCAAATTACCTAGCCAGGCATGGGAATTAGGTCTGTGGCTCTTTCCACTCACCTGTCAGTCTCTCCCAGGAGTGGCTTTGGTGGTTCATTGGAGTCCAAAGCACGCTCAACACTTAATTTTAACAGATAGATAGTCATACTTATCTTACAGATGGAAAAATTGAGGTTTAGCCAAAGGAATTATCTTGTTCAAGTGACAGAGCTGGTCAGCCTAGCTTAATACTTAATAATGGTTATTTGCTGGCACTGTGCAAAACACATAATTCACATTATTTTAGTGCTTACAACACTCTTATAGAAGCTACTATTTTCATTCCAAGTTAAGAAAACAGGCTTAGAGGAATTATGAGTTTGTATAAGGTTACACAGCTAGTAAGTGGCAGAGTTTGGATTTAAATTTAGGTCTTTTTTTTTTTTTTTTTTTTTTTGGTGGTATGCGGGCCTCTCACTGTTGTGGCCTCTCCCATTGCGGAGCACAGGCTTCGGACGCACAGGCTCAGCGGCCATGGCTCACGGGCCCAGCCGCTCCATGGCATGTGGGATCTTCCCAGACCGGGGCATGAACCCGTGTCCCCTGCATCGGCAGGCGGATTCTCAACCACTGCGCCACCAGGGAAGCCCCAAATCTAGGTCTTTTTGTCTACGGATGCTTCAAGTCTCCAAAACCATTCTTCCCCTACACTATGCAGCTTCTTGCTCCTTCCATTACTTTTAGATTTTGCCAGAGAGGAGTGGAGTTCCTAACTTTTATCCAGAGGCTCAGGACATAGTAACAGCATCTAGCCTAGTACTGAGCTCATTTGCCAAGGCATCTTCTGGATGACGTGCACAGCACTTAATAAATTGAAGTATTTGTCAGTCAGTGGCTGGCTTTCTGTGTATAGGGCCCAGGCTGTACTATTATGGATTCTGATGCTTTTCCTGAAGAGCACCAGACATAATTTCTAGAGGCAGATCAGAGTTGGGTATATTTGACTCATAACAAAAGCCAAAGTTCTTACAATGGCCAGCAAGGTCCTGCAGGATGTGGCTGCTGGCTCCTGTCTGGCTTCCTATCCAACCACCCTCCCCTTCTGCCCTCTAACTACACTGGCCCTGCTGTTCCTCTAATGCATCAAACACATTCTCACCTTAGGGCCTTTGTATTTGCTGTTCCCCCTGCTTAAAACATTCTTCCTCTAGATTTCCATGTGGCTTGCTCCCTTGTTGTCCTTGATCATCTTGCATATCCCTATATTCCCACCCCAGCACTCCCATCCCTTGTACTCCTCCCTTTATTCTTCTCCACAATGAATGACAAATGAATGATTATGAACTCCTGGTTCTACCCTTTAATTCTAACATATTGCACAGAACATCTAGGAGAGAAAACTGTGCAAAAGTAGAAGAGAATCATAAAGGACATATCTGAAAAGTGGCTGTAATTACTAATGAAGGGCTTTCATGCATTGAGAGAGATCATTGTTGAGCTTCACCTCTCAAAAATCATTTATTTCCTAGGCCACAGTGGTTTAATAAAAGATCCTATACATAACTAGGTGATAGCTGAGCAAGATAACTTAGTGTTTACTGTGAAGGCATTAAGTATTCACTAAGTATATCATAAATGCTAATTTAAATGGTAGTTGAAGATGTGATCTATCATAATTTGTAACTTTTATTTCATTCACATATCATGAATGAAATGACCAAAAATCTAGGCACTTCTTAAAAGAGCAGTGAGGTCTCAAGCCAACTCCATATCCAAATGAGTACTGCAGAATATCCTCCCCTCCTCCCCAAAGGGGAAGTGCACAGATAGACCTAGGAGAAGATTTAAGAGCCTGACTAAAGTTTTGTTGAGTAAAGAATGTTTGTTAGTGTCATCTGAGAAAAAAGAGGCAGGCTATAAAACAAAGAAACCTGTTTTTCAGGGATCTTAGGATCATAATTTGGGTAGCACAGATTCCAGCAGTAACCAGAACAGTGTCCCATCTGGGGAACAAAAAGCAAGGGTTTTTAAAGGAAAATGGAGAATGTATATATATTTTTTTCTATTACGATTTATTGGCTTGTCAATGATGTCTCATTTGTTATTAGTTAAGGCACATTTTTGGACAATTCTTAGGGATTCCTTTCTGAGCAAATAATTTTTTTTTTTTCCAGCAGGGTAAGCACAATTCACAGTCTAACAAAATGGAGTCCTAAAGTACAAAGTGGAGTTATTACTGACAACTCCTTCCACATTTCTCCCTTTGGCTCATGATTTTTCCTGACAAAATGTCAACAGAGCACCATTAGTCACTCACGGCCAGAGTGGTTTGATTACCTGCTCTGGTTCCATCTAGTCCATCAGTTGGTGGGGGGAGGGTCTTGTGAAGGCATTATCAATAATTTCTTCCAAATCTTCTGATTCATAAAGTCGGTCTCAGTGAAGAACATCTAACATAGCCATCTGTGCAAACATAAACTGGGTAGTTAAGCAAGTTACAACAGAGGTTATAATTTTTAGCACGCATTTGGTTAATATAACAATGCATATTATTAAGATAAACAATAATAATCCAGTTTGTAATACTGTTCTTAACCATGACCCTATTCCTGATGGTAACCAACTAAAGAGATCTAGATAATCCTCAGGTTTGGGTGTGTATCCTATTTCAGCCAGCAGATTGATATTACCTTTAGTTCTTGTGTTACTTTGCCAGACTGACTGATATAAAGCAACATTCTTCCCCTAGTAATGCACAGGTGCCTCCTGTTGAACTGTCAAGATATTAAGTGCCCTTCTATTTCGTAGGACAACTTCTGCCAGGCTATCAATTTGAGTTTCATGATATTCAAATGCTTAGACAGAAGCATTGAAGGGGTTGGTCATAACTTTAGATAACTGTGTATTGCTTTTTCTACCCCAAACCAAGGGAGGAAGCCCCTGGCAAAAGCATGACCAAACCCTTTCTGTCTACAATTGGGTTATTAGTTGGCATATATTTGAAATTATAACCTTCTCAGCTTCTCCGAGATCTTTTTAACTGATATGAGAAAGGCCTTAAGTTTGGTATGTGAGGAGTAGAGGGAAGGGTCTTTCTAACAGTGACGTCAAGGGCAAGAGCAATGATTCTGCAACACGCTTTCCATTTAGTAGGAAAAGTTGAGTAAATACTTGTGCTACACACACAAAATACCCAGAACCTTCTAGGGACAAAAAATAAGTAGGTTCTTGAACTGAAATTATTTTATCAGTTTCAAAAGAAGAAATTTCATGGTCAAAAAAATTCATCTTCACTGAGTACACGATAACCTGGTTGACTGGAATTGTGTAAGTGGCTGTAAGAACACCTTATATTTCTATATGCCTGAAGTAATAAATGAGTTTATTATGGATCAAAATTTTGCCTAAGATTTGGGGAGTCTCCAGAGAAGAGGTAGGTGGAATTAAATTCCCACCATTTTCCAGATTTCTGATAAATTCCCCACTTTGTCCTATTAAGGGGGAGTACCTCAGTGTCCCAATATCCAGTTCTGTTATAGATTTCATTGCCCTACCACAAGGATTCATTGTGAGAAGTTACATTGTAGTCATGTAGACTCCAAGGAGGAGTGAACTCAGGATCATCTGAATCATACGAATGTATAGTCACAGGCATGCAATGGAAGGTAACATGTTTTACCAGTACCATTTATATTTTCAAAACATAGGGAAGTATTATGAGTCAACATCCAGATTCGAGTAAGAAGTATTCCTTTATGAGCAGGGGAAACCCAATGGAAAGTAGTAATATCTGGGACATGTCTCCCAGAGGGAAGGTGATGAGTGCTTGCTTTCAAAGATACCAAAACAGAACCCTACATTTTTGTTTGTTAGAGCCTTCCATTCCCCTGAGGACAGAGGTCAATCCACTAATTCTGGAGCATCATGAGTGTGGTTTGCTCTAGCACAAATCCAACAGTCAATAAGATTTGCAAAATCAGAAAGTTTCTTCAGGGTAGAAACAAAAGAGTGCAGTAAGGCATCATCATCAGCAATGAGGGTCACAGAGAAGATAAAAGGCCAAACCAAGAGTTAAAATTATTCCTAATAACAAAAGTCATTATAAGGAGAATCTAAAGAGGGGTGGTTCAGTATGTTGGCCAGTATATGAGTACCAGGAAAAAACAAACAGTCAACAAGCAACACATTCAAACTGCAGGGCAATATAAAGGCAGCAAGTTCCTCTGATTTCATGGGGTTTTACCAACAACTGAGAATTCCTATTGTGTGTAGTAAGGCAAAAACCATTAGAATACCTATTAAGATAAACAGCAGTCCAAATACTTCAATCCAACAATTCTTCATGTCCAGTTTTCCAAAGAATTTGTGAGATGCTCTTTAAATTAATATCAAGCATAAGCCTTCACTATGTGCAAGGAGGTCCATAAGAAAGAATAGAAGAATACAGGTTATAAATGGTAATGTGTTTATAATATATAGAAAATTATCCTAGTAGAATAATTAGAAAGGCAATAGCAAATCAAAAAATTGTTCTGTGGAAAAAAATACAGACCTGGTCCAGTGTTGGGAAAGATATTCATTCAGATGTCATCTTCTTCAATTCCAGGTCAACTTGAGTTTAAAATTTCCACTTGGTTCCATTGTCCACTGGGGGACAGGAGCCTTCTTTAAATGAGAAACATGGGTCAACACCCTTATGTTTAGCAGCACATAGATACTTGAGATAGATTTCAAATTCATTAAAACAATGGGCAGAGATTGTGCTCTAGAGAGGCTAAAAATTTCTACATATTTAGCATTGTGTTTTAATAATACCATTTGTCCTCTCAACCAACCCAGAACAGAGGGTGATAAGCACAACTGAAATAGACCAAGTATCACAGACTGCACTAAGAATTTGACCAGTGAAATGGGTTCCTCTATCACTAGGTAATTCCAATGGAATTCTTCACGTGGGAATTATTTTTTCCAATAGAATTTTGGCCATGGCAAGAGCACTAGCCCTTTGACAAGAAAAGCTTCCACCCAATGAGAATACATATAAACCATTACCAAAACAGTTACAACCTTGTGAAGGAGGTAATTGAATAAAATCTAATTGCCATAACTTGAAAGAGCCTTTGGGTAAAGGGAAATGGCCCATTGATGTGTGTACAAGCTTGCCTGGATTATGTTTTGGGCAAACAAGACACCTTTGAAATAACCCAGAGGCAACTCTGGGAGAAGGGTTCCAAAAATATTGTCATCCCCAATCTAACATTTTGTCTGTACCTCAATGTATCATTTTGTGTGTCAATTTTAATATTATTTGTTTCTTGTGTGACATTGAATAGGGCCAGACGATGTCTAGCCTATTCCATAACTTAGACTCAGGATTATAGGTGCATTTAGCATCTTTCCATTTTTGCTTTTCTTTAGCAGTAGCATGCTGTTCCCATATCTAATTACCTCCTTCAAATCTCTAGTGTCATTCACAATGGGGGAAATCATAAGTAAACAAGAAGAGTTTGGGAGAGCAGTTCTTTTAGCTGCCTCATAGGTCTGATGGTTTCCCTGACCTTCATCAATATCAAACTTTAAATGACCAGGCACCTTAATAATTGCTAATTGTTTTGGCAGTAAGATGGCATCTAACAAGGCAATAACATAGGAGCTACTTAGGAGAATTAATGATTGAAAGGATGTGAACATGTAGTGACAAAAATAGCAGTTGAGCTAGGAGAATTAGTAAGAATGTAAACAGTTAATCAGCCATATGGCAATCTTTAGTTCCTCCCTGAAGTACCTAGATATCAGTAGCTGATTGCACATTTCCTGAGTTGTTTTACAGATGTTAAAACCTCCACCAAATGGAGGAAGTTAACTACTTGATGACCATGAGCACATAGTCCCCAGACCTACTGGAGCCTGAGGATTGATAATGTTAACCCCTGTGACACTGCCCAGTTACTTCACCATCAATAAATCAGAGAATTTTGCACAAGCTGATCACACACCCTGTGACTTCCCTCCTTCACCTTGCCTTTAAAAATGTTTACCTGAAACCCATCAGGGAGTTCAGGTTTATTTGAGTATTGGCTGCCCTGGACTCCCTGTGTGGTGTCTACAAAAAATGTTGCACTTTCCTTCACCACAACCTGGTGTCAGTAGATTGGCTTTACTTCATGTGAGTGAGCGGATCCAAGTTTGGTTTGGTAACACAGGGACAGTGGGGACCTGTGGATGAGAAGAAACTACCACAGTCTTGGCTGCTGTCTTGCCCGTAGTGCTGTCCTCTTGACCCCTATACTAGGCAGTATTGGCTGCACCAGGGCTTTCTGCCCTCCTCACTGACCTCCTGGGGTCAACAGTAGCATTCTCCATAGTCACTTTCAGTTTGGTAAAGGAAAGTGGTCAGCCCCATGTGCCAAGAGGCAAGACCAGGAAAAGGCCCAGATAATGAGGACCACCTGACAGAACAGAAAGAGGATGCTCAATCCGAATTCAGGAAAGGACACCAGGGATGCCCGAGTGGGAAAAGGTCTTACGGTAGGTACTTGACCAGTGACTTGACCTCTTCTGGTCAGTGCCAGTTTCTCCTGTAAGCTGTTTGCAAGACCAGAAACCCCACTATCAGGATGCCCTGTGAGCTGCTGGCGAGAAAGGAAACACTCACCACCCAACCTCTCTTTCCCCAACTGCTTGTGAAGCGAACCTTGGATTCCTTATCGACCAAGATTCTAGGCCTCTCCTCCCAGTACCAGCACAGAATGCCAGTTGCCCCAGAGATCTGGTAAGTACCCCGTGGGAATCCCTCCTGCTTTAAGCCCTCACTCAGAAGTCCAAAAACTCCTCCTTTTTCAGCTGAAAGGAGGAAAGAGACCCCCGCCTCAGACAGCTGTGCCACTCTCTAACAGACCAAGCTGGTCAGGAACTAAGATGGCTAAGCTGCTCTGGCCCAGAGGCAGTCTTACCACCTGTGAGATAGTCCAACTGAGGAGGGACTTACTGTCTCAAGCATGGATCATTATAAATTCAAGGAGGACCCTCAGTTATATCAGAATCCATGCCAATTTGACACCTCCTGTTTTGGTCTTTTGAGGAATCCATGAACAGTTTGGTACTGGTTCCAAGTTTCCTGAACCATAAACCTTATTTGGGTCAAATATGGTGGTATTTGTCTGCCAACAAATCACTCCAACTGCCCCACCCCCCCGCACCGTGGGTAGTTGAAAACAAATCCAAAACAGGACAGCTAAGGTATAACGAACAAAACATCCACCATACTAAACCATAGCCCATTAGGGTATACCCTACAGAACTGGAAGTCTTTTGTGTATCACTCCCTGACCCCAAAACATTTAATCTTCCTATGTAATACAGCCTGGCCCCAATATTGGCTGAGTGATGGGGAAAGTTGGCCTGTCAATGGGTCTCTATATTACAACACCATTTTACAGTTGCACCTGCTATGCCAGAGACAAAAGAAATGGGATGGACTTCCCCGGTGGTCCATCAGTTAAGCCTCCATGCTTCCACTGCAGGAGGCACGGGTTTGATCCCTGGTCTGGGAAGCTCTGCATGTCACGCAATGTGGCCAAAAAACAGAAGAAAATAAATGGGATGAAATTCCCTATGTCCAGTTTTTAAATAGCCTTATATCAGAACAAAAGCTTTCAAAGGGGATGTGGGCTCTCCTCCACTGAGGTAATACCAGTTCTTGACCCTCCCCCTGAGGGCCTTCTTGATCTCTTCCGTACCCTCCTCCAGTATGTATACAACATTCTCAATGACAGCCCTACTAAGGAGGCCTCTGACAAAAATACTGTAACCACTCTGAACCACCTAGCCAATAAAGGATGTAAAGTGCTCCCCCAAAAAGGCTCATATATCACAAACTAGTATGACCCACCTAGGCTTCTTTCTCACAGAAGGTCAGAGAAGCCTACGCCAGGAAAGGAAAGAAGCCATTTGAAGCCTCACCCCTTCTAAAACTAGAAGACAGCTTAGGGGTTTTCCTGGGGATGGCCAGGTTTTGCTGCATCTGGATCCCTAACTATGCTCTAATAGTTAGGCCTCTCCATGAAAAGTTGAAAGGAAAGAATGATGATCTTTTTGAATGGAATTCAGAACGCAAAGGAGTCTTTCAAGAATTGAAAAAGCAATTACTTCAGGCCCTTACCTGTCCCTTTCAGATTTAGCTAAGTCTTTGACCTCTACATTAATGAGAGAAGGGGAATCGGCCTTGGGGTATTAGTTCAAAAACTGGGACCCCTTATTCGGGTGGTTGCTTATTTCTCTAAACAATTAGATCAAAATGTTAAGGGATGGCCTCCTTGCCTACAGGCAGTAGCAGTTACTAGAGCCTTGTTAAAGGTGGTTGAAAAGTTAACATCTGGTCAGCCAATCACCATATGGACTTCATACCAGTTTCAGGGTTTAGTAAGTTTGAAGGAAACAGAATACCTATCTCCCAGAAGGTCGATTCAAGTTCAGGCTATGTTTTTACACAACCCAGTGGCTACCATAAAAATCTGTTACACACTAAATGCTTCCACCCTGCTATGCACAGAAATGGGGCCCCTGGAGCATGATTGTATAGAAATCATAGAGATGATCTTTTCCATTCATCCTGACCTAGGAAGTGAGCCTCTCCCAAAAGCCGAAAAGGAACGGTTCACAGATGGGAGCAGTTTTATGAGGGAGGGAAAAGGGCTGGTGGGATATGCAGTGACCTCCCACACCTAAGTCATAGAAGCAAGAAGCCTACCCCCAGGGACTTCTGTCCAAAAGGCAGAGCTGATAGCCCTCACCCAAGCCTTAGAGCTCAGGACAGAGAAGACTTTAAATAGTTTACACAGACTCTTGGTATGTGTATGCCATCCTACACACACATGGGGCTATTTGGAAGGAAAGAATTGTGCTTATTGTGGAGAATAAGCAGGTGAAACATGGCTTAAACATATTGAGACTCCTAGGAGCATTGCAGCTTCCAAAAAAAGTGACACTGATTCACTGTAGGGGTCACCAAAAGGGGATGCAGAGGTAATAAAGGGAAAGAGTAGGCAGAGGCAACTGCCAAAAGGATGGCCCTAGAACTACTAACTTGGCAACTACCCCTCCTACGTAAGAGGCCAGATCCATCCAATTACTCCCCAGTCTTTACAAAGGAAGAATTAGACACAGCCCCCAAATGGGGCTTCAGTAGAGATCTAGGAGGCCCTGGGTGGCTAGTTAATGACCATGGGCAATACTTCTTTCCCCAAACTGCAGCTTGTCAAGCCATCAGGGAGACTCATCAAGAAACTCACTATGGAAGGGAATTCCTATATAATTGGTTTGTTGGGGTCATGATAACTCCTGGCATGAAAAATACAATTGGGCAGATAGTTGAGACATGCCTCACTTGCACAATGAACAACCCCCAAACCAGACCTCCCAGAGACCCCTGGATAAGGCCAATTCAGACCAGAGGGACATATCCTGGAGAAGACTGGCAGATTTATTTCACTGTCATGCCAAGAGTACCAGGCAACTTCAGCTATCTTTTGGTGCTAGCAAGACACATTTTCCGGGTGGAAAGAAGCATTCTCTGCTAGGACTGAAACCACAGCTGAGTTGGCTAAGGCATTACTAAAAGAAATAATCCCCAGGTTTGGGCTCCTAGGATCCCTACAAAGTGACAATGGTCCAGCATTTGTGTCTCAAGTGACAAAGGGAATAACAAGTGCCCTGGGCATAAAATGGATCTTGCACTCAGCCTGGAGACCCCAATCACCAGGGAAAGTCGAGAGATCCAATAAGACCTTGAAATGGGCCTTAGCCAAGCTATGTTAGGAAACTTAAGAAAATTCGATTAAGTTGCTTCCGATTGCCCTGCTCGGCATGCAGTCAGCCCCAAGGGATAAGTTAAAGTTAAGTTCATTTGAACTCATGTATGGTAGACCCAAGACTGAGAGAAGGGACCCTTAACCCTCTTGAAATGGAACAACTCAAGCATGCCTCCAGGTAGGAGAAAACATGAAAGCTGTCATGGAACATGGTAACCAAATGCTGCCCACACCCACCGAATTGGCCCTCCACCCGCTGAAGCCAGGAGACTGGGTGCACCTAAAAACCTGAAAAACCAGTAGCTTGCAAGGTCAGTTCACTCCTAAGGGGAATGGACCCCACCTGGTGATCCTAAACACCCACTCTGTCCTGAAGTAGCAGAGGATCACTCTGTGGGGACATGACACTCAAGTGTAGAGGGTCCCTGAGCCCCAACCTCCAGAGAGGCAACCTGGGGCAACAGATCCCCTTGACTATTTGAGAGTGAACCTCTCTGACCTGAAGCTTCTCTTTCAAAAAACTACAAAAGTGTAACCAGAGAGATTCAGGCCATGGCAGTGAGCCTGCACATCAGGGCACACTTTTGCCTACAGGCAAAAGACCTAGATACCTTCATGTTTAGGAAAATATGACATGTGACGATTATCCTCTTGCTAATATTTGGGCCATATATGTTAAATTGTCTGGTGTTCTTTGTCTCCAAAAGGTTAGACAAAAGGGGGTTGCTCAGGGATACGAATGCTTAGGGCTGAGGCCTGGTGACAATCAAATACATCTAAAGGTGGCTGGGGAAAAGTTCTGCTCCTCTCCCCTGGGTTATAACTACATCCCAATCCAACAGGAAGCAGTTACAGAAGACAGACCTGCGCCTCTCAGCGGCCCTCAAGAATGAGGAGAGGAACTAGAGGTGGAGGCAGGATTTGTTATCAGCAAAGCCCATTAACAATTCCCAGGAAGTAAAAATAGAATCTGGGTAATTAAATAAAATCTAACCTTTTTTTTCTTTTCCTTTGTGCTTAGTCTAGTTTCACTTGCTCATAAGGTGCTGCGTGTAGAGGCCTCACACCCAGCACTTCACACCACAGTTCCTAGTGAGAAATGGCTGCCCAACACTTCAGCTCAGGACCATGTGCAGAAGCTGCACACGACACTCAATTCAAGATGGCAGCGGCGGGTCATGTGCAGAGATGCTCCTCGCGCTGTGATGTGGAGCGTGAGCAGAGCAGCTTCACCGGACAGGTGAGGACTCCACTTCCGCCCCACTGTTGGGAACCCGGTAAAGAAGCTCTGTCCATGGCTTGTGGAGATGGGGGAGAGTGCGTGCTCTAGAGCACAAGCTCACACCCTCCATTCTTTGATCAGATTCAAGCTTTCCTTGGTCTTGTTCAACTGCCGGCCGGAGAACACCTGTTGGGACCTGACTCAAAGGGGTCAGTAACAAAATCTCCTAAGATGTGCATCTACCAGCAGAAAGATGTTGAGTGTGTGAAAGTTTAAAAGAGTTTCTACTGACTACTGTACATAAAATAGATAAGTGGCAAGGATTTAATGTGTAGCACAGGGAACTTTATTCATTATCTTGTAATAACCTACAATGGAAAATCATCTGAAAAAAAAAAATATATATATAACTGAATCAATTTGGTGTACACCTTTAACTAATACAATATTGTAACTCAACTATACTTCAATATTTTAAAAAGTGCTTCTACTGAATGTGGCACGTAGATTCTTAAAGGGGAACCCATGGCAATTTCTTTGGTTGCTTTGAGTTGGAGGGCAGTAGCAGAGAAAGCTTGTAAACAAAGAGGGAGTTCTCTAGCAACAGGGTCTAGTTGGCTATAGTACCCAATTGGTCTTCTATTGTCCCCCTATTAATGGACTAGGATGCCCAAGGCATTTCCTTCTCATTCAAGGTATTTCCTTCTCTTCCCTTCCCGAAAAGGGAAGGGGAGAGAATAGTTGAAATATTTTAAGGTGGGGCTGTTATTATTAATTCATGTTTTCCAGCCTGGAAGGCAGATTCAGATATTCCTGGCCAGATGATTGGATGAGGTTCATTTTCCTTTAACAGGGCAGATAAATACTGAGCATAAAAGGAAAACTTTGGAATACAGTTTCTGCAATATCCTGAGAAGACTTCTGGTTTCAGGGAGAAGGACATGAATGATTCCCAGGATCTTGTTAGGTTCCAGCATTAACTAACCCCTGAGGTGTGATTAGATGTCCTAAATATTTAACCTGGGTTTTAACAAATTAAAGGTTTTCCTTAGAGACTTTATGTCCACTTAGGGCTAACTGAGTCAAGAGGAAAAGACTGTCTTGAATGTATTGTTCCTCAGAGGAGGAGCAAAGGAGATTATCAGCATTTTGTAACAGGTAGATCCTTGAGGGAAAACTACATCATCCAAATCCTGCTTAAGTACTTGGGAGAAATAGGATGGACTTTCAGTATAGTCTTGGGGCTTAACAGTCCAGGTATGTTGTCAGCCTTCCCAAGAAAAGGCAAAAAGGTATTGACTTTCTGAGGCAACAGGGATGCTAATAAAGGCATTACATAAATCTATAACAGTAAAGAAGGCTCTATCTGTAGTAATGGAATTAAAGATTGTGTATGGATTACGCACAGTAGGGTGTCATGGAATAACAACGTTGTTGATAGCTCTGTCTCGAACAGACATCCATGCTTGCCCATTTGGCTTACGAACAGGAAGGACTGGAGTGTTACAGGGGTTAGTTAGTACATGGGATAATCAGGCCCTTGGAAATGTATGCCTTTACTATGGGATGAATTCCTTGAAGGGCCTCTACTCTTAGAGGATATTGCTTAATATTAGCTAAGAGTTTGGAGGCATCAACCTGAATTTTAATGCATGGAGTTGAATGAATGAGACCAATATCATTAAAAGATTGTGACCCCAAATTAGGAGGAACAGATTCTAACAATTTACTATTGGTTTTCTTGGCTATTACAGCACTGGAATTCTAAATTCTAGTTGTTGTGTAGATGAATTATGAAAAAGGTTCAGTACCTCAAGACTAATCTGGCCCTTAGGGAAAAGGAGATATCGGTCTTGAATTTTTCTAAAGATCTCACCTTATCAAATGTACTGGGGGACTTCCCTGGTGGTCCAATGGCTAAGACTCTGTGCTCTCAATGGGGGCCTGGGTTCAATCCCTGGCCAGGGAACTAGATCTCACGTGCTGCAACTAAGAGTTTGCATGCTGCAACTAAGAGTTCACATGCTGCAACTAAAGATCCTGCACACCACAACTAAAGATCCCGCACACCACAACTAAAGATCCCGAATGCCACAGTGAAGGTCGAAGATCCCGTGGGCTACAACTAAGCCCTGGTGCAGTCAAAATAAATAAATAAATAAATATTTTTAAAACAATGTACTGGGACAGAAGGTACAAGGAGAAATTGAAGTAAACCTTATAAGAGGGCTATGTCAAAGGATAAAGAGAGACCTGCATACTTCCATAACCTGATTAGAAACGCCCACCATTTTAATTTTTTTAGTACTCTGAGGAAGAAGTACTGGCAGTGTCATTATATAAGTGAGTCCTGTTGTTGCATTTGTCACTAGTCATAGGCAGAAACATTTTCTTTTCATAAGTATAGGAAAATTTAAACCTTTAATTTATTAAAACTGTTACTTTAGCAAAACACTATAAACAGTTCGTTAAAGACATATTGCAGACTGTGTCCCAAGAAGTGCCTACAACTTATCTGAACATGCTTGATTTCCTTCTTTGCCCACATCCGGAAGTATCTCCAATTGCTCATCACCCTCAACGTGGAAATGGTGCCATGGTAACTTCTAACCAGCACTTAATCTTGTGATTCTTCCCATTTCACAAAAGAGATAATACCAAAAAGCAGAGATCCTCTGGGTAAATCTAAAAGTAGACATTCTAATCTATTTTTATTTAAGTAAAACTTTGATTAGCCAGAACTAACATTTTGAATCTATGAATAGTCAGAGCACTTACTCCACTCACCTGACTTTTGGACAGCAGGGCATAGATAGATACTAATAGATATTACTCATTTGGTAATAGTCTCCTATTCTATCTCAGGCTCTTTAGTCTTTGGCTTCTAAACACACCTCCCAAAGGGCTACTGGTGTGTTTTCTAAAAACATAAACCAAATCAGGTTTTTCTCCAGCTTAAAACACTCCATCTAGCCAAAGAGTCATTTGGATTACATTTAAGGCCATTAATAACCTGGCCTCTGCCAATAGCTCCTGCCCAGGCAGGACTGCCTCTCTGGAAAATCAGTTCCACGTGGCCATGGAGCTATCTTCTCACACACCAGTTACTGATAATAGATATTTTTGAAAAGAGTGAGTGAATAAGCAAATGAAGGAATCCTTTATAAGTAGGTCTGGATAATGCCCGTGTGTATTGCCATTTGAGGTAGCTTTGATCAGGTGGGGACTGCAGTTGATTTTTGATATCTGCATGCAGTAGTTGCTTAAAGAAACACAATTTGGTACTATTGCTGCAAGTCTGATTTTAAATTGCGCTTATTTTTACTGCCTAATGTTCTTGTAGGTTCAATCTAATTTATTTTAGACCTAGAGTTCACAAGTGATAATTTTTTCAAGTTTCTAGGGGGATGCCAAATTAAGCCTTTATTTGATTGGCATACTTTTTTACATTTCATATTTAAATATGATATACATATCACCACATTTTTAAAACCTGAGATTGTTTTCTTTTATGGTTGCTGTAAGTATTGTTATGATAATGAGTTATTTAGTTTTAATTTTGGAGGGGATGGGTTTTCTGCTTAGAAAGAATTACCTACAGTTACATGTATTGAAAATTAAGTCAAAATATTAATGTTGGGGCTTCCCTGGTGGCGCAGTGGTTGGGAGTCCGCCTGCCGATGCGGGGGGCACGGGTTCGTGCCCCGGTCCAGGAGGATCCCGCGTGCCGCGGAGCGGCTGGGCCCGTGAGCCATGGCCACTGGGCCTGCGCGTCCGGAGCCTGTGCTCCGCAACGGGAGAGGCCACGACAGTGAGAGGCCCGCGTACCACAAAAAAAAAAAAAAAAAATTAATGTTGAAATTTTTATTTTTTTAACAAACAACTCTTTATTGAAGTATAGTTGATGATTTACAATGTTTTGTTAGTTTTATTAATGTTGAAAAATTTGAAACCTACCTTTTTTAAACCTAACTATAATTTATAAATGTTTTTCTATTTATAAATCTAATAGTTATATATGCAAATAAGCAGGTTCTTAAAAAATAATTTCAATTACACTTGTACATTTAAATATATTTTATTTTGTTAACATGTTTTGAATACCTGACAGTAAACTCAGCACTTTCATAAGCAAAACCTTACTAAGCATTTAAACAACTTTTGAACACTGAATACATTTCTGTAGAGAATACCTCTCAACATCTTGTAAACTTCAATGTATTTTCCACATTGAGTCAAATTCTTCCACATCTTTTAACTTAAAATTATAAGACTAACTAACTAATTATAAGACTAACTCAGATTTTCCTGAATTAAATGAAAGTAGTAATACTATGCACTTAATGTATTTTGTCTATACTTAATTATAAATCTTCCCAGAGCTGAAAAGTCACTTACCTAACTAAGAAGAGTTGTTTTGCCCTCTCAGGGAAGCTGAAGATGCTGGGTCAAAAATTCAGAAATAGAGATCAGAAGCATATCAGAGGTTGAGGACTGAGACATATTACAGTCACTATGCTGCTCTTTTTATTGGGGACTCTTATGTCCATGCCTCTCAGCAATAATTTTAGTTTCTTGATTTGTGTTGGTAACTAACTTCCATCACCCTGATTGTATTAAGCCTCTGCTGCAGCGAATGGAATCTATATTCCTCTCATGTTTTTGTCAAGCTCTTGTCAACAACTTCAGAGTCATTTTAAAAATAGGTTATACCTGATTGCTCTGTTTTTCTGTCTTAAAGTTTAGTCATTTTACAAAGAACTCATGCTCATTGTGAAAAATTACAAATATAATCAAGTAAAAATCAAAATTTCCTAAAAGTAAAAATCAAAACCTAAGTCAGATTAAACAATTATTAATATCTTTATTTCCTTCTCTCCATCTCTCTTATTCTGTGTGTGTTTGTGTGTGTGTGTGTAAGACAGGACACTTTTGGCTCTTTGATGCTGGCAATGACATCACTGCAATTTCCCACTGATGGGTGTTTGCATCCATTGAAATACTGGGGCTTTTATTCTTTAACTAGAGGAGAATAGAGTTCAGTTTTGTTTGGGGCAGGGTGAAAAGAGATAAAGGAAAACTAAAGGGAATAGGATGATGTGTGTCTCATCTTACCCACTGAGCTGGTTTTGGGACACTCTGATTAGAGTCAGAAATGGAACAAACTGTAGTTAGGTCAGGTCTGCACCATCTCCCTCATCATCACTTTGCAGTAATGTGGGCATATATAACATCTCCTGTTGGTAACTTAATTTCCAAAATAGGGGACACTTCGATTGGGACTAAGATTCTGCTTTGGGGAGAGATGGCTCAGAGGTATCATATTTGGTTATATGTATAAATGTGATGCCACTTTAAATTCATTCAATTCTCCAACCAACGCTTTGAGTGCTGTATTAGTTTCCTATTGCTGTTGTAACAAATTACCACAAACTTAAAAGACAAAAATATCATCTTATAATTCTGAAGGTCAGAAGTCTGAACTAAGGCTTATGGACTAAAATCAAGATGTCAGCAGAGTTGGTTCCTTCTGGAGGCTTTAGGGAAGAATCCATTTGTTTATATTTTCCAGATGGATTCTAGAGGCTGCCCACATTCTTGGCTTATGGCCCCACACCACATCAACTTTTCTTCCCCTTCCTCCATCATCCCATCACTATCTTCCTCCTTTAACCTTTCTTCCTCCCTCTTATTAAGGACCCTTGTAATTACTTTTAGGGCTTACCTCGATAATCCAGGATAATCTTTGTGTCTTAGTCCATTTGGGCTGCTGTAACAAAATGTCATAGACTGGATGGCTTATACTAAACATACTAAAAGAGATTAGAGATGTTAATAATATGAAACAAGGACAGGAAAATGTAAAACAAGAATAAAGGAGAAATATTAGGTATGAATAATAGGTGAAATAGCAGAATAAAGTCAAGGAAAAAAATTAGTAATGAGAAGGACCAGATTGAGGAATTTTCCCAGAAAGAAGTGGGAAAGGACAATATAAAAGAAAATCTGAGAGATATGGAGGATAGAAATAGGAGTTCCAGAAAGAGGGAAAAAAACAACAGAGGAGAAAATATTGAAAAAATAAAAGATAAAACTTTGATATCATAAAAAGGTGAAATGTTAAAGAGAGGTAAAAAACCCACAATTAGACACATTTTAGTAATATTTAAAATATGGAAGGTGAAGAAAAATGTTAAAAGTTTACAGAGGAGAACAGATCAAATACAAAGGAACAAATATCAGATTGTGAATAGATTTTACAACAGTAATCATGGATGCAATATGACAATGGAATAGGGCTTCAAATTATTAAAAGTAGAAAATTTAGAATCCAGAAAATTTTATATCCACAAGCTGTTATTCAAATATGGGGGTTTGACAAAAATGTTCTCAAGTATAATCAGTCCTCACTTTGCACAGTAGCGCAGGACTAAAAATGATTGTGTAAGCTGAAACCATACAAAGCCATTTTATTTTTATTTATTTATTTATTTAACATCTTTATTTGAGTATAACTGTTTTACAATAGTGTGTTAGTTTCTCCTTTACAACAAAGTGAATCAGTTATACATATACATATGTTCCCATATCTCTTCCCTTTTGCATCACCCTCCCTCCCACCCTCCCTATCCCACCCCTCTAGGTGGTCACAAAGCACAGAGGTGATCTCCCTGTGCTATGCAGCAGCTTCCCACTAGCTATCTAATTTACATTTGGTAGTGTGTATACCCTGCCACTCTCTCACTTCGTCACAGCTTATCCTTCCCCCTCCCCATATCCTCAAGTCCATGCTCTAGTAGGTCTGTGTTTTATTCCCATCCTACCACTAATCTCTTCATGACATTTTTTCCCTTAGATTCCACATATATGTGTTAGCATACGGTATTTGTTTTTCTCCTTCTGACTTACTTCACTCTGTATGACAGACTCCAGGTCTAGCCACCTCATTACAAATAACTCAGTTTCATTTCTTTTTATGGCTGAGTAATATTCCATTGTATATATGTGCCACATCTTCTTTATCCATTCATCCGATGATGGACACTTAGGTTGCTTCCATGTCCTGGCTATTGTAAATAAAGCTGCAATGAACATTTTGGTACATGACTCTTTTTGAATTATGGTTTTCTCAGGGTATATGCATAGTAGTGGGATTGCAGGGTCGTATGGTAGTTCTATTTGTAGTTTTTTAAGGAACCTCCATAATGTTCTCCATAGTGGCTATACCAATTCACATTCCCACCAGCAGTGCAAGAGTGTTCCCTCTTCTCCACACCCTCTCCAGCATTTATTGTTTCTAGATTTTTTGATGATGGCCATTCTGACCAGTGTGAGATGATATCTCATTGTAGTTTTGATTTGCATTTCTCTAATGATTAATGATGAGCATTCTTTCACGTGTTTGTTGGCAATCTGTATATCTTCTTTGGAGAAATGTCTATTTAGTTCTTCTGCCCATTTTTGGATTGGGTTGTTTGTTTTTTTGTTATTGAGCTGCATGAGTTGCTTATAAATTTTGGATATTAATCCTTTGTCAGTTGCTTCATTTGCAAATATTTTCTCTCATTCTGAGGGTTGTGTTTTGGTCTTGTTTATGGTATCCTTTGCTGTGCAAAAGCTTTTAAGTTTGATTAGATCCCATTTGTTTATTTTTGTTTTTACTTCCATTTCTCTAGGAGATGGGTCAAAAAGGATCTTGCTGTGATTTATGTCATGGAGTGTTCTGCCTATGTTTTCCTCTAAGAGTTTGATACTGTCTGGCCTTACTTTTAGGTCTTTAACCCATTTTGAGTTTATTTTTGTGTGTGGTGTTAGGGATTGTTCTAATTTCATACTTTTACATGTAGCTGTCCAGTTTTCCCAGCACCACTTATTGAAGAGGCTGTCTTTTCTCCACTGTATATCCTTCCCTCCTTTATCAAAGATAAGGTGACCATATGTTTGTGGGTTTAACTCTGGGCTTTCTATCCTGTTCCATTGATCTATTTTTCTGTTTTAGTGCCAGTATCATACTGTCTTGATTACTGTAGCCTTGTAGTATAGTCTGAAGTCAGGGAGCCTGATTCCTCCAGCTCCATTTTTCGTTCTCAAGATTGCTTTGGCTATTTGGGGTCTTTTGTGTTTCCATACAAATTGTGAAATTTTTTGTTCTAGTTCTGTAAAAAATGCCAGTGGTAATTTGATAGGGATTGCCTTGAATCTGTAGATTGCTTTGGGTAGTAGAGTCATTTTCACAATGTTGATTCTTCCAATCCAAGAACATGGTATATTTCTCCACCTATTTGTATCATCTTTAATTTCTTTCATCAGTGTCTTATAGTTTTCTGCATACAAGCCTTTTGTCTCCTTAGGTAGGTTTATTCCTAGATATTTTATTCTTTTTGTTGAAATGGTAAATGGGAGTGTTTACTTAATTTCAGTTTCAGATTTTTCATCATTAGTGTATAAGAATGCCAGAGATTTCTGTGCATTAATTTTGTATCCTGCTACTTTACCAAATTCATTGATTAGCTCTAGCAGTTTTCTGGTAGCATCTTTAGGATTCTCTATGTATAGTATCATATTATCTGCAAACAGTGACAGCTTTACTTCTTCTTTTCCTATTTGGATTCCTTTTATTTCTTTTTTTTTTCTCTGATTGCTATGGCTAGAACTTCCAAAACTAGGTTGAATAAGAGTGGTGAGATTGGGCAACCTTGTCTTGTTCCTGACCTTAGTGGAAATGGTTTCAGTTTTTCACCATTGAGGATGATGTAGGCTGTGGGTTTGTCATATATGGCCTTTATTATGCTGAGGAAAGTTCCCTCTATGCCTACTTTCTGCAGGGTTTTTAATCATAAATGGGTGTTGAATTTTGTGAAAAGCTTTCTCTGCATCTATTGAGATGATCATATGGTTTTTCTCCTTCAGTTTGTTGATATGGTGTATCACGTTGATTGATTTGCGTATATTGAAGAATCCTTGCATTCCTGGAATAAACGCAATTGATCATGGTGTATGATCCTTTTAATGTGCTGTTGGATTCTGTTTGCTAGTATTTTGTTGAGGATTTTTGCATCTACGTTCATCAGTGATATTGGCCTGTAGTTTTCTTTCTTTGTGACGTCTTTGTCTGGTTTTGGTATCAGGGTGATGGTGGCCTCATAGAATGAGTTTGGGAGTGTTCCTCCCTCTGCTATCTTTTGGAAGAGTTTGAGAAGGATAGGTGTTAGCTCGTCTCTAAATGTTTGATAGAATTCACCTGTGAAGCCATCTGGTCCTGGGCTTTTGTTTGTTAGGAGATTTTTAACCACAATTTCAATTTCAGTGCTTGTGATTGGTCAGTTCATATTTTCTATTTCTTCCTGGTTCAGTCTCGGCAGCTTGTGCATTTCTAAGAATTTGTCCATTTCTTTCAGGTTGTCCATTTTATTGCATACAGTTGCTTGTAGTAATCTCTAGTAATCTTTTGTATTTCTGCAGTGTCAGTTGTTACATCTCCTCTTTCATTTCTAATTCTATTGATTTGAGTCTTCTCCCTTTTTTCCTTGATGAGTCTGGCTAATGGTTTATCAATTTTATTTATCTTCTCAAAGAACCAGCTTTTACTTTTATTGATCTTTGCTATCGTTTCCTTCATTTCTTTTTCATTTATTTCTGATCTGATCTTTATGATTTCTTTCCTTCTGCTAAATTTGGGGGTTTTTTTGTTCTTCTTTCTCTAATTGCTTTAGGTGCAAAGTTAGGTTGTTTATTCGAGATGTTTCCTATTTCTTAAGGTATGATTGTATTGCTATAAACCTCCCTCTTAGAACTGCTTTTGCTGTATCCCATAGGTTTTGGGTCATCGTGTCTCCATTGTCATTTGTTTCTAAGTATTTTTTGATTTCCTCTTTGATTTCTTCATTGATCACTTCGTTATTAAGTAGCATAATGTTTAGCCTCCACGTGTTTGTATTTTTTACAGATTTTTTCCTGTAATTGATATCTAGTCTCATAGCGTTGTGGTCCGAAAACATACTTGATACGATTTCAATTTTCTTAAATTTGCCAAGGCTAGATTTGTGACCCAAGATATGATCTCTCCTGGAGAATGTTCCATGAGCACTTGAGAAAAATGTGTCTTCTGTTGTTTTTGGATGGAATGTCCTATAAATATCCATTAGGTCCATCTTGTGTAATGTATCATTTAAAGCTTGTGTTTCCTTATTTATTTTCATTTTGGATGATCTGTCCATTGGTGACAGTGGGGTGTTAAAGTCCCCTACTATGATTGTGTTACTGTCGATTTCCCCTTTTATGGCTGTTAGTATTTGCCTTATGTATTGAGGTGCTCCTATGTTGGGTGCATATATACTTATAATTGTTATATCTTCTTCATGGATCAATCCCTTGATCATTATGTAGTGTCCTTCTTTGTCTCTTGTAATAGTTTTTATTTTAAAGTCTATTTTGTCTGATATGAGAATTGCTACTCCAGCTTTCTTCTGATTTCCATTTGCATGGAATATCTTTTTCCATCCCCTTACTTTCAGTCTGTGTGTCCCTAGGTCTGAAGTGGGTCTCTTGTAGACAGCATATATATGGGTTTTGTTTTTGTATCCATTCAGCCAGTCTGTGTCTTTTGGTGGGAGCATTTAATCCATTTACATTTAAGGTAATTATCGATATCTGTGTTCCTATTACCATTTACTTAATTGTTTCAGGTTGTTCTTGTAGGTCTTTTCCTTCTCTTGTGTTTCTTGCCTAGAGAAGGTCCTTTAGCATTTGTTGTAAAGCTGGTTTGGTGGTGCTGAACTCTCTCAGCTTTTGCTTGTCTGTAAAGGTTTTAATTTCTCCCTCAAATCTGAATGAGATCCTTGCTGGGTAGAGTAATCTTAGTTGTAGGTTTTTTTTCCTTCATCACTTTAAGTATGTCCTGCCACTGCCTTCTGGCTTGTAGAGTTTCTGCTGAAAGATCAGATGTTAACCTTATGGGGATTCCCTTGTGTGTTATTTGTTGTTTTTCCCTTGCTGCTTTTAATATGTTTTCTTTGTATTTAATTTTTGACAGTTTGATTATTATGTGTCTTGGCATGTTTATCCTTGGGTTTATCCTGTATGGGACTCTCTGTGCTTCCTGGACTTGACTATTTCCTTTCCTATATTAGGGAAGTTTTCAACTATAATCTCTTCAAATATTTTCTCAGTCCCTTTCTTTTTCTCTTCTTCTTCTGGGACCCCTATAATTCGAATGTTGGTGTGTTTAATGTTGTCCCAGAGGTCTCTGAGACTGTCCTCAGTTCTTTTCATTCTTTTTTCTTTGTTCTGCTCTGCAGTAGTTATTTCCACTATTTTATCTTCCAGGTCACTTATCCGTCCTTCTGCCTCAGTTATTCTGCTATTGATCTCATCTAGAGTATTTTTCATTTCATTTATTGTGTTGCTCATCGTTGCTTGCTTCCTTTTTATTTCTTCTAGGTCCTTGTTAACTGTTTCTTGCAATTTGTCTGTTCTATTTCCAAGATTTTGAATCATCTTTACTCTCATTACTCTGAATTCTTTTTCAGGTAGACTGCCTGTTACCTCTTCATTTGTTAGGTCTGGTGTGTTTTTATCTTGCTCCTTCATCTGTTGTGTGTTTTTCTGTCTTCTCATTTTGCTTATCTTACTGTGTTTGGGGTCTCCTTTTTGCAGGCTGCAGGTTCGTAGTTCCCGCTGTTTTTGGTGGCTGTCCCCAGTGGCTGAGGTTGGTTCAGTGGGTTGAGTAGGTTTCCTGGTTGGGGGGACTAGTGCCTCTGTTCTGGTGGATGAGGCTGGATCTTGTCTTTCTGGTGGGCAGGTCCATGTCTGGTGGTGTGTTTGGGGATGTTGGTAGCCTTATTATGATTTAGGCAGCCTCTCTGCTAATGGATGGGGCTGTAGACCTGTCTTTCTCTTTGTTGGGCATAGGGTGTCTAGCACTGTTCGTTGCTGGTCCTTGAGTGAAGCTGGGTCTTGGTGTTGAGATGGAGATTTCTGAGAGATTTTCGGCATTTGATATTGCGTGTAGCTGGGAGGTCTCTTGTGGTCTAGTGTCCTGAGGTTGGTTCTCCCGCCTCAGAGACACAGCCTTGACACCTGGCTGCAGTGCCTAGAGACTTTAATCCACACGGCTCAAAATGAAAGGGAGAAAAAATAGAAAGGAGAGAAAGGAAGGAAGGAAGGAAGGAAGGAAGGAAGGAAGGAAGGAGAAGAGGAAGGAAGAGAGGAAGGGAGGAAGAAAGGAAGGAAGGAAGGGAGGAAGGAGGGAAGTAGGGAAGAAAGGAGGGAAGAAAGGAAGAAACAAAGGGAGAAGACAAAATAAAGTAGGATAAAATACAGTTATTAAAATAAAAAATAATTATTAAGAAGAAAAATTTCTATTAAAATAAACCAAAAAATGGGTTGGTCTAACCCTAGGACAAATGGTGAAAACAAAGCTATACAGACAAAATCTCACACAGCAGCACACACATACACACGCACAAAAGAAAAAAAAGGGGAAAATAATAGTATATCTTGCTCCCAAAGTCCACCTCCTCAACTTGGGATATTTCGCTGTCTATTCAGGTTTTCCACAGATGCAGGGCACTTCAAGTTGACTGTGGAGCTTTAATCCCCTGCTTTTGAGGCTGCTGGGAGAGACCTCCCCCTCTCCTCTTTGTTCGCACAGCTCCTGGGGTTCAGCTTTGGACTTGGCCCCGCCTCTGCGTGTAGGTCGTCCGAGGGTGTCTGCCCTTCGCTCAGACAGGACAGGGTTAAAGGAGCAGCTGATTCGGGCGCTCTGGCACAGGCCGGGGGGAGGGAGGGGCACGGTTGCGGGGCGAGCCTGCGGTGGCAGAGGCCCGCATGACGCTGCACCGGCCCGAGGTGCACCGCGTGTTTTCCCGGGGAAGCTGTCCCTGGATCACGGGGCCCTGGCAGTGGCGGGCTGCACGGGCTCCCGGGAGGGGCGGTGTGGAGAGTGGCCTGTGCTCGCACACAGGCCTCTTGGTGGGGGCAGCAGCAACCTTAGCGTCCCACACCCGTCTCTGCTGTCTGCTCCGACAGCTGCGGCTCGCACCCGTTTCTGGAGCTCCTTTACGCGGTGCCCTTAATGCCCTCTCCTCGCGCCCCAGGAAGCAAAGAGGGAAGAAAAGGTCTCTTGCCTCTTCGGCAGCTCCAGACTTCAACCGGACTCCCTCCCGGCTAGCCGTGGTGCACTAACCCCTTCAGGCTGTTTTCACTCTGCGAACTCCAGACCTTTCCCTGGGATCCGACTGAAGCCCGAGGATCAGCTCCCAGCCCTGCCCGCCCCGGCGGGTGAGCAGACAAGCCTCTCGGGCTGGTGAGTGCTGGTCAGCACCGATCCTCTGCGGAATCTCTCCGCTTTGTTCTCTGCACCCTGTTGCTGCGCTCTCCTCCGCAGCTCCGAAGCCTCCCCCCTCCGCCACCCGCAGTCTCTGCCCGCAAAGGGGCTTCTAGTGTGTAGGAACATTTCCTCCTTCTCGGCTCCCTCCCACTGATGCAGGTCCCGTCCCTATTCTTTGTCTCTGTTTATTTTTTTTCTTTTGCCCTACCCAGGTACGTGGGAGTTTCTTGCCTTTTGGGAGGTCTGAGGTCTTCTGCCAGCGTTCGGTGGGTGTTCTATAGGAGATGTTCCACGAGTAGATGTATTTCTGATGTGTCTGTGAGGAGGAAGGTGATCCCCGCGTCTTACTCTTCCGCCATCTTCTCGCCTCCCCCCTACAAAGTCATTTTAATAATTAATCAGAAAATTGTGATTGTTCTATGACCTTAAAATTTTTTGCCAAAATGTTAAAAACTCTCTTAATGTTGGTTATAAATATATGGGGAAAGGAAAAAAATAGTCAAGCTAATATTTATTTAGTACATTATAATTTAAACCTTAGAAACATTGAGAATTAAATGTTGTTTGTTTGTAAAAAAGCATTGAGAGTATTTTGAAGAGTGCTTGCCTTCTTTTTTTCCATATAAATTATGAGGTATAGCTTGCCTCTTAATAAAGGAGTTAATCTATGTTTAACTCTTCATTGACCACTTTGAGAGTCTGTTTTTCTTTGCACAAATTCTTGACGGCTTTGAACTTTGAAAAGGCTTGTCTCATCAACATATAATATTTGGTGATCATCATAACCACCTGTGTGTCCTGATTTCCCCCCAAATACTAACTCTAATCCTAAACAAAACTGAAGGTTCTTCACGGCCTTACAGCACAACCTTACAGCTTCCTGGAAAGTCAGTTACAGACATGTAAACTTAAGCAAATAAGGAATACCATAATTTTCCAGCAACCAACACAGCAGAAAACAATCTACTTATTCATGGTTTATAAACTTAGCTGTAACTACTGAGAGCTGAGCTTCTTTACCACCTTCAGTTTGGGAGAAAAGTCTCCTTTTCTGGAACAGTTTGTTTCTTGTTCAATAAAATATTCACAGCAAGTTAAGCTCTCTGAATTTTCTTTTGACAGAAGCAATAAATAGGATGGGGGACACCATACGGTTAGTGTAAGTTGCTGCTGAGGTCCTAGTTTTGTTTTGGGAGGTTTGGTATCCAGCCCAGCGACTGCCACATGAACAGTGTTTCTCAGGACTTACCTTGGACCCCTTTGGAAGCTCTTAAATTAATAAGCAGGGAGGCCATTAGACTGAGGTGGCTCTAATGTCATGGCGCCTACATCAGCAAATCAAAATATAAGCCTGTAAATGCCTCAAGGTTACAAAATCAAAACACTATAAAAATTTTTTCACAAGCCCATTTTGTTGGAGTGCTCCTAATGTTCTCATTAGGCACTGCCTAATTCCAGTCAATTTTTCCTCGAATAAACTCTTAAAATTTTTAGTAGGCCTCAATTTCTTTTAACAAAGTATAAACCAGACTCTATTCAGCTTCAGAGGGAATGCATTTTAACAATGGCAATAATGCCCTCTCTTTAAATAGCTAGGTTTGTGTTTGCTACTCAGTCTATGTATTAAATCCTTTTTCATATTTATTCATATGTAAATAGTTGGTGAATTGAAATATTTGATTTAGAAAATGGAGTGAATGGGAGATAAGTGGAGATTGAAAGTGGAGACAACTAGTGCTGAGTCCTAATTTCTTATAAAAATGAATGCTACACATATATTCCTGTAACCTGCTTACCCCATTCAATAATACATCGTAAGTTTATTTCATGTTAAGAAATACAGGTCCATATCACAATTTTAATGCCTATCAGAATTCTATATTATGGATATACCATAATGTATTTAGATTGATTCTAAAATTTTTTAAATTATAAATAATGCTATGATAAACATTTTTGTACTCATATTTAAACAATTATTTGATCTTATTTTCTTGAGAATACAGATCTTCTTCCTCAACTTACAGTGGGATTACATCTTCACAAATCCATCGTAAGTTGAAAATATCTTAAGTTGAAAATGTATTAAATACATGTAACTTACCTAATATCATAGCTTAGCCTAGCCTACCTTAAACACACTCAGAACACTTACGTTAGCCTACAGCTGGGAAAAATTATCTAACACAAAATCTATTTTATAATAGACTGTTGAATATCTCATGTAATGTATTGAATACTGTACTGAAAGTGAGAAACAGAACGTTTGAATGGGAACAGAATGATTGTAAATGTATTGGCTGTTTAGCCTTGTGATCACGTGGCTGACTGGAAGCTGTGGCTCTCTCCCACTGCCCAGCAATACAAGAGTACAGATGTATATCACTAGCCCAGGAAAAGATCAAAATCTAAAATTCTAAGTACACTTTCCACTGAATGTGTGTTGCTTTCACATGATCGCAAAGTCAAGAACATGTAAGTTGAAGGACCGTAAGTTGGAGACCATCTGTATACAACTAGAATTACATATTTTAATTGTTGGATCATTGGGTATGACATATTATAAACTTTTAGCACAAACTGACAGATTGGCGCTCATTTTAAAAGTAGCACAGTCTACACACAAATAAAAACAATACAAAACAAGATGTTCAGTACTTCAGGTATTTTAGCATTAACAGCTTGAGACCCCACATGTCTTTGCTATTAGTCTAAATATTAAGGTCATATTTCAAACAAGGTGATCTAATTAGGCTTGATCATCATTCAGCTGTAAGTGTCCACATATGTAAGTATTAGATTAATGAAAATAAGCACAAGCCAAAAAGAGAGATCCTATATAGTCTTAGGGGATATAGTTTTCAAAGTTAACTGAGCATTTAAAATGTCAGTGAAGTGTCAAAATATACTCCATGCTTTGGACATGTTCAAGTAACAGTATCTTTATAAATATACTTTAAAAATGCCTATTATCCTGGCATCCAGTTCCTCTTAAAGCCTTATTCAATTACAAGCTGCAAATGAATCCAGCTTCTAGGCTAGTGCATAAATTATAATTTGAGGTATCAACTGACAGAAAAACACACAACATAAGAGTTGTGAGTTTCAGTTTTATTCAGGGAACTTACTGAGGACTATAGCCTGGGAAACAGACTCTCAGATAGTTCTGAGGTACTGCTCTGAAGGGGTAGGGGAGGACCCAGTATATATATATGAATTTTTTGGCTAAGAAATACATGTAGTTAAGCACATATCTTTGTAAAAGATTACTGCTAATCACAAAGAAAAGATATCTCAAGTTAATGAATTTAGTGCTTTTCTGTGTATGGGAAGATGCAATAATCTGGGATCCTTGAAATTCTTCCTCAGATACGTATCTTAACTATCTAGGGACCCATTCCAAAGCACAAAATGCTTCATCCTGTTTTTCCATCTTGATTCCCTTCAGGGTGCACTGTTGGGCAACTTCAGTGAGTTTTAACTTAACCCTTTGTATAACTGGATGGTAAGTGACACCCTTTGTTCTTTCTTTGTTCACAGAGGTTTTAGTTCAATAAGTAAGGCATAACAACTTAATCCATATGAAGGGGAAAGGTTACCTACCAGACTATGCTTGGGAGGAAGAAGAGGGAAGGGATATCACCTGAACTCTCTCCCACCTGTTCCAAATAAGATCATGTGTCTCCTGCTTTATAAATGTCTCCAACAGGAAATATTATTATCATCATCCCACAGTAAAGATCAAGCAAAATGCAAATGTGAATGAGTCACTTGTGACAGGTAATACATCAGCTTAAATTCACAATAGTCAGTATGTGTATGTGCAAGGTCAGAGTGTTTCCTGAGGTTCTGAGAAGGAGAAGAGAGAAGAGAGTTGGCTGAGGTATCACAGAGGTGATGGGAGTAGGAACACAGCTTTGAGGACTTTACAAGAGCTGGGATGCTGGAGGGAAACTTGGCTGACTTCACAACTCTGTAGTAACTGTAACGGAGTTAGTCATCAGTGCTGTCAGCCTTATTCTTCCTCTGAGGTGGAGAAGGAGTGCCAATAAGTCAAGATTCTAAACATCCATGGGGTCCTGGACATATATTGATACTACTACTATAAGATCTCCTTTCAGCTAAGTTTGGCCACATGACTTCAAGCCCCAGAAATTCGTAACTGAATATATCCAAATGAATGTAACATCTTAATACATGTAGTTTGTTAGAATCAATGAATATTTAAACTGATATACTATGCCAGTTATATTGATATCAATTCTCCTTTATTGATCTCAGAATAATTTAAAAGATAGAGAATGAAAGACTAGAAATAAGTAATAATCATGAACCATACAAGACGTATATATACAATTAAATAATAAATAGGGCTTCCCTGGTGGTGCAGTGGTTGAGAGTCCGCCTGCTGATGCAGGGGACATGGGTTCGTGCCCCAGTCCGGGAAGATCCCACATGCTGCAGAGCGGCTAGGCCCGTGAGCCATGGCCGCTGAGCCTGCGCGTCCGGAGCCTGTGCTCTGCAACAGGAGAGGCCACAACAGTGAGAGGCCCGAGTACCGAAAAAAAAAAAAAATAATAATAATAATAATAATAATAAATAGTATTTTTCAAACTTAAGTAATGTACAGATTCCTGTCTAAAGGAAAATAAACTTCTCATGGACCACCTAATGCTTACGTAAATTATTTTTATTATAATGTTTGGTAAAAATATATCAACATAATCTTGGTATAAATGCCTTATGCTTAAGCTATAAAACCAAAACATGTTTACAAATTCAATATAAATAAAGTCAAATAAGCTTCACTTGAACAACACTTGATGTGACACTTGATATCGTTTTGCTGAAATTAAGATCCTACCCAAAATGTGAATATGGTATGATATAGATTCTTTGGCGTTCAATGATTCATCTCATAACTCTTGACTGTGCATTGGGGAAGATGCCTGACCTCTGTCCATGTGGATTCTCTTGAGACTCCTATAAACTCCAAGGGTGGGGACAGGGAGTTGTGCCTGGAAACCTGACTGCCCCAAATTTGTTCCCAGAGGGGTTGAACTGAACAAGCAAGCACAATTATCCTGGGCTGGCATAATGATTATTGCATTATAAAAAAAATTTTGGGGGGGTGGTGAGAACATTTAAGTTCTACTCCTTTAGTAAATTTTAATTATAAATATGGTTTAATTTTTTTCATGAAAATGAGAGCATACTATTCATATTGTCATGGTGTTTCATATTAGCACTATAAATTTAGATATATTTTCCACTGTGAAGCTGTATCATTATTTAGCCAGCCATTCTTGATACGTACCGTAAAAATAATACATCTAATCCTGCTTGTTTTCATTCACAAAGTAGACTTCTGATTATCTATAAATGTGGCTTCATGCACACACCAGCTACAAGAAGAGAAATTAATAGCCAGAGAATGAAAATTCTTGTCTTGTTGAAATAATTAACAAAAGGGCATTTTTGTTAGAACATTACATAGAAGTTTGGATAATGAGTGTTTTCTTTACTCCCTGATCACCTTTGGGGGTCCTAAAACTCTAATCAGTTTTGTGTTTGCCCCAGAATAGGAAATAAGGTGACTTCACCTACATACCACCTGGAGAGATATCTTTATGTTAACCAGCCAGCCTTCCTTAGGGGATGCCTCCTTCTTGCATTGCATTTCAAGTTTTAACACTACCTTCATTGTCAGATCTGGTGAGTTTCGGCAGCAAGAGTCTGGGACATGATCTGGAAAGTCTTAATCAAAGGAATAGAGATTTGAATTGGGCCTTAAAAGACAGATATGGGGGGCTTCCCTGGTGGCGCAGTGGTTGAGAATCCACCTGCTGATGCAGGGGATTTGGGTTCGTGCCCTCGTCCAGGAAGATCCCACATGCCGCGGAGCGGCTGGGCCCGTGAGCCATGGCCGCTGAGCCTGCGCGTCCGGAGCCTGTGCTCCGCAATGGGAGAGGCCACAACAGTGAGAGGCCCGCGTACCACAAAAAAAGACAGATATGATTTAGATGGGTGACCCAGATGGGGCATAGTGATTAATAAATGAGGGTCACATCACACAAGCAAATTCAGCCGTCAACTTCTGAAAGACAGTATGTAAGGTGATTGGCATGGACTCAAAACAAACATGGTGGGAAAATACATGTGGTGGGGAAAAGAAACATGAGGAAGGGAATCTTCAGTATCATCATTCTCTTCAAAACATAATAAGATAAGAAAAGGGATAAAAGGAGTATACATATTGAAAAGGAAGTAAGACAACTATTATTATTTGCAGATTATATGGTTGTTCTCCACCCAAAAAAAGGAAAAGGAACCCAAGAGAATCAACAAGAGAGTTTTGTAAGATAATAAGTCAAAAGCTATATATGTGTATAAATATGCGTGTATACATATGTATATATATATATGCATACACACACATATACATGTATAATATAGCACTGTCCTATACAGCACTTATAAACAATTGGAAAATATAATTTGAAAAGTCTTATTCTCAATAGTAGCAAAACCTGTGGACTACCTAGATATAAACCTAATAAGTAATGTGAAAGAGTTATAAGAAGAAAACCATGAAATTTTACTGAAACATAAAGGAAGACTTGAGAAAATGGAGAGATATGATATGTTCCTGGTTGAGAAGAATAAATATTAGAAAATTTCATTTCTCCCTAAATTAGTCTGTAAATGTAATGCATTATATCAAAATCTCAATGGAATTTTTTTGGTAAACTTTACAGATGGTTTTGATTCCCTGCTCCTGCCATAGGCCCCATCTCCAAATACCATCACATCGGGGGACACATATGAGTTTGAGGGATGCACAATTCAGTCCATAGCACTGGGTTATTGGAAGTGTTGGGAAATGGGCTCTTCTTCCATTTTTATCTCTGCAGGAATAAAAAGAGCCATACTTTCATAGTAAAATACAATAATCTCCATACAAACCATCATCTGAAGGGATCAAGGAAGTACCTATATGCTAGGAGTTAGACCACTTTTCAGCAAAGACACCAAACTTTCTTTTGCAGAAGTCAAGTGGAAGCCCCCGACTTCTGTGTCTCTTAGCAAGACTAAAGTGACATTCTTTCAACTCTCATAGCTCTAGGACCTCCAGCACTGATTACCCCTATCCTTTGCTCAACCAGTGGATGCCATGGTGTGCTGCCAACATCTTCCCCACCCCCCATTAGAACTGAAGAACTCATTTTCCCCAGGTGCTGGGAATGTTGGACGTTGACAGCAGTAAGTTGAGTTCCCCTCCAGAGTTTGCCCTTGGCTGAAGGAAGCCACCTTGTTCAAGCTCCTGCCCCCAGGCCACCCAATATCCACATCCAATGACTGACTGATGTAGGGGTACAAAAGCCTGGCCTCCTTGCCTCAATTCAGGGCAACTCTGAAAGGCTTTCCCAGCTTTAGAGCTACCCATCCAACCAGTAGAGGCCTTTGTTGTGACAGCAACACAGTCCAACTTCTCCTTCTCCCCAGTCCTGCTTCCTTTACTTCCCTTAGGTATTAAACCTCTTGCACACAAATCTCCATCTCAGAGTCTATTTCCTGAAGACTCAGATAAGGAACAATCTCTTGTTCCTATTTGGCTTTGCCCATGGCCTTTATGTATCTATCCTTCCTTCAACCCTCTGCATTCTTTGAAATTCTTTCTGAGTGCCTTCTGGAATTCCTGATCAATCAGCAAAAATCTTTATACGAAGGTTTGAGACAGACAATTTTCTTTCAGTCCCTTGGATGTTAGAAGAGTTATATCTAGTTTACTCTTTTGGGGAGGGGTAATAGGCACCCAACCTTGAAAGTTCCTGGGCTTTGTCTCCTGCACCACCTTGCCCTTCAAGGTCATGAAAACCTAAGTTCATATTTGCCCAGTGTGACAAACAGTGTGCTGCTGGGAATGAAAATTCCAAAACTCACCTTTGAAATTATGCTCTGTACCCCCACCCTGATGTAAGTACAGTACTCTCTGCAAGCAAAGTTTTACAAGAGGAACTGGGGGTGGAAGCATGTTGCCTGCTGCCACCTGGTGGCAGAACTGTATATTTAACGAAGACAGGCAGCAAGTCTGAAACTTGGGTCCTTTGAGAAATATTCATCAACTAGGAAAAATCACTTGAAATCTTTATGACTCTGTTTGCTCCTTTAAAAAAAGACCATTACCATATTACTTAAATTATAATGTTGTTGATACAAGCAATTAGAACTTTCGAAGACAAGTTGTATAAAATAGCAAGTATTCTTATAGCACAGCAAACATTCTGCCATTTAGTAGTGAGGGCCAAAATTATTTTTCCAGGGTTATTCTTTTTTTCTCTTGATTACGATTGTGAACATGTGGTAGATGATCAGAAATTGGAAACATGGTCAATGAAAGAGGTCTCTGCCATCCTCCATTTCATCTATTCCATATTCCCAAATCTCTAGGGTTAGGCTATCTCTTTGGATCAGGACAGGCTATTGGGAAGGTGTCAGATGACTGTGGCTTTCGGAAAAGATAGATCTCACCAGTAGCTGGAGAATCTGGTTATCTACATGGTGAGAATTGAAAGGTTCTGTAAAGGTTTGCTTTCTTCTCAATACCTTCTCTAGCACTCTGAAGTGTGGGTGGAGTAAGGGTGCCCTAGCTGAGTTGATCTGGTGCCACTTCCCTGTTAAAAAAGAAATGACAGGCCCAAAATGTGCTAAAGGAAGACTTAATACCTGACCTTACTGCAGTTACAACCTTCTCCAAGAATGTAATCCTAAATGGTCAGTGTGGAATTTTCCCGTCAGCACCACTGAGGTAACCCTTTCCATCCTCCAAAAGGAGGATGAGGTAACCTGGCACATAGATCCCCTTCATCCCATATTAATAGATTATCTAAGCCTGAAATAATCTTTATGTTTTGTTTTGTTTTTGACTTCCTTGTCTTACCCTTAAAAACCTCTCCCTTTCTATAGCCTTTCAGAGCTCCCCTCTACTTGCTAAGTGGGATGCTGCCCAATTCATGAATCGTTCAATAAAGCTAATTAGATCTTTAATATTTACTCAGAGTTTTGTTATTTAACATCCCTGAGATTCTCTTTCATCTCTGTGTTGGTTTCATTATCAAGCCAGGTAGCAAGAAGGCTCCAACAGTTTCAGGCCTCACAAGAAATTCAGAAGATAAGTAAACTGCTTCAGTCCTAGTATTCCAAGCAATTCACCCTGATTAAACTATCCACTGTTTAGACTAGGACTTTGGCTTGGGGAATGGGACTTACTATTTAAATTAAGACAATCCTTGGAGATGGAAGTGAAGTCAGCTTCCTTCAAGACATATAGAATGAAGGGGTCTAAATGGATATAAATAATCATATGAATAAAATCCTGGTTGTGTTCTATTAAGAAGGTGAGAGGGGAAATGGATGCTGAGTAGGCAATCAACAACGTTCACTTAGTATCAGGGATTGACTTAGCACGCACAGGTGATAATGTTCAATGAAATTCAACTAGTGTCAGGGAATCGATAATGAATAGTGGTGATCACGGCAAACAGGAATAAAAGAACAACCCAATTCTAGGCAATGTGGCCATGCAAGAATATAAACCCAGTGTTACTAGATCTTCAACATTTTCAAGAGAAGTTGGTAACCTGGATTTTTATGTAAAATATCTTGTTTTAAATGTTGGCAACTAAGTCAGTTTTTGTTTTTAACCATAAAAGGCAGCCGATACCGTCCAAAATAAGCAAAGCATACCTGTTGGCCACATACAGCCTGTGAACCTCAAGTTTACAAACGTTGGGCTAGAATCACTGCTTGCCATTCAGTGGCTCTGTGGATGCAAGGCTTGCCGAGAGCAGAGCAGAGCAGCCAAAGGACGGAAGTCAGAGTGTCATTATTTCATACAACGCTTTTCCGTGGTGGGTCCCCAAACACGGTTCTCAGGCTTCTGCTTCACCTAACAAAACGTGAAGTCCATTTAGAGCCAGTTACTTCTTTCTAGGCTAGGCAAAGTGTGATAATACCAGGAACCGTGAACACTTGTATCCCATTGTTTATGTTCTGACGTTATTAGGTAGTTTTTCATAGCTCTGCGAGGCATACAGCTTTTTATCGAGACATTAGATTGATTACCTTCCTATCATTAAAACACATTTAGTTTAATTGAGCGGGAAATAGTTTGTTATTAACTATAAAAATCAATGCTTAATTAGCTTAAAATAGGCTAGTGTTGAGATCAGAAACTTATTGATTTACGTGTATCTTTTCCCTGGTCAATTTCTGCTTCAAAAGAAGCACAAAAGCAATTGTCAATCCCGTTTGCACATCAGAATCTCATGCGGGTGCGGGGGGGTTGGCGAAATGCTTTTTTAAAAAGTGTGGATGCTCAGGCCCTACCCTAGAGGGAACAGAACTCCCCGAGTGACTCTAATGTGTAGACAGAGCTTTTATACATTTCCCTGTAAGAGAAGTCTACAAGCTCCGAAACCTACCGAATCTCTTGGGTTTTCTCCAGAACCCTTCACTTCAGCAAGAAGGGGCTAGAAGTAATATTTTCCCCAGGTGTCTGAAAACTAGTTCTTTCCCCTGGAGATTGACGGGGCCATCAGCCAATCGGAGGTCTAAGGAGAACCAATTGAGTCTCGGTAGAACCAATAATAGGCAACCAAAAAAAGGCACTTTAAATAAACAGGCACTTCATCTCAGTAGAAAAAGCAGGTCACAGTAGCAATGGCCAACAAGCGGAAAAAAGCAAGGTCACCCCCTCCGGCGTCAGCGAGGCCTCGGGACACGCGGAGACCTGAACTGCAGCCTGGTCTCCAAGTGTTCCTAGAAAGACGGCGCTTACTTCTGTGCCGGGGCGCCCTGGAAGTGCGTCACTTCCGCCCGGTTGGGTCTTGTGGTCCCCTGCGCCAAGTTGAAGCGACTTCCTCTTTTCTTTCCCTTCTTCCTCTCCTTGGCCCCGCCTCCCGGAAGCCTCGCTTGGTCTTCGCTTGCAGGTAAGGGGTGAGAGGTTGGGAGTGCTGCGCGGACCTTGGTGAATAACTGCCCAGAGTTCCGCTCCCGGGTGGCGCAAGTTGGAAGAACTCGGGTTAGATCTCTGACAAGGGTGGGACGGGACTCTGCAGGCAACGGGATCTCCACCCTCTCCCGCTCCCAGGCCTCCCTCTCCGGGGCCTGCAGTTGGCCCATCCGGAGGCTGGGGTCCTTGGCCCCTCTCGAGTAGGATTGAGGCCCTTGTCCTGCTCCTTTCTCTCCAGGCGAGGTCCCACTCGGGTTGCTGCCACCGATACCCTCCTCCTGGAGCTTGAGTTGGAAGCAGAGTAGTGTGTAGTCTCGTTGATGGCAGGGCTATTTCCTAAAGTTGCAAAGTGCTTTAGCATCTATTCCGTCTCCTTTGAGCTCCGAAACCTTGGGAGGCAAGTAGGGCGGACAGAATATCTGTTCGCTTGCATTGTGCATATGGAGAACTCACTCTTCCAAGGCAGCATGGTTCCCTAAAAGTTAGAACTGGGATTCACACCCAGGTCTAGCTTCCACAGGGTTGCACAAATTCGTGGGGAGAGTGTTTGGAAATAGAGAAGAAACTGCAAATATATAAAGGAGAGCTGGCATTTCTGAGTGCATACTTCATGCTAGGCATATGCTGAGTTATTTCTGTACTTACTTATTTCCTATAAGGAGTATAGGAAGCTTATATTGTTGTTGTTTCTGGTTTAGGAACTTGAGGCTCAGAGATGATAAATGACTTGTCCAGTATTAATAATTTAGTAGACATCTCCCAGGTCTCTTTCAGCTCTCTGATTCTCCCAACACTATAGAATTAACTTCTCTTCTAATCAAACTGAACTTTTCAGATGTTCACATTTCAGGAAATGAGATTCTTGAAATTTTTCTTGGTCTCTTCACCCTTTGCCCATTGTCTTATTTCTTAGCAGCATCCTATTTAGAAATTTGTAGTTCCATAAATTCAGCTGTGACTCTTACTCCACAATTTTTCTCTTTCCAAGAGGAACTTAAGGATCCTGTTGCTGAGTGTGGAATTAATGGATCCAGGTTAAAGGATTGGCCAGAAAAACTGCTAGTTTTTACATCATCGATGGACCCTCTTTAGTTCTCTTTGCAAAACTTACCTAAGTTTCTGTCTTTTTTTTTTCTCTCCAGGAAAACAGCTATCATCTTGTGCCAAGATGTCGGGAATTGGAAATAAAAGAGCAGCTGTAGAGCCTGGCACATCTATGCCTCCGGAGAAGAAGACAGCTGTTGAAGACTCAGGGACCACGGTGGAAACAATTAAGCTCGGGGGTGTCTCTTCAACGGTATGTGGAAACAATGCTGTGAGATCTTCTTCTGTCAGTGGCAACCTGAAAGTAATAATTTATGGAAGCCTTCTGGAGTAAGGGAAATTGATTTGAAAAGAAGAGGGAAATAAAACAGCCAGAAGTAGGTGAAATGATGCATTGCTCATTTCTGAAGAAGAAATATAATGACATTTGATCTTTATTTTTAAAGGTATGTTTATATTCTCTGAAGAGTCTGGTCCCTGATACAGCATTGAGGTATTTAGCATTATAGGTATTTAGCAGTGAGGGAGCTATACACTGATTTTTCATTCACTGAAAACTTAGGTGCCAGGTACTAAGAAGCAATGTAGCAAAATCACTGAGAGAGTTTCTTCTTATTTCCTTGTCTGTAAAATGTAATTATAGGACCTAACTCACTGGGTTTTTGAGAGGATGATATGAAAGTGTTCCTGTTAAGGAATATTACCTTTAACATGGTAATGTACTATTAATAGTTTTTATTGGGCTAGATATTGTGGCTATAATGGTGAATAAAATAGATATTGTCCTTGCTGTTATGGAGTTGACAGTTTTATTAGACTGTTATACAGCAACAGCTTATAGTAATGTTATATGTCCATTAGACATCAGAAGCTCACTATAATAGGTCAGGAGTCTGTATTTTGGAACTCAGCCATGGTGGTATGGTGTAAAAATGCTTCACATTTGTATAGCCTACAAAACCACATCTACTCTTCAAAATTGAGGATCAGAGAGAATAATAGGAACATTCAGAGTAAACTATTGATAAGTATCATTTCTGAAGTTGTCTGGGGTTTATCAGCCTCCTGTTGCCAGGAGATGATTTTTGTCTTGGTACTGTCTCACGTCATGTATCCCAAGGACATTTATTCATCAATAATAAATATTTGTTGAGAATCTGTTATTTGCCAGACACTGTGCTTTACCCTAAGGACAGCCCCTGGACTTCAGTTTGTAGGTTGGCACTGAGAAGGGAACAGACTGTCATAATAGAGTGGGAAATGTGCTCTTCACAGTGATAACCACATGTGCTAAGGGAAGCACCGAACACACGTCCCATTTTGGACTTTATTCAGAAGGCCATGAGGAGCTGCTGGAAGGTTTTAAGCAGGGGAGTAACATGCTCTGACTTAGGTTTGGAGAATAGACTGTAGGGGAGCAAGGATTGTAAGCAGGAGTTCAGTTAGCAGAATTGTTCACCCATTCCTTCTCCCTCTCCTCCCTCCCACTGTCCCTCTCTAAGGGTGGGGAGCTGGGGCATGTATCCACTGGTCCCGGCCCCAGTTGGTTGAAGGTTGGCCTTGAAGGCAATAACTCCTCCTTTGCACTTTGAGGTTGCTGTAGTAAACAAACTGAGATTGTGGAGCAAAAAACTGACACTGCAAGGTATGCTTGAAGTGGGACACTGGTAGGGTGACTGGAGCTGTCCACCGGAGGTGTGCTGAAGCCTGGAAGGCTGACAGATCGTGGCATGGGGCGCAAAAGTGTCTGCTACATGTAGGAGGCTGTTGGCGTAATCTTGAGGGATCACGGTGGCTTGGGCCACTGTGGAGGTAGTGTCAACAAGATTTGCTCATGGATTGGGTGAAGTATATGAGAGGAAGGAGGCACGATGACCCCAGGATTTTGGAAGTATGGAGTTTTCACTAACTGAGCTAGGGAGGGTTATGAGAGGAGCAGATTTCTGGGAGCTGTGGGGGATGAATCATGAGTTTGAAACGAGGTATTTATTAGACCTGTGAGTGGATAGGTAGTTGGATGAGGTGATCTGCAGTCTGTGAAGAGATCTGGGCTAAAGCTGTACATTTGATAATTATTATTTTATTTTTTATTTTTTTTGCGGTACGTGGGCCTCTCACTGCTGTGGCATCTCCCGTTGTGGAGCACAGGCTCCGGACACGCAGGCTCAGCGGCCATGGTTCACCGGCCCAGCCGCTCTGCAGCATGTGGGATCTTCCTGGACCGGGGCACGAACCCGTGTCCCCTGCATTGGCAGGCGGACTCTCAACCACTGCGCCACCAGCGAAGCCCAATAATCATTATTTTTTAAATGATATTTAAATCCATGAGACTATAGGCTTTCCCATAAGGAATGAGCATAGATAAAGAAGTCTGAGAACAGGGCCCTGGAGCACTGCAACCCTTCACGTCAAGGAGATGAGAAGAGACTAATTGAAGAGAGACCATTGAAGTAGGAGGAGAATAAGAGAGAGTGGGGTCCCAGAAGTCAAAAGAAGAAAGTGTTTCAAGAAGGAGTTGATCAGGTGCTCCTGATGGGTGGAGCAAGGGGAGAACTGAGACTTTAGATTTAGCCATAGAAATTTCACTGGAGACTTGACAAGAACTGTGTTGGTGGAGTGGCGGCAATGGCAGCCTGACTGCAGTGAACTTAAGAGAATATGAGAGGAGGGGAATTAGGGAAAAGAGGGCAGACATGTTGCTTTGGAGGAGTATTGATGTAAAGTAGAACAAAGAAAATGGGGCCTTAGCCAGAGGGAAATGTGGGGTTGAGGGAAGGTTTTCTTAATTTGTTTTTTAAAGTAGGAGATATTACAGCATTTTTATTTATGGATGAAATGATTTGCTAGAGAGGATAAAGTTGTTGATGTAGCAGGAAAAGAAAACAGTTACTGGTGTGATGTTCTTGAATAGAAGAAAGAATGTAATATGATGCACAAGTGGGAGAATGGGTCTTAACTATGAGAGGGACGGTTTATCGACAAGAAGGAAGGCAAGGGATGTGGGTTCAGATGTAAGCAGGGCAGTAGTGAGCGTTGTGGGAGATGGATGTGGACATGCTCTTCTGATTGCTTCTGTTTTTTTCTCAGTGAAATCAGAAGCAAGACTCATCCTGAGAGTGAGGATGGGGGAGGAAGTTTTGGAGGTGCGAAGAGACAGGAGAAGGTAGGAATTAGTCATCTTGAAGAGAGAATGGACTAAAGAGAGGGAGTAGGGCTGCTGGGCAGCACTGAGGACCTCCCTGAGTCTGTGAGCATGAGTTTAAAGTGAGGCCAGTCAGCGTGGTGCTTTATTTTTTCTAGTCACATTTAGCTTCATGGATGTAGGTGGAGAGTTGGATGTTACCAGGATTGGGGTTTTTAGCAGACAAATATGGAGCAGGGGAGGAGAAGGTTATAAAACAGTGTGACTGGTCATGGAATTTAAGTTTGGTAAGGAAGTCAGGAAGTGAGAGGAGTGAAAGACACAGGTACAGGATGAAGGTATAGGACCAGGGGATTGTATAATAGATCCTGGAGGAGTTGAAGAATTGTTGGAGTTGATAAACTAGAGAGAGTGAGCTGGAAAAGCAGGTGGTAATTGTAGAGAATGGGTTGTTTGAAATTGAGTTTATAGAGAACATCCAGGTACAGCTAAGCAAGAATAGGAATAACTGGGAGTTTGGTGACTGAGGGAGGTAAAGGACAAGATCATTGGAGGAGAGGAGGTCAGGATACAGGATCTGAGATACAGGAACGATCATCTATATGGGAATTGAAATCAGTAAGAAGTACAACATGAGTGGTATTGGAGAGAGTGATGACAAGCCGGGTGCTAAATCTTCAGGAAATGTGGGGAAGTGACCTGGGCATTTGTAGGTGAGTGCAGCAAGGCATGGTGGCAGGTGGTCCAGACCAATGGCATGAGCTGCAAACTTAGGAGGATTTAGGGAGCAAAGTGGATAATGGCTTAGTGGCAGTGGAGAACAAGGAGGACACCCACCTGCCTCCAGGCACAGGGCTTCAAAGTGTGTGGGAGAGAAACAGCCATCACTGGAGAAGCCTGCAGGGAAACTGTTCTTATCCAGGTTTCAGGTGGAGCAAAGAAGGGGAAGGTGATGCTCAGAAAAGAGGTTAAAGATATAGTTTATTAATAGTATTCATAAACTGGTACAGTTGGGAAGCTGTTGACTGGTCTGGTGTATCAAGACTGTTTAACCAAATGGAAGAGAGAAAATAAAAGTGAAACAAGAAATTGGTGCTCTAATAAATGGTTCTTACTTTAAAATATTCATTAATTTCTAAGTAAAGTAAAACTGTAATCCTTTCGACATGCTGTTTCTTTGTCTGAGGTTCTCCCGCCCTCCCTGCCACCCCTCATCCCCCCACCAGCTTTTCTTAGAGAGAGGTTAAAGATACTGAGAGGGGTACACAATTACTGATGGAGTGACGGTTTTGCAGAAACTGAAGAGAATGGGATCCTCAGCACAAGCTGAGGTTTTAAGAATATGGGCATAAGTTGGTAAATTGTGTGGATGGGTTTAGGAGATGGGAAATTGAAGAACTTTCCATCTGATGGTTTCTGTTTTCTCTTTAAAACGGAGGCCAAGTCACCTGCTTGGTGTGATGTGAGAGGAGACAGGGTTTGGTAGTTTGACGTTGCCTCTGTAGAATAGGAGCTAGATCACTTGATCCAGAAATAAACATTTCCGGACAAATGATAAGATCTCCTCAAGTTAGAATTCATTTTATAAAGGCACCAGTCTCCCTGGTTTAATGACCTTATCTAGAAATCTCAGCATACTGGGTATAGGAATGGAATAGTCTAATACATGGATTAATTCAGATTGGGGTTTGTTTGCAGAGGTAGAATAAAAAGATTAAAGGCAGAGAACTTGAGGAGCCTGATAGGCAGGAGTTTGAAGGAATGTATTATAGGGTATAGTCTAGGTATAGAAGATAGTGGAGACAGAGGAGAAAGGAGAAAATTCAAAATTTTGGAGATCCAGATGAAGACTGGTATATTGAGATAAGAGCATGAGCTATCTGGAAAGATGGTTTTATTCAAAGAATGGAAAGTTGGAATTTAAGATTTCAGATGTGACACAGTTCCAGATAATGACAAAAGTCTAGGATGTGGCTTTTGAAATGTCTGGCTGAAGCACAGTGAAGGAAGTAATCATTGGAGTTAAGGAATTCAAAATGCTAACAGTGTAGATCCTAGAGGATTTGATGGTTTGTCCACACAAGTACATGTCCACATGTATATTGAAGTCACCAGATGTGTTGACGGGGACTGGGATACAGAAGGACCTGGTTGTCAAAGTCTTGAATAAATGACGGGCAGTGGTTAGGAGATAGCTGACTGATTGGGGTAGAGAGTGATCTAGCTGGGGGGTGGAGCCTCACAGTAGCAGTATTTTGTGGAGGTACATGTGACTAGGACAGTGAGCTGGGTGAAGTCAAGGTTCTAGTGTATTTGTGTGTGTCATTCTTTCCTCCCATCATCACAGACCTTTACCTTTATTTATTTCTTCTCCTACTTCTTATCCCATTATTTGCTGTAAGATTTTATTAATAAATAGCTTTATTCATAGGAACTAAGTAATGCACATATTAGCCCCTGTTGAGTTTAACCACTGATTTGTCTAATTTCTTTATGGAGATTAATAAGACTGGTTTCCTGGGGCAGGAGGAGTTAGACATTCGAACACTGCAAGCCAAAAATCGCAAACTGGCAGAAATGCTAGATCAACGGCAAGCCATTGAAGATGAACTCCGTGAGCACATTGAAAAACTGGAACGAAGACAGGCCACCGATGATGCCTCACTGTTGATCGTCAACCGGTACTGGAGTCAGGTAGCTAGCTTGTTAATGTACTCAGGTTTTTATCTGAGCATTGTAGTTCTCCTTAGCAGTCTCTTTATTTCCGAAGTTGTTTCCTTTTGTATTTTCGTAACTGTACCTTCCCTCCTCCAGTTTGATGAAAACATCCGTATCATCCTTAAACGTTATGATCTGGAGCAGGGTTTGGGAGACCTACTCACAGAAAGAAAAGCCCTTGTTGTGCCTGAGCCGGAACCAGACTCTGATAGCAATCAGGAACGGAAAGATGACCGAGAGAGAGGTGAGTGTGGGTGGCGGATTTGACACTTCCTGCTTTCTGGGTGTTTGAAGTAGAGCTTTGCTTTGAGGCTCTCCATTTGAGGGGAAAAAATAGATTTTGATATTTCCAGTTTTATAATTTTAGGGGCTTCTTTTTTCCCCCTGTGTCCTCAGGGGAAGGGCAAGAGCCAGCTTTCTCTTTCCTTGCTACTCTGGCCAGCAGTTCCAGTGAAGAGATGGAATCTCAGCTGCAGGAGCGCGTGGAGTCCTCCCGCCGAGCTGTGTCCCAGATTGTGACTGTCTATGATAAACTGCAAGAAAAAGTGGAGCTCTTATCACGGAAGCTGAACAGTGGAGGTGAGGCAAAAACCAGGAGACTGGAAGCAGAGGGGGAGAAATTGGAACTCACCTTTGTATGCTAGTTTGTAGTTTTCAGACTTACATATTTATTTTTAATTAAATTTCTTGGAGTCAGTTTTCATATGTCCTTGTTTTTTTGTTTTTCTGTTATCTCTAATGTTTTCAAAAAGAGTTGACTCAGGCTTTAGAATTGTTAGATTTCAGTGTTTAAAAAGATAAAACAAAATATTATAGGGATGGAAAAGTGTCTATTTGAAATAAAAGTATTATTTTATGTTACTAATTAGATTTAATGCAAAAACATATTTGTTCAGTGTAGTTAAGTATTTGTGTAGTTAGATTGAATCTTTTTTTTTTAAATCAATTTATTTTTGGCTGTGTTGGGTCTTCGTTGCTGCACGCGGGCTTTCTCTAGTTGCGGCGAGCGGGGGCTACTCTTCATTGTGGTACGCGGACTTCTCATTGTGGTGGCTTCTCTTGTTGCAGAGCACAGGCTCTGGATGCCCGGGCTTTAGTAGCTGTGGCACGCAGGCTAAGTAGTTGTGATGCATGGGCTCTAGAGCGCAGGCTCAGTTGTGGTGCATGGGCTTAGTTGCTCTGCGGCATGTGGGATCTTCCCGGACCAGGGCTCGAACCCACATCCCCTGCATTGGCAGGCGGATTCTTAACCACTGCGCCACCAGGGAAGTCCAGGTTGCATCTTCTTAAGTGCCCTGATTTCATGCTTTAAATAATAATCCTGGTCTAGTTGTAATATCTTAATTTCTCTGATTGTCATTAAGATGTTTAACCTTTCATTTCTGAAAGAAATATGTCGAATGTAGTGGAGATTGAACCATTGGCTGGGAAAATAAGAATTTTCTTACTCTGTAATTTTGTTTTTTAAGATACTTGGGCTAAATTATCAATAGAATTAAAAGAAGAGGCATATTAAAGACGTGAATATTTTGTGGGCAGACGTTTCCTTTGCTTTTCCAATAGAGTGTTTCTGTATTTCTGTATTTTATTATTTGGATAACAGATACTTGTTTTAAGATATACAAATCAGAAATCACATAAAGTACAGTACACAAGTCCTTCCATCTTACTTTCCAAAGACAGCCATTGTAAACAATATTATTTGTGTCCTCCCAGACTTTTGTGTTCATATATTACATCTATTTGTGTGTTCCCAGCTAAGCTATGTCTTTTGGTGCAGTGCCTTGCCTCACTCTTCTTTGTTTCTCCATTTTCTAGCACTGTTTCTGGTGTCTAGTGGGTGCTTACATAATGGTGAATGAGTGGCTATAAATCTTCCCTGTCACCTAATGTAAACCGAGCTGTGTTACTTCTTTCTCCCTTGGCTCCACTTGAATAGTTAGAAGGTATTATTAAACGTTAGTAATATGCCACACGGATATACCATATGCATCATGGTTTATACCATATGCATTATGGTTTATACAATTTGCATGGTATACCAGATAATATGCTATATGCAGAGGCTATGTCGTTATGAAACTTGATTTTCTAAATGAATATCAAGTAAAGGAATTGCTGTATTTAAAAAGGAACTGGGCTTCCCTGGTGGCGCAGTGGTTGAGAGTCCGCCTGCCGATGCAGGGGACACGGGTTCGTGTCCCGGTCCGGGAAGATCCCACATGCCGCGGAGCGGCTGGGCCCGTGAGCCATGGCCGCTGAACCTGTGCATCCGGAGCCTGTGCTCCGCAAAGGGAGAGGCCACAATAGTGAGGCCCTCATACCGCAAAAAAAAAAAAGGAACTAAAATGAGTAACGCATTCAACAGTACTTTAAAATTATTCTTTTTGATGGCATGCATTTTAAGGTAGGATTTAAGTTAAAAAATAAAAACATTCATTACAAGTTACAAACTGCTAAGCTATTATTTATAACATAAAAGGCAATTGCCATTGATAAGCTGAACATTCTAAGAGATAAAGGTGTATAAAGTATGAATTGTAGCATCAACTGTAACTTTTGGCAGTTCATTTTTTTCCTCATGTTTATTTGGTCCTTGATTCAAAAGAATTACATTTATCAGCTTGTTTGTTGGTTCACTAAATATTTATTGAGCTCTTATTGTATTCTGGGCCTTATTCTCAATATTTTAAGATATTAAGAGGACTAAAATTCAGCCACTAGTTCTTAGCTTGGGTTATGAATCAGAATCACTTTGAGAGTTTTCGGAGCATACTCTTTTTTGGCCCTGCCCATGTTTATTCTTATTTAGTAGGTATAGGATGGGTCCTAGGTATCTAATTTTAGAGGTTCCACAAGTGATTCTGATGGGTAATCTTGGTTGAGAACCATGAAAGCCACCGCATGACCAACCTGCATTATGTTTCTAAGAGTGGTGGCAATTTTACTTCCTGATAACTGTCTCTAGGGGCAGTATATAACCCGAGAGTATGTGGTTTCATTTACTAACATTCGGATTTCAGCTATAGTATTTGTGACTCTGATTTTAAACATACTAATTTGGTATGGTAAGTTATGTAGATTTACTAACTTCTTTGTAAATAATACTGCACACTTTGGTTTTGTTTGTTTGTTTTGTTTTTTTAACATCTTTATTGGAGTATAATTGCTTTACAATGGTGTGTTAGTTTCTGCTTTATAACAAAGTGAATCAGTTATACATATACATATATCCCCATATCTCTTCCCTCTCGCGTCTCCCTCCCTCCCACCCTCCCTATCCCACCCCTCTAGGTGGTCACAAAGCACCGAGCTGATCTCCCTGTGCTATGCAGCTGCTTCCCACTAGCTATCTATTTTAAGTTTGGTAGTATATATATGTCCATGCCACTCTCTCACTTTGTCCCAGCTTACCCTTCCCCCTCCCCATATCCTCAAGTCCATTCTCTAGTAGGTCTGTGTCTTTATTCCCGTCTTGCCCCTAGGTTCTTCATGCCTTTTTTTTTTTTTTTTTACGCTTTGGGTTTTGAGCCTCAGGAGTGCCTCTGGCATAGTATACCACAATATGATAAGTAATTCTATGCTCTTGTCTTTATTCTTCATGATTTTGTAGGTGCTCATTTGAACAAGGAAATTACTGCTTCCTGCCCTGCACTTCCCTTCTCTCCCAACAGAGAGATGCTTCATGTTGGTGTTAGTCAATAATAGGAATTTGTGATAGCCTTAGAAAATAGAATTTTATTGCTATTAAGTCTGATATTGATTAGAGATACTTCTGTCTTGTCTACAATTCTAAAATGCAGTTGTTTTGGGTGATTGTGCCTTATCTGAATAAAGTTAAAGGACCTCTCCTTTTCTTTTCTCAAGGCATTTTAATTTTATAGAAAGGGATGGGCGTTAAGTGACCTTGCCTCCGTGTCTACCTCTACAGAAGCACAAAGTTGACTTATTTCCTTAAGCAAGTGCTTTAATGAAGGACTAAGTCCTCTAAGCAAGCCTGGGTTCTTAATCTGTCATGTGAAGATGATAAAAACCAGCCTACTTCTTGAAGTTTTCAGGAAAGTAAAGTGAGATAGCACATTAATGCTTTGGTGGGATACACAGTTGTAAAATCTGACACTATAGATGCTAAACTAAAGTGCAGTTCTTCTCCCTCAGATAATCTGATAGTGGAGGAAGCAGTGCAGGAGCTGAATTCCTTCCTTGCACAAGAGGACTTGAGGCTACAAGAATTGACAGACCTCCTTCAGGAGAAGCATTGCACCATGTCTCAGGAGGTACTTGACCAGAAAGGAGATGGCAGTTTCCAGTGGCCTGTGGCAGACATTGACTCAGAATACTAAGTGCTTCAAACATCGTCTTACTCTAGAAAGCCTGGTTTTATACTGAAGAGCATACAGGGCAGGTTAAAGCAACCAGCTCTGAGAAATCAAAATCCGAGTAAAGGTTAAGGAAAGGAAATAATTGAACGTTTTCCCTTGACTCTGCCTCTGTTTAAGTGGACATTTTAGGATCTTAGTTTTTAGGAAGAATTACCATCATGGAGATTTGCAAAACAACACACCAAACCCCCAAATATTAAATTACTCCAAATATAAAAGACCATGTACAATGTTACTGAGGAATAGGTTGGTAGAAATTTATCTGAGAATGGAGCAGTAGGAAATACTGCATTTATGATGACCTACGAACTTGAAGAATGTGGGTTTTCAATCCAAACTTGGACACAAATAGTGCCCTGACCAAACTATGTCAAGATTTGGGTGTTTGTTTATTGTATAAAATGATTGAGACAATGTGGTGATAAGCCTTCTGCTGAAATTTGACCTACCTTAGTTTGACCACCCAACTCTTATGCTTATTGGTAAGTTAATAGTTAACGGTTTACTTAGTGCCTAGCACTTAAGTATTTTACGAACATTATCTCTCATGGTCAAATAACTCTCATCTTACTGCTAAGGAAACAAATTCAAAGAAATTGGTGACTGGTCTGAGGGCACGCAGCCAGAAAGTGATTGAACTGTGATTTGGATGTAGGTCTGTTTAACTTCAAAGCCTATGTTCTTCATTATGCCCTCTTTCCTAAACTCCAGTGCCAAGGTGCATGCTGGGCTGGTTGCCTGGGAATCCTTTTGGAAGGTTTATTAATACTTCTCATCAACCTTCAAAGGGGTTAGAGTATAGTGGTGCTTATAAAGAAATTGGAGTGTAGTAAAAAAATCAGTATAACTTTTTGTCTTGTTTTAAGGCATAAGCTAGGTGCTACCAAGGTGAAAAGGTCTTCCTTTACCAGCCCTTTCCCAAATCTCATTTAGCATTACTAAGCTGGAGAGACATGTTACTCTGCTCAGCTGAGCTGATATCCAAGATGGCTCTCATGGCTGGTTGTTTTGTTTTCTCGGTTTTATTGGCCATGGCACGTGGCTTGTGGGATCTCAGTTCCTTGACCAGGGATTGAACCTGGGCCACGGGAGTGAAAGCACTGAATCCTAACCACTGGGCCACTAGGGAACTCCCAACTCATGGGTGGCTGTTGATGCTGCCTGTCAGCTAAGAGCTCGTCTTAGTTGTCCACTGGAGTGTCGCCTCTCCAGCGTGGAAGTTTCAGGGTAGTTGGACTTCTTAACATGGCAGCTGACTTCTTCCAGAGAATGAGTGTTTCAAGAATATCAGGCAGAACCTGCATGGCCTTTCAGACATAGCCTTGAAGTTATGTAGCATTATTTCCACTGGGTCACCAAAGTTGACCCAGATTTAAGAGGAGGGGACAGTGACCTCACCTTTTGTTGGGAGAACTGTCAAAGAATTTGGGGGCCATATTTAAAAACCAACACAAAAGATATGTGTAGATTAATGTGAACATGTAACAGTTTTATAATTAGAGTATTAAATAGCATTAGCTGTGTATATCTCCTAAATAAGCAGAAAACAACATAGATTTTTGAGTCCTTATAGCATCTGATTCTAGATTGCCCTGGACTCAGCTTGAAAAAGAGAATGGAAGTTTTCCTTCCATTCTCTTTGGATTATCATTTGTTGGAATATGGGAAGGGAAAGTAGAGGGTAAAGATAGCTGTCTTTTCTAAATAAAAATTTGAATTTTTATCTCCTAAAATATTTGTCTGGTAAAATCAAGGATGTTATCTTTTGTCTCTTAAAAAACATATTTTTTAATGGGTTTGTGGTCTATATAGGGAAATGGTGCTTCTCAGAGGTAGAAAAATTATTGAATCTTAAGTAGTCTTTTCTTTGTGAGAGTTCTTATAGACTTGTACAGTTTTCATGATTGTGACTTACCCAGAACTGTTAAACCTGTGATTTCAGTTTTATACTCATGTGTTGGGAAGAGGGTGAAGTAGCTTTTACTTAAATCTTTTCTTTAATGACCCATAAGCAAGGGTTAATTTTGTGGGATTTGGGATATAAGGCATTCCTTTTCTAACTTGGTCTTTTTTTTTGCTGTATTTTTCTGAACACCTTTGTTTGGGATGTAGTTCGCCAAGTTGCAGAGTAAAGTGGAGACAGCCGAGTCACGAGTATCTGTCCTGGAGTCCATGATTGATGACCTGCAGTGGGATATTGACAAAATTCGAAAGAGGGAACAGCGACTCAATCGACACTTAGTAGAAGTCCTAGAACGGGCAAGTGCTGTTTTATTCGTAGGTTGAAGACTAGAATCCTTTTAAGGAGTCTACTCAGAAAGGATGGACTTGGGTAGTAGCACTTGGAGAAAAAATGGACTTCTTTGAAAGTACTTTGGTTATCAGCCTAAAATTTCAGGGTCTCTCACTAAAGAATCTTTGTCTTCTCCATAGGTGAATTCAAAAGGTTATAAAGTATACGGTGCAGGGAGCAGTCTCTATGGCGGCACAATCACTATCAATGCCCGGAAGGTAAAGTCACGACTCCCTGAGGGTGTGTTTTTTTGACCTGGTGTCAGGTATTGTGTTAGGTACTTAGGATTGTGTTCCCAAGTTCACAAGTGACAACGTGGGCTTTTGCTAGAAGAGTGGATCGGTGGAGCTGGAAGCTTAGGAATGGGAATGATTTAGAAATCCCTCTTCTTGACTCGCATTTTGCTATTTCCTCCTTTTCTCCAGTTTGAGGAAATGAACGCAGAGCTTGAGGAGAACAAAGAGTTGGCTCAGAACCGTCACTGTGAGCTGGATAAACTTCAGCAAGACTTTGAGGAGGTCACTACACAAAATGAAAAGCTGAAGGTAGGAGACACAACTCTGAGGGGCAGTAAAATGAAACGTTTTGCTGATCAACTCACGTGTGTTGTGAACCGTCATAATTTATTACGGAAAAGAAAAATGTAAGTTCTGTTGCTATATCCATTTATTTAGTTATATATATATATATATTTAATATTGGTACCCTGCCTTTTCTGAAAAGGATTTAAAGCAACCTACAAAAATACATTGGCTGAGTCGAAGTGCACTAACTTAAGAATTGTTGAGAAAAATTGAGGAGTAGGGTGAACTAGGGTGAGGATCCAAAGTGGGCTTTAAAAATGGGGCTTGTATATAAGATACATGCAAGAAGCATGTAGCTACAGTACGTAGGCCACTCCCATGTCAGTAATTGCCAAATGTGGGCCACAGAATTTGCCTCCGCAGTTTCTAACTGCCAAAACAGAGAAAGAAACATGGTCAGTGATCCTTTTGGTTTTCAAACCTGCCCATTAGAATTTTCTCTCCCTGGTTCCTGGGGGGAAGAACGTAGATTCCGAAAGTCTTCCCACCCCTCTTTCAGTCACAACCACCCATCTTTTATAATTTGATTTGTTTCTAGGTAAATATATGAATAAAGATGTTTGAACAAAAAAAAAAAAAAAAAAAAAAAAGAACAAAAACAACCTGAGTTGAATCAGTTGAAGTGTTTGGGTAATTAAAGTAAACAGTTACTTAGGAGAAACATAAGTATTTTTGATATAATAACAAAAATATTTTTCTCTGTGACTGTCAATAAAGAGAACAAGTTAGTGGCTAGGGTCCTCAACTGTGTTCTTAAAATAAGTATCCTGACAAATTTCATAGTACTCTTCTCTGTCCCTAGATCTGACAGATTTCACAGGGCTCTTCTAGTGTCCTTGGATCTAGGTTGACACATCATGTAAAACATGTATCAATTAGAACAGTCCTTGGGTGGAAGAATACAGGTACCAGGTACCACCTCTTGGAGGGTCTAATTTAAGTTATGATAGATTTTATGTAACTAGAGGAATAGGTAGATAGATTTCATAAAGTTTGTCTCAATTGCACAAGACATCAGAGAGTTTAAGATTTTATTTCCAGGCTAGCCTCCTAGATTCTGCTTCTGACTTTACTTTGGGCCCTCCTAAGGTGGAATTGCGGAGTGCTGTGGAGGAAGTGGTCAAGGAGACTCCAGAATATCGCTGCATGCAGTCACAGTTCTCTGTCCTGTACAATGAGAGCCTGCAGTTGAAAGCCCACTTGGATGAGGCTCGGACCCTGCTTCATGGCACCAGGGGGACCCACCAACGCCAAGTTGAGCTCATTGAGGTAACAGCCTAGCTTTGTCTTCTGTATATAAGCTTTCTCCCTCATAAATTTTATAATTTTACTCTCTTATGCTCAATCTTTTATTCATTCAGCAAACATTTATAGAGTGTCTGTAGGTCTTTACTCCGCTAGATGGTGGGCATCCTGCCATCAGAGATCTTACAGTCTAGTGGGGAGAACAGAATCCAGTAGAATGCAGTGCGCTGCAATAGAGCATATCCAAAAGGTGCAGTGTTAAAGGAGACAGAACATCTGATTTGACTGTGGAGCCGTCCTGATTCCACTTGCCAAAGTGCACTATGACTCTTAAGGATAAATACAAGTTTACTGGTAGATAAAAATAGTAGAAGGGCATTCCCAGCAGTGAGAACAGCAGATGTAAAAAAAAATAGTTTATGGAGTCTTATGTGCATGGGGGAGAATAGTGTATAGAAGCTGTATCACTGCTTACAAGCCATTATATCATATAATGGCATATGTAAATAATTTTTTTAAGGCAGAAACTTTCATTCATGTGTTCACTTCTGTATTTTCCATTGCCTTTAAGGTTATGTTTATAGTAGCTTGTCTTTTACTGTATGTCTGCCAAAAAGTCGAGTATATCATACTTTACTGTTTATATACTGTTTTATTCTTTAGTTCTCCAACCAAATTGTAATACTCTCAGAGTTAGGAGCCATTTCCTATATTTCTTGAGTCTCCTGCTAGTTCTCAGCTCAGTGTTTTGCAGCTGTCTGGTGCTCATCAAGTATTGATTGAACTGGAACTTTTCAGAGTAATCCCTCTTTTCTTGATATTTTTTCTTTTTCTTCTTAGATCCTTATAGATCAAGGATCTATATACATAGATAAGGATCTTGATCCTTATAGATCAAATTTAGGAAACAGTAATAGAATATGATGACGTGTCCACATTTTGATAAGAATTTTTGATTGGTTCCCTTTTCTGTGTGTAGCGAGATGAGGTTAGTCTTCATAAGAAGCTGAGGACCGAAGTGATCCAGCTAGAAGATACACTGGCCCAGGTCCGCAAGGAGTATGAGATGCTGAGGATAGAATTTGAGCAGACCCTTGCTGCCAATGAACAAGCAGGTACAGTTGCTCTGGCTCCACCCTGTAGTTCGTCTGCTGCACATGCCTTCCTTGAAAGACACAGCGCAGTCACCAGGGTTTGTTAGGGAGCTCAGAAGTCCTAAAGAACCTTAATTCAAATCCTGTCATTCATTTTGGTTTACAGCCTGGGCGCTTGTTTTTTAACTCAGATTGGCCAGTTTTGTTTTCATCTTCTGAGAAGGAATCTTCCTTTTGTCAATTCTCCCTGTTTCTCAGAGGTCCCTCATGTGTTCTACACTTTCTCTCCTTGTGCCTTTGCCCCTGTCACAGTTCTTCCTGACATTGCTATTGCTGTATTTAAGGCCCCATAAACCGGGAGATGCGCCACCTCATCAGTAGCCTCCAGAATCACAATCACCAGCTGAAAGGGGAGGTCCTAAGGTATAAGCGGAAACTGAGAGAAGCCCAGTCTGACCTGAACAAGGTAACCAGGAGAAGGAGAATAAGTATTATTTTCTGTGAAGTTTGCAAAGCTGTCTTGGGGTGAGGAGAGTGGTGTGGTCACCATAAGTGTGGGTGCTGCTTTCCTTTCTCCGCCCTCCCAGACACGGCTGCGCAGCGGAAGTGCCCTCCTGCAGTCTCAGTCCAGTACTGAGGACCCTAAGGATGAGCCTGCAGAGCTAAAACAAGATCCTGAGGACTTGTCTGCCCCGTCCACCGCATCGAAGGCATCTCAGGAGGAAGTCAACGAAATTAAGTCCAAACGCGATGAGGAAGAGCGAGAACGAGAAAGGAGGGAGAAAGAGAGGGAGCGAGAAAGAGAGCGGGAGAAGGAAAAGGAGAGAGAACGAGAGAAACAGAAACTAAAAGAGTCAGAAAAAGAGAGAGATTCTGCTAAGGATAAAGAGAAAGGGAAACATGATGATGGAAGGAAAAAGGAAGCAGAAATTATCAAACAATTGAAGATTGAACTCAAGTAAGAGCAATGTTTAGAGTAACTTTTCTGACTCAAAAGCTAAGGTTAGGACATCGTGCGTGAAATGTTTGAATGATGGCGTGGCTTATTCAATAATTGTAATGTATCAGGTGTAACTAAATGTACAATTAATGTGGTCTCAATTCTTGATCAAGTATACAACTTCAGTGGCCTGTGTGGCTATTGTATAGTCTGGTTCAGTGATCAGGTCTCAGTAAACCCCATTGTTGTAGCCTTATTCTTCATGAATCCAAATTAAGGAAAAGGATGTCACGATTGAGGTAACACTCATGAGAGTTATTGGAAATAAATACTGCTGTTTACTAGATTTGGGCAAATTGTTGGCATTAATTATAATTTAAATTATAGTAGGTAGAATATGTATCGCTATAACTTGAACAATATTGATCTCTTTGCCTGACAGTTAAGTAGTCTGTGTATATATCAGATCATTTTAAGAGATTTCTAGGAGGTTTACTCCTACAGGCATTGAAACGGTAAGACAGACCTTTAAGTCAAGAAACACTGCCATAATCTCACATATGGCCACTTCTCATCCTGCTCAGCCGTATCTTTTCTGATAGAACTGGTTCCTTCTTGCTCCCCATTGGTCATGGTTGAGCCTTTATTGATGTTTGGATTTAAGGGACTGCTGTGCTCAAAACATTTGAACTTCTTTGGTATATAAAAAGATAGTTAAGAGATTTGAAAATTTAGTTAAGATAAAGTTTTAGCCTTTAGCTGACGGTTAATCACTCAATTGTCAAACCTAGGATTAGCAGCATATTTTAAACTTGGAATTTTCTCCCGTTTTTTCTCTCTTCCTCTTGCTCTCCTTAAGGCAATTTTTTTTCCCCTCCAAGTGTGGTATCAGAATCATTTGGGTGACTTACTTAAAATACATTCCTGGACTCCATTCCAGACCTACAGAGTCTCAGTTTCTAAGAGTGGTGCCCCAGAACTTTGCCTATTTAACAAGTGCCATACGTGTTTATTTTATAACTATGTTGGAGAAGTTGATCTGACGGGAGAAATGAGTCTTTTATACAACTTTTCTATACTTTCTGAGTGTATCTAGAAATCTCTTGATAGTTTGTGCAAAAGTTTTGTCTTTTAGATGTCTTATATAAAGTGTAAAATAGAACTGTTGTAAAATATTTTGCGTAATTCAAAATTCCCTTGCTCTGATGCCCTTTGTTTTCTCATTTCACCATTCCCCTCTACCACCCTCATCATAGGAAGGCACAGGAGAGCCAAAAGGAGATGAAACTATTGCTAGATATGTACCGCTCTGCCCCAAAGGAACAGAGAGACAAGGTTCAGCTAATGGCAGCTGAGAAGAAGTCTAAGGGAGAGGTAATCTAATCTGCCATTACCTGTCATTCTGGTCAAAATCTTCCATTTGTGGGATTTTCCTTCACACTTCTGAAGGCTGTAGTTTCTTTAAAGTTAGAATTTAAGACTTAGCAACATTGTCTTCCCTTTCAAAGACCATCTAATATAGAGACTTCCAGATTTTCCACTAGGTGGTAAGGTATATCAGAATTACGGGGAATAGGAGTAACCTTTTCAAACTTTTTGTTCCCCTTTGTGCCATGTAAATCATTGTCATACTGATTTTCTTTTTCTGGTTACTTTTGGGAAGAATGCCTTATTCTTTTAAAATTGGGAACCTAGGAAAAAAAAAAGGGTGAGAACTATTCTGAAGAAAAGTACATTTGCACTCCTCAAAAATGCTGCTTGCAGAAGCGTGTGATGTTGGAATGGAGTGAGGTTAAAGCAGGATTGTGCTGTGGTGCACTAGTGTATCAGTTATCTCCTTCCATAATCCTATAAAGGTTCTTTTGGTGTTATGGGCCCTCCATCTGTGCACAGTATTAATTGATTTTTGAAATTGTATTATAGCTGTTTTGTTTTTCTTTTTGTGTGATTTCTTTCCTCCTATAGTTGGAAGATTTAAGGCAAAGACTCAAAGATCTGGAGGATAAGGAGAAAAAAGAGAACAAGAAAATGGCTGATGAAGATGCCCTGAGGAAGATCCGGGCAGTAGAGGAGCAGATAGAATACCTGCAGAAGAAGCTGGCCATGGCCAAGCAGGTGGGTATACTTTCTTTATTTAATGAGCTTTTTAAGTAAATTTTACTTGATAAGTAAGTTATTGACAGTGAAATTTGCCCTGTCATTCCAGTCTTTTTTTTTTTTTGGTTACTATTTTTTTCTCCTATATGTTTGTTTTTACATTGAAGTCTCTCATCCTTCAGTTACTTTGTTTTGTGTATTTGTGAGGAAGGAAATTTACTTCTATTTTCAAATGGATAGCCAGTTATTCAAAAACTGTTTCTTGAGGGATGTATCGTTTCTCTGCTGATCTGCAATCAGGGAATGTAATGAATATAAAATTTTATAAAAAGATATAAAATTTTATACACATTATGATTGTAAATACATGAAACCAAGAAAAACATGTTCCCCAAATAGGTTATAAATAAATAACCAATATGTCGACTGTAGTGGTTTCTGGATCATAGAACTATAGAGACTTGTCCCCTTCTCATAAGGAACATATATTTCTTTATTTTTAAGTCCCAATGAATTTTATTAACTTTTGATAATAAAGATACCAAAAATGGTTGGAAAAACCATATAGGTACGTAAAGAAACCAAAGTACACATGGGTATTTAATATGTGCAAAAGATATAGTTTTAAATCAGCAAGAAAAAGGAAGACAATTAAATGTGGTGGGCAAAAACAAAATAATTTTGGAAAAAAGTTGGAGATATATTTGAACACTCTACACTAAGATAATTTCCAAATGGAACATATGTATAATTTTAAAGAAATCCATAAAAGAACCAGAAGAAAACAGATATATTTCTTTTTAAATTTGAAGTGGAGAAGACCTTTCTAACTATTAATAAAAGTCTAAAAAATATGAAAGATAAGATTGATAATTTTGACTTATGAAAAACACCACACAAAACTTCTACATGGCAGCAAAGCCAAAGGGTAAATGAGAAACCTGGAAAAAATATTTCTAACTCTTATCATGAAAGGGCTTATCTTTCTGATATATATTTAAAAATCCCCCAAAAATGATAGGGAAGAAAACTCAAAAGCCCAGTAGAAGAATAGACAAAAGATGTTAATAATTCATAGAAAGACAAATGTCTCTTAAATGTATGAAAAGATGCTCAGTGTAATTTATAATAAGACAAATGTAAATTAAAACTATTTTGACATTCGCTTTTTCACCTATCAGATTGTTATGAAACAGATGTTTTCAGAGTTGAAAAGTCTGTAGATTCAAGTCAGTATGATAATTGTGGAAAAGTATGAGAAAATGTGAGGTTTTATGATAGAAATTTTCTTAACCAACTCCTACTTGATCAGTTTGCTAGATTATGGTGTGTATAATTTTAGTCTGCTTCAGCTGACCTCAAATATGGATCAGTTAATGAGCATCAGACCAACAATCAATGCCAATGGCTTCAGATTCCTAGGGCTAACCTAGTGACAAAACTAATCTTCTTAAAACTGTCTTCTCTGTCACTAGGTTATTTCCATAACAACAGTAGGAAAGTTTAGTTACTGTGTGCATTTCTTTGGAGTTAGAAGATTCTATTAAAATGAAGGTTCTTCTTTCTTATTTTAGGAAGAAGAAGCTCTCCTCTCTGAGATGGATGTCACAGGCCAGGCCTTTGAAGACATGCAGGAGCAGAATATCCGTTTGATGCAGCAGTTGAGGGAGAAGGATGATGCAAATTTCAAGCTCATGTCAGAACGTATCAAGTCCAATCAGATCCATAAGCTGCTGAAAGAAGAGAAGGAGGAGCTGGCAGACCAGGTTTTGACTCTGAAGACTCAGGTAACTAGAATGAAAAGAGCTTTCCAGAATCCTGTTGAAATAGGGTGCTTTCTACATGAAGATACAAGTAAAAAAATGATTATTGTGGCACTTTTTGTAATAGGAAAAACTCCCCCAAACTAATGTACGTGATTAGGGTGTACTGGTAGATAAATTATACATCCCTACAGAGGAGTACAGTGCAGCTGTTTAAACAAAAGTGGATCTGCTAATAAGGAAAAATGTTTAAATATATCATTAAGGGATTCATCTATTTATCCCGTTTGTGTTAAAAATGTGTATATCTTTGTGTGCACGTGCTGTTTATCTTAAAAATTTCTGGAAGGCTGCATGAGAAGCTGTAAGAGTGGTTACCTGATTACATCTGAACATTGGGATGAGTGAATTATCATAGTCTTGCATGTAATTTGAAGGGTTCATGGATAAAATCAGTAATAGTTCGAGTTTTCTAAAAGATTCTCTTTTGTGGGCCTGTGGATTAACAGAGCCTAGTCAGGTTTTTGGTTTTTTCCTTCCTGTTTGTGTTAAAATGTGATTTCCTTCTTCTAAGGTTGATGCCCAGTTACAGGTAGTGAGGAAACTGGAAGAGAAGGAGCATCTGTTACAAAGCAACATTGGCACAGGGGAGAAGGAGCTGGGTCTTAGGACCCAAGCCTTAGAGATGAATAAACGCAAGGTATGATCAATTACTCTGTGGTCTAAAGTGACAGTTAGTCTTCAGAGGAACAAATAAGTTTAACACTGATGAAATTACGGGTTCACTTTATTCCTTGGGCTTGGTAACATTTTGTCTCACTGGAAATAAGTGGTGATAAGTTAATGTTGTTCATACATCCTTCATAGGCAATGGAGGCAGCCCAGCTTGCAGATGACCTCAAAGCACAGTTGGAGTTGGCTCAGAAGAAGCTACATGATTTTCAGGATGAGATTGTGGAGAACAGTGTCACCAAAGAAAAAGATATGTTCAATTTCAAACGGGCCCAGGTCAGTTGTTTTTTCTTCACTTTTTGCCTTTTAGGTATTTTCTGAGCTCTAAGATGACCTATGTTATAAAAGAGTCATTGATCTATCGTATCAGTATGTCATTTCCTATTTAACTGTAAGTTCCTTGAGTGAAGAGATGGAGTCTGTTTTCTTCACTGAAAACTATCCCCAAAGCCTGTCATGGTGCCTGCCACCTAATGGGCATGAAACAAATACTTATTTATTTAAATGAATGAGTTCGTGAAATCGTAAAGAAGTAGCAGCAAAAAAAAACACTAGAGAATTTTAAAGTTCTTCTTTAAATTCTTCTACAATTTTTCTATTTTTTGCACGCCAACTGTTTCTCATGATGCCTTTCTATACTTATCTATAAATCTGTAAATTTTGATCCAATCTGTCTTCAGCTTAAAAACTAATTGCCTTAAAATAAGAATAAGGTGGCCTGTCAAGTTTTCATCTTTTTTCTTTTTTAAAAATTTAATCCCTTTAAACTTAGACTGGAGTTTCGCAGAACTGAACTGACAGTAGTTAGATGCAACTGAAGTTTGGTGATATGATTATGGTTGCCTGTTCCGAAAAAAAAGAAAATAACTTGTCATTTGCAATTCTCTACATTCCTAAAATATAGTTAGGCATGAAAGGACAGAAAGTCTTTTCTTTCTGCAACAGAAAGTTCAGGTTGGAGCAATTAATTTTTCTCAAAAATGACAGATCTGGGGGAGTATGTAATGGGTATGCTATCCCACCACAGGAGGACATCTCTAGACTTCGAAGGAAGCTGGAGACCACAAAGAAACCAGACAATGTACCCAAATGTGATGAGATCCTGATGGAGGAGATTAAGGATTACAAGGTTTGAAAAACTGCCTCAGTAATTTGTGTGTGTTTTTTTGTTTTGGCCTACAGTGGCCTACTAACAGATTAGGATAATAAATACTGAACCTCTTTACTTGAAGGTAACAGAGAATGGTTTATTATGTGTGTGGGGGGGGGGGGGGCGGTGCTATTACTGTCTTAGTGCTTAGTGGATTTTTTGCTTATATATAAGAGCCATTTGGGTCATAAACCTTTATGGTTGCTCTGACTCTGATCTCTTTTTTTTCTAGGCACGCCTTACCTGTCCTTGTTGCAACATGCGTAAAAAGGATGCTGTACTCACCAAGTGTTTTCATGTTTTCTGCTTTGAGTGTGTGAAGACCCGCTATGACACTCGCCAGCGCAAATGTCCCAAGTGTAATGCTGCTTTTGGTGCCAATGATTTCCATCGCATCTACATTGGTTAATCCAAGCCAAGAGAAGAAGAGGGGCAGGATGGTCAGGGACTTAGTCATTAACCACCAGACCTCTACCTCTTCTCTCCTTGACTGTCACCCACAGGGCAGTTTGTCCATCAACCAATCCCCTTCCCTTCACAGACGTTATGTCCAGGTTCTCCTCACTAATACCTAGGTGACTTCGGGAGGAAAGGACTGGTAATGCAAGTCTTGGGTTTTAGAATGAATTAGAAACAACTTTTATTTGTCTTCCCTACCAGCTTTGTGTATTTCCTGCTTTTAGACTTTTCAACATCTTCAGGCTTACTGTATAATCTTGGATTGTCCGTTCCTCCTGAAGAAGTCAAAATGGTATTTTTGACACAGAGAAAGAAACAAAGAAGAGTAGAGACACATGGCTACTTGCAGTGGGCGGTGATCTTTTAGAAATAAGCTGCCTGCAGGCATAAACAGTACTTGATTTGGGCAGTAAACTTTTTGTAAACTTGGATTATAAAATGGTATCATCATGCTACTTATTCCTGGATAGTTTGAAGCCTTAATGAAATTTATGTCCAGGATGATTCAATCCATTTCCTGTTCACTAGCTAAGTAATTTGTTAAGGTCAGCTGGCCTTCTTGTTACAGTTATTTAAGTTTTGAATGTCGTACTCATTGATGCCTTTAAATTTCTCGAGACCAGAATAATTTCAAATACTATAGCCCCTTTTATCTTATAACGAAATCAAGATTGGAGAGGATGGGGCACAGGGCTGAGATGGTGAAGAGATCTTCTGGGTACTCTGGGATCTCGATACAAGGAGGCCTTGGTGAGCTATGAATTACTCTTATCTGCCTCTCCACAGGGGTTGTCGTGACTCCTGTTTTCCAAAAGATTCTCTGTAATATTTCTCCACAAGCTTCAATTTATATACTCCACAAGCTTATACTCCACAAGCTTCAATTAAAGCAGGATTCAGTTTGCTTTTGTGTTCACGTTTTCCTTTGAAATTTTTCTATTTGTCCGTATTAGTTGATTTTATACCTGCTGTTTTAGAATTGAATTCTCTCTCTCTTTTTTTCTTTTTTTTTTTTTTTTTTTTTTTTTTTGCGGTACGTGGGCCTCTCACTGCTGTGGCCTCTCCCATTGCGGAGCACAGGCTCCGGACGCGCAGGCTCAGTGGCAGTGGCTCACGGGCCCAGCCGCTCCGCGACACATGGGATCTTCCCAGGGGGCACGGACCCGTGTCCCCTGCATCGGCAGGCGGACTCTCAACCACTGCGCCACCAGGGAAGCCCTAGAATTGAATTCTCTTGAACAGAAATAATCAACTTAGATTAAGGGGCTAGCTCTGTTTAAAGTATTTATTTCTCTGATTAATTGAAGCACTTTTCTCCCAGTTGTTTTATTGAATCTGTTCTGGGGAGAGATTATGCCTAAAATATAATGGTTTGTTTGACTATTTAGTTCTCTCTCATAGTTCGCTATGGGGGTAAGAGATTGTGATTTGTTTTCCAAAGGGTATCAGACTGCCTGGCACTTTAGTTTTAGAGTTCTTGAAGTATAAGATTTATAGTAACCAGAAAACCAGAGGTTTTCTATATCTCTGGTAAGGGGTTGTGTAGAATGGATCCCTTCTTGATCAGTACCTGTCCTAGAAGATGGGTAAGGACAAATTGCGTGTCCTTTTGTGGTCACTACCTGTAATTAGAAGGACTTGGAATGGGTTCTACAGAGTCATGTGGAATGGGTTAATGAGTCTAACTGAGAAACCTTACAGTGTCATCAAAGAGGTCATGGGCCTCTCGATCCTCCCACCCCCCTACCCAACACACACACAGAGCCATCCGTAAGGGGGTCTGGCCCTGCTTCAGGATTCACGGTGCCTTTGCATTCATTAATAGGGCACTTTCCCCTTACTGTTCTCTTCTTATAAGGCAAGCATGAGCATAAGTTTGTTGTGAGGGCAAACAGACTATTTGGGCAGCTAGTGGTTTGGGTTTGGATATTAATTGTTTATGACACTTGGCTAGGAAAGCCAGCTGCCCAGCATCAGGGGACCCTGGAGCCTGTGGAATGTTGTGGAAGAAACCAGGAGTCCAATGGGAAGCTGGGTTTAGGGGAAGTTCCTCTAGCTGGAGAGAGCAGGGAGCCCCTAGTCCCAACTAGCTTCAGGTCCAGGCAATACAGGAGGAGCTCTTAAAGTCATTTTTAGATAACGACCAAAAACGGTGGTGACTTGGTGCACTCCGGCTTCTCATTAGAGAAGAGGTCAATGAATGGGCTTTAGGAATACCCACAAATGGTATACGAAATTTTGTTTGTGTGTGCTTACATTAGTCATAGCTTTTGTCAGATCCTTAAAGAATCAAAATTTCTTAAAGGAATTTTGAAACTTAACAAATACCAAAAAAGTTAAGAATCACTGCCCTAGATCCATGAGAGATTTTTTTGAGGATTTCTTTAAAGTAATGCCTATAAATGCCAGTTTCAAAGATTATTGTAGAAGTACTAGAGTCTCTCTTTCTCTCTCTCTTTTTTTAAACATTTCAGGTCTTGTTGAGATGGTCTCTTATTCTTTTTTCTTTAGTTGTTACCTTGGAAATTATCTTGGCAATTTGGACGAAAATCAGGGTTGATGTGCTCTAAGGCATATATCTTAACTGCATGGCTTAGCTTTTACCTTCTTACCTACTCTAGGGATCTTTTTCAAAGGTCTTTGGCTGTTTCTGCTAGCGATTGCATTCTCATATGAATTTACAGTGGGATTTCTTGGTTTGTTCTTTTTTTAAAAATATATATTTATTTATTTATTTGGCTGTGTCGGGTCTTAGTTGTGGCATGAGGGTTCTTGGTTGCAGCATGCATGTGGGATCTAGTTCCCTGACCAGGAATGAAACCCGGGTCCCCTGCATTGGGAGCATGGAGTCTTATCCACTGCACCACAGGGAAGTCCCTAGGACTATGTTTTATTCCCTTGTTTAATGAGAGTTCCCATAACATTTTGTTCTGGCGTAGAATTGAACCAAAAGGATCTTAGATTTCTTCTTGCTCACCCAACCCGTTTATGCATTTGTGGAGTGCTTATTGTGATTCCAGGCACTATGCTAAATGTATTTCTCACGAAGTCAGACTTGGGGGAGTATGGCCCAGCTGCTTAGCAAGTTGCTTCAGCTCTCTTTGTTTCAGATTCTTTATCTATAAAATAATAACTAGTTTGTAGGATTGTTTTGAGGGTGAAATGAGACAATATATACAAAACGTTTAGCCCAGTGCTCGGCACCTAGTAAATGCTCAAGACAGCATTTTGCAAATAAAGAAATTGTGAGGTCAATTTTTCTTTCTTTTACATTTTCTTTCTGTTTCTAGGAAAAACAAGACTGACATTTTCTTTGGAATCTAGGCCGTGTGCGTTTATCTGTGTCTGTCTGTCTCTAAGTCCACCTGTCCCTGTTAAATGATGCCATGGCCAAGTCATTCCAGAACATCAAAAGGTGAACTTCATTTGCTCACTGCCCTACAAACAAATGCATATGAATGACAGCCAGGTCCACCTAGTGGTGAGGATCCCAATCTTTTCACAAATCCGTTTTCAGCTTAAAATCCTTGAATGGTTCCTATAGTCTCTGGGATGCAAATGCAACTTAGCACAGTGATCTTGCCTCTGCTTTTCTCTTTCCGGGCCTGATAGCTTGCTACCCACCTTGTGCTTTATGTTTCTGTCATATTGAACTATTTGATGTTCCTACGTGCCTTGATTGCCATAGTTTCCCAACTCCAGAACTGCACGTGCTGGTTTTTTTTTTAAACTGGGATGCCTATTACCCTCCACTCGATTTCTCCACTGCACATTACACACACACACACACACACACACACACACACACACACACACACACACACACACACAGGAAAAAGTGTCTTCTTTGCTCCCGTAGTACCCGATGTGCATTACTTTATCAGAGTACACGCCACATTGTGTTCCCAGTTTGTGTCTCCCCACTAGACTGAGCTCCAAGGGATCAGAATCTGCTTTATGTCTTTCTATCTCCAGCAGCCAACCCAATGCCTGGCTCAGAGTAAGCATCTAAAAAATGAATGACTGAATGATGCACAACAGACTTGGGTAAGTTGGTGGTTAAACTAGTTATATAGTAGGTCTATATTTTTTTAGAATTTGATTTGGGTATATGCCAAAAGATTGTGTGGGAAGAATGCATCCATCCAGCTAGCAGATTCCTGACAGCAAGTTTGCCAGCAGCTAATCGCAAAATGCCTGAGACTGCAGGACTGCTGAGTGATTTGCAGCTGTGTTTGCACCAGTTCTTGGTTAGACTAGAAAGCAAAGAGATGCCTGAAACAGTATTTCTGTGCTACTCAAGGGCTACAGTGTGGAGTTCAGTGGACCATGGCAGGTGCAGTTACCACGTGAGCTTTCTGTGGAGCTGGGGACCAGGCTGAGGCATGGGCAGGAGGCAGAATGGCAGAAAGACTAGAGAGGGGGAGGGTTAGAGGAAGAAGGGGAAGTTATAAAGAAATAATCAGTATTCTGACAACATAGTATGGTTGTTCTGGAATTGCACTGCTTGCGTATGACTCTCTGCCACTATTCTTATTAGCTGTGGGACTGTGGTCAGCTCACATAATTCCCTGACCCTTAGTCTTTCCATCTATAAACTAGAGGTCCAGTTTATCTACTCTAGACTAGGTCTAGAGTACCATTCTCACGGAATTTTAATGGAGATTAAATGAGATCACAGTTACTAAAATAGATGCTCAATAAATGTCAGCTATTATATATAGTATTATCAGTTTACAGGTTGTGAAAAGGACAGATGAGAAGGTCCCTGAGGTTAAAGACCATGACCATCTTATGATGGTCTCCAGCACTTGGCACATAAATATAAATTCTTTAACAAATGTTTGTTGAATTACTAAATGAGGGTGGTTGGAGCAGAGTTTTTTAGAGATCTCTTAATAGTGTGGCTTTTCCTAGAATGTCTCAGACGAAGCTATTTCAGTTTACCTGCATGATGCCAGGGCTCTGAGTTTGCTCAGCACATTTTGTGTCGCTTTGGACTATACCAAAGAAATAAGCATAAGTCACAGCATCGCTGGGTCTCCTGTTAGGAAGGGGCTGGTATCATGTCAACATTTGAGTCCCCAAAGACAATGCCAGCAGTACATCTGGAAGTGAAGTTTTTATCTCAACATTTATTCCACAGTCATAGAAACTGAAAATGGAAAAGACCTGAGGACATCTAGTCCATCCATGTGGTTGTACAAGAAAAGTGGCTGGAGCAAAACAGCCTGTTCACCTCATGCTCACAAGACAGCATTTCAGTTCTTCCTGGAGCAGAGCGACTGCAAACACATTAAAGTGAAGACACAATGCAAACACTCTTTACAGACCTTAAGAAGATACTTATGTTATTTTCATAAAACGATTAGGAACTAAGCTTAAAGAATGAGGGAATCCTGGATTAGATGGGTGTGGGTGGGTGAAGAAAGGAGTAAGTAAACAGTGCAGAGTGAAGTGGTTTTGATGACTAGAAAGCAGTTCCTTCTGAAGACTGGATGGATTTTCTGGTTTTCCTTTCAAATATATGAGTTGGGAGGAAGAGAGGCTAGTAGTTTCTTTCCCCTTAAGTCTTTATCCATTCCGAGGAAGTGGTCACTAGCTCCAAGGCTCTAACAGACCCAGCACCATCACTGCGAAGTCTGTTGCCCAGATGACACAGCTCTGTCCTGCTCAGCAGCTGCTCCACTTACAGCTTATCTGGTCGGCACAGAAGCAGCAGCTCCCATATAAGGTTTGTGCAACAGCAAGATCTGTGGATAATGGAGAGTCACCTCCAGGCACCTTAAAGACCTCGACTGATTGGGTCCCTGTGGCTGCCTCACTTGTGTGTCCCAGTCATTCTTCCAACTTGTCTTCAATTGTTGGAGGGATCCCCCTGCTCCTCCACCTTGGGCATCCACACCCTGGGGCCCTTATTTTCATTATTTACATGAACCAATAGCCCTATCTGTTCCAACTTGTCCAGTCCTACTTTATTATATGTTTCCTATGCCAGGAATTCCCCCTTGGAAAACAGGGTTGGGGGTGTGATAGTGGACTTGCCGTGCACCTGATTTTCTAGCATCAGAGCTTGGGAAAAAATGGACGTCTTGGGCTTCCCTGGTGGCTCAGTGGTTAAGAATCCGCCTGCCAATGCAGGGGACATGGGTTCGAGCCCTGGTCCGGGAAGATCCCACATGCCGCGGAGCAACTAAGCCCGTGCGCCATAACTACTGAGCCTGCGCTCTAGAGCCCGCGAGACACAAATACTGAGCCCACGAGCCACAACTACTGAAGTCCGTGCGCCTACAGCCCGTGCTCCACAACAAGAGAAGCCACCACAATGACAAACCAGCGCACCGCAATGAAGAGTAGCCCCCGCTCGCCGCAACTAGAGAAAGCCCGCGCACAGCAACGAAGACCCAACACAGCCAAAAAAAAAAAAAAAAAAAATGGAGGTCTTCCTGATCTCATGGAAGAGAAGCCCACAATAGGAGGCAAGGTAGCATCCCTTATCTCTTTCTCCTTTACCAGAAAACCACCCTCCACCTGAAGACTTCTGATCCTTGTGTTTCTTGAGCCTGAGGGGAGTTGAGAGAACAGAGGTGGAGCACAACAGGAAGGAAGGTTTTCAAAGGACCCACCATTTCATGAAATCTTTTTACAAAACACAACACACTGTTTCAAAAATTGCAAAACACTGTTCAATTACCATTCCTACTTAACATGAAGACTGCATCATTTCAGCACAAGCGATTATGCTTTGTTTTTTTTTGTCCAGAACACGGAGGCATTTCAAGTAATGCTGACGGCAGTATGCCTGCTTCAGCTCCTGCTGCTCCTGGCCACATCCTGGCCGCAGTTTTGGCCAAGTAGTTCCTCAGAAGATATTCGAGGAGCCATGCCCTGGTCATCTACTTTTTTGTGGATAGGCAGGGTGGTCTGGCATGTTATCACCACTGCTCAGAATGCCTCAGTAGAGAAGCTTAAGGTAAACCTGATATACAAAAGTCCAAACTTACAAAACAAATACATTAAGGGATAATTAATTGCATTACAAAAGGATTCTTTACAAAAGAATTCACCTCTGACTTCCATTAAATAGCCAACTTCTCAAGTACAGTCAGAATCTGAGCTGCGTTATAAAAAATGTCCAGGTACAACATTAGGAGCATGGCTGTTACGTGAGCTGAGGTACACCTATACATCAGCCTTCCAGGCTGCGCAGAGGTTAGGGGTGCAGAGCATGATGGCAGAGTCTCTAGAGCATCCTTAGCTGTTGCAGATGGGCAGGGATGGCTAAGGGGCATAATCTTCCAAAGGCAGTTGCAAACCTGCTTTTGTGTCTGGGGTGAGAACATGGGAGGATGGGCATTTCAAAGCAGAGCTGTCGTTTCTGTTTCCAGGGATCACTGTTCCCTCATTGTTGAACTGTTTCATCTGTGAGGTTGGTGAAGTCTAACTTTAGAACCCGTCCACCTCCCTCATCAGAATCTCTAAGGCTATATCCACCCCAGGGTTTTCTCAGACAGCTAATTGCTAGAGTGTTATCTAATTGCAGCTTCAAGTGTTATATTTCCTTGGGGGACTGGGCAGCTCTTGGTGGAAATGCAGGGACTGCATCCAAAAGTAGGGGAAGAGATTTTGTAATTGAGGAGGCTTCCCGATTATCTGCAGCTTACAGAGCACAGTGCTTGGCACAGTGCTGAGAACTCTTTGTAGGCCTTCAAACTGATTGGGGTGGAGCAAAGGTGATAAGCAACTGAGAAGATAAAGCAATTAATTGATAGACAAGGAAGTCTAGTCCTACATGGTGTCCTGGGGTGGGCGTGGCTGTGAGGACACCAGATGTGTGCTGAAACCTTTTGAGAAACTCTCACAAAGGCTCTTCTCAATTCTCCCCATGCCTGGAGCAGCCAAATTTCTAGAACAATGTTTCTTGAAGAGTAATTTTTAGACCACATGTCAGCCACCTAGGAGTGTTGGTAACAGGTTTCTCAGCCCACATCCACCCCCTTTCCCATCTCATCCTTTGGGAGAAAAGCCGTAGCAGTCAGCATCCTGATGAGTTCCTAGGTGACTGAGAACTGAAGTTCTATAGTTCACGTATTCCTTTCCCTTTCTGCGTGTCCAAGCCTTTGCACACTGGAACAAGGATGCCTAGGCAGAGGGGAAACAGCTTACTCATATCAGTCTCTTGGGGGCATTAGATGGGGTTTGGGGGAGAGTCAGAGGAGCCAGTGCCTGTTCACAGTTTCTCACAGATGAGGGGATGTGAGGCTGCAAGACCGACTTGCTAGTGATCCATATAGACATGAAAAGCACAGGGCACATTCCTGAATGTTTAAGCTTGTGGCGTTCACAGGCTTGAAGTTCACTTCTGGGATTCCTATAGCTAAGACACAGGTGACTGCTGATCTGAAAATAGCCAAATGTATGGCTTGCAGAACATCTTCCCTTAACTCACAGTGCCAGCTCATATGTCCTGTGTAGGCAATTAGCAGGAATATTCCAGTTTCATCCTAAGGTCGCATCCTTGCCTTGCTTCTCTCTCTTTCCTTCATGAAAGGCACACACTATAGTGGAGATGCTTGATTAGATTAGAAGTATGGGCCTTTTCATTGCTTAGCCAAATTGCTTTTCTGGCCCAGAGCTTTTGTTTGAAAAGCATGGTATACATTTTAATGCCTCTTCTGCCTGTGCTCTCCGCTCACCACACCCCTGTTCCCTTTCATAGTGGCATGTAAACCTGTTCCTACTAAACGTTAGTCAGCATGATGTTGGAAATCCAGGACCCTTTCAGAAACATGGCTCTTGCCTGATCCAATCAATCCTTGGACTGCTGTGATGTGAATGAGTTCAGTTAATTTTTCTAAGTACCCACCTTCCTGTCATAAGTTTCTCTAGCTCTTCCCTGGCTCCCCATTCAAACTGTAGGAACAAATCTACACTGGAGAATTATATCAAAAGTCACAACCCTGAATAATTCTGCTCTATACTAAGATTAAAACCAACAACCCAGTAAGACACAGGTATGAGTAACAATTTTATCTCCTGTTGATAGTGCAGAGAAAGGGCTAAAAACCAGAAATGTTACTGTGGCGCCAGGTGAAAAGATTAACAGGAGCTGGGGTTGTCTGGTTATTCACAGATCCCTCACATGGTGTTTACTTCTGACTAATGTAAGATTCCTGCTCTGAAAAATACTCCTACCCTGGAGACCTAGGAATGAGCTTGCTTGCTGCTTTGCAGGCTAGGGAGAGCAGACTTGACCTCTAAGAAGACCCAGACCTCAGCTTCCCCCCACCTTGGTCAGTAGTTACAAAAGAGCATTACAAAGTGTCTTAAGGTCTCAGAGGAAGGCCAGGAACTGACACAAGAGAGCAGCGTGGCCACTTAGGGCTCACAAGTCCGATTTGTCCTTTGGTACTCTTCCAGCTCTGTTTTCCTGCTCACAGCCAGCTGCAGCTCTTGCTGGATCACCTGAATCTGCTTCTCCAGCTCTGAGAGCTCCTGCATCACTGAGTTCTGAGCCCCATTTAGGGAGTCTGCTTTCCCATTGGTGGTCAGCGAGGCAGGAAGCTCTCTTCTTCTTGGTGGGAGAGGGATGTCTTGGTGGGTCCGGAGGCTCAACTGGTTTTGTCCCCCCTCATCACTGAAGATGTATTTTCGTCGATTGTCATGACTCAGATTGGACGTATTCCACACAGTGAGCTGACAGGGTCCCACATTGGATCTAGGAAACCAAGAGACACTTTAGATTGACTTTCTACTCTGCAGCTCTCCCCATCTTTTAACTACTTCCTTGTGAGTAATATGGAACTGGGTACGCAGGTAGAGATGTAGTCACAAAACCATGGACAGACTGCCTGCTGGAGTGTCAGGGGAATAAAAGGAGCCAACGCAATTCTTTTCAACTGAAGTTCAATGTTTCATCAAGTCTCATGCTGTCCTGAAACTGGAATGGGTGTTTCACCTGGAGGGCTGATGGACCAGGGTATGGCACATTCTTTTATGAAGAACCTTAGATGCTTTTCTATTCTCTTCCTGCCAGTGAGGCTCAGAAAGCCTCACTGACTTGAAACAGCCTATGGCTATGAAGATGATGCTTTGGTAGAAATGAGATTCTGTTTATTCAGCTGTTGGACTCTAAGCATGGTCCTGCTGGTAGATACTCTAATATGACTCATCCTTAAGCCCCGCAGGACAACCCTGATGTTTACTAGTTGAGTTTGAGGAGCATAAAAGCATACAAGCTGCAGGTTTCAGCCCAAAGTGTCCCATTGTAGGGATGACTTTGTGAGTTGAGAATGACAGCTGAGGTCTGAAGCTTAAAAAAAAAAAGACCCAAGAAAGCCCCAAGTTCTTGCTGGAATAATGAAAGTCAAATAGAAATAAATTCATAATCCTCTTTCAGGCTCGTGTCGAGCCACCTACCACTATCCCTGAGATGGCTGTAGACAGCAAAAGAGTTATTGTTGACCAGGCCCAGGAAGAGGGAGTCTGGTTTCTGAAATACGCTTTGACAGATGCATTGAGAAGAGCTTCTTGCTATAAGAACAGATTAGAGCCCTAAGCACATGGCTGCTAATTTCTTCTAGCCTTGTTGAAGGAGAAGGAGGAGGAGGAGGAGGAGGAGGAGGAGGAGGAGGAGGAGGAGGAGGAGGATTATAACTACTTTAGCAATCTACCACAGGGCAAAACAAAATAGAAACACTCTATTAAGTCCCTGTGTCTTTGTTCCCATCCATGTAACTGATTCAAGACTTTATTCCTGGACTCTTACTAACCAGGAGGAGAAGGGAAGGACCTGCAGGGGAGGGGAAAAGGGAGAGATAATTAAGTGTTGATTCAGTTACATGGATAAGAACAAAAACCCAAGGACTTAACTAGGGTGATCCTGTTTCATTTTGCCCTGTGGTAGATTGCAAAAGTGGTCATAATCCTTCGTTCTTCCTTTCATCCATATCCCTCTGCAGTGTGACTTAGCAACTCACCCTTATCAAGGGGGATTCCAGGGGAAAGTCTTCTTTCCCTCCCCCTTGAATTTGGCCAGGTCTCATGACTTGTTCTGGACAATAGAAAGTGGCAGAAGTGGCAGGTGGTGGTTCCAAGTCTTGCACACTTCCACTGCCTCTCTCAGAACCCTGCTGCTACAGTGGAACCAGTCCAGACTAGTCTGTTGGTTGATAACAGACCATTGGAGAGAGTCCCCAGTCTTCCCGGTTGACAGCTGAGGCCATCCTAGACCACCCAGCCCTCTGCTTCTCCCTCCTTTCCCCAAGCTGGCTGTAGACACAGGAGCAAATGTGACCACTATCAGCCAAGTTTGGCCCAAATCAGTAGCCTGCACAGCTGACACATAGATTCATAAGCAACTCACTGTTGTTTAAAACATTATGAGCTGAGATGATTTCTCACACAGCAAAAACTGATTGATACATGCTCCGAGCCATTAAAACACACAAACACATTCCAAACCACTGCGCAGTTCTTTAACATTTCTCATGGTTTAAGTCCCATGTAAATGAGCAGGGAGCACCACAGCCCAGCTTTCCTGTGTCCTGGGCTGGGTAAAAGTTCTATAATGAGCTCACTTACAGCTCCATTGTCTTTACACTGGGTCAAAGGTGTGCTTATAATTTTCCTTCTAGCCTTACAGTTCCCTTTAATTCTTCCTTCAAATCTTTTACTATTGAGTTTGAATAATTTCAAAACAATCTTGTTTGTGGCATGTGTTGTTTGTATATATATGGTTTACAATTTTTGTATATCTTGAGGTGAGAGGAAAGAGAAAAGAGGAGGTGTGTTGGAAACCCAGTGGAGTGAAGGACAGACCAAAATTTACATGAAATCACATGTTGAATAAACTAAGGACTATATATATAGTCTTTTGCAATATCTACTTTTTTCCTCTGCTTTAAATAAAAAAGGAGCAAAATCTTTTCATACCATGGCCCATAATTTCCCCAGGCCTTTCCTCAAACCCGTATGTTAGTAATTCATTCATTGATCTATTATTTTATTCACTCAATAAATATGAAACATTGGGGAGGGATGTCAAGTTGCAGCAGATAAAGGTATTTGCATAGATATTCTTCCAAAGAAAAAAGAGGGAGAGAGTTTTTGAGCCAATGGACCTAACTCTAGGATCATGGAATGATTCATAGTGGGGAAAACCTGGGAGTTAGGCATCAACACATTTTCCTGGAATGTCCAGGCAACCTCAGAAATGAGGCAAATAGAAATAGCCAGTCTGGTTTTCTCCAGAGCTTTGTACATATATCTGGGAATATAATAGAGAAGAATAAGCAAAAGCTGGCTTCCATGACATACTCTAGGTGGTAGCATCACAAGTGCACTGATGATTGACGTGCGGCTCTGAGCCACCTATGAATGCAAGATGATAGGTGCTGAATGCCAGATATGGTGTCTAATTGGAAGAAATGAACGTGTTATATTGTTGGCCTCTACAGTGTTTTGATTGTGGTTTGCAAGCTTTCCTCAGCCTTAGAGTGTAAGGCAACCGGTGAGTTAACTGAATTTAACACTAAAAAGCTTTCACAGGACAATTTTGTAACACTGAGGTTCAATACTCCACTAGACCATTCAGAAGAGATGTGACAGCTGTGAGCCCTCAAACACTCACTGCGTTTGAAAGGTTATAGGTGGGTGTTGGGTTGTAGGGAGGTACCACAGGAAACATGGACCCAATAAGCCATGAGGGTGTGTTGCCTTACTCCTTCTCGAAATAAGGGATTTCAGAAGGGAATCTGCCAACAAAAATGGCGAAGCTGAGTGAAAGACGCATTTGGTTCTGAATTTATGTGAGAGAAATGTGAATAGGAGTCATCTCACAGTTAGAAATGGGATTGCTGGCAGTTCCCTGTTTCTATTATGGCTGGAAAACAAATGCTTTGTTATTATGCGATGGTGTCTTTGCTGCTATGTCTTCTTGTGTTCCTCTCTCGTTAAAAATTTATGTTAATAGTAATTATAGAAAAAAAATATATGTAACACAACATAGAACAGCTGTGACTGATTCGTCTGCAGCTTGTTGCTGATGGGGCCGCAGTGTGATATAGGAACACCACAGACCCTGAGGGAGTGGGGGGGTGTGCTCGCTGCCTGGAAAGAGAGGCTTTAAGAGATAACGGAAATGATTCTGACCAGCTTGATGCAAATTGCAGAGAAGGGGATTGAAGCAGTCCCCGAGGAGGTAAAAACAATGAAAAAGAATCATGTTTTCCACCCCCTTTTCCTTATCCTCTATTGTGAATAAGAAGTGCGTCAGGTTTTAAAATTACCCAGAAAGCCGAGCTTGGAGCTGAGGATATGCCATAGATGACAGAGCTGCTTGGAGGAAATGCTGTAAACCGAGGCCTCTGGACATAAGAAAGAACCAGGAGGCTGCCTGAGGCAGCATGAAACAGAGGCCAGCCAGGTACTAGACCCAAATACTTCTAACATCTTTAGCCACCGTGAATGAGGCAATGGTCTTCCACAGGCTGGATGTGGGGGAGGTGCAGAGTTTCAATTTTCAAATGTCAACTATGCATTTAATGCTTGTTACTTCCTATTCATGAGATGCTCTTTTCTGGGGACTTTGTAGTAACAGTGCTGGGAAATGGGTTAAACAGAACACGTCTGTTGCATATTTCAAATATTCCTAGGGGTGCTGGAAAGGAGTGGGGAGTGGAAACATGCCAAAAGGGCAATATTGCATGAAATTGCCTGGGGTACTTATGAATTAAGTCTAACTTGTATTTTGTACACAATAATAGCTAAAATAGCTTTGTTTTCAGGGCTTTAGATGTGTTATCTCATTGAATTCTTATAGCATCTCTAGAAAGTAGGTACTCTATCTCATTTTCATGAATGAGGAAATTGGGGCATAGAGAGGTTAAATAAAGGACTTGCTCAAGACCACACATATTGTAAGTGTCAGAGTCAGTATTTGGATCCAGATGCTTGACCTTAGAGATCACACCAGCACTTAAACCACAACATATATTGCCTCTACTGCATTTCAGTGTCCATCTGTGTACAGATATGTTTTTATTTTGTCTGTTCTACTTCTATTTGAGACCACGTATTTTTACTGATGGTGTTTATCAACAACTTGGTCCTGATTTGATTCATTATACATAATTTCCCTTTTGAGCATGAAGTCTCAGTTACATCTCTAAACTTTTAACAAACATAAATGACACCTGGAACAGGCCTCTTCTTACCTCTTTTCCACACGCTTAGTCTTGAAACGCTGCCTCTTTTCCTCTGCGAATGATGTATTTAGTGCTCTGTGTAATCTCTGGCAGAAAGAACAGATTCACACACAGAGACTGTTAGAAACACACAACAAGGGGACAAAGTACCCCATGAGATTTTACCTCTTCACTACAAACCTAGGCCTCTTTAAACAACTTAACAATGATGCTGGAAAAAAGATCAATATTCAGTCCCAAATCTCAAGAGTGCAAAAATTCTAATTATAAGTTATTATTCTACCTGGAGGAAAGAAAAGTAATTTGATGGGAAGCTTAGAAATACTCTGAGTTGTAAAAAGGTATGTGATATAAAGAAGAGTTATCATAAGCAACACGTGGCAAAAGGCCTGGTACAATCGCTAAAGGTGAGTCAAAAACTTAAGTGTGACTTCTTAACAGCCAAAACAAAAGAAGGTAAGAACTCCTGATTAATTAAATTAATCATGCTAACATACAATGGAGAGGATCAGTTGTCTGCAGAGTCCTCCTTAGGAGACCAAATAGGTCCTAGGATGAAAGTAGGAACAACAAGGTTCACATGTAACCAAACCAATGATAGTGACCTATCTAGAAAAAAAGTACTGTGTTAACAAAGCAGCGAGTCAGCATAACAATGCAGGGGGCAAAGGTGGCAGAACTGGCAGCCTCACTACTGAGAGGCTGCGATGCACTGGGAAGTAGGAGGGAGTCCGTCGGAGGTCAGGATGGCTCCTCCGGCCTCGCTCCACACCTCACTCAGGGGGGAACTGCTGCCTTTGCTAGAGCTCCTTCATCAGTAAGAAGCCTTCGGAGTACGTTTTGGCTCTCAGTGCCAGTTTCCATCAGGGTGAGATGTGCAAAGGAATATGCTTGAATGGTGGTCTGCCTGACATTTTCAGTTCTCTCTGTAAGTGAGTGTGTAGGTGTCTGGATTACATGAAGGAACTTTGATCCTATGAGCTTGGCCTTGGCACCAGTGGACTTCAAAGCTCTGAACCATTGAAATGCAGTGAGAACAGGAGCTGGTAGTTTCATCTAAAGGGAAATGGACTTCAAGCTCATTTAATGGGTTTCAATTTTGGCAAGAAAAGAGTCTATAGGAAACAAATCTTTCACACCATCGCTTCAGACTGTCACTAAGAGAAGCCAGGTGAAAAGCGATGCTATTGCTTCCACTGTGAACAACAGTGGAGGGTTATATGAAAGGCATGAGCATTATGGGATAGCTTAATTTAAGGGGCAAGTGAATTAATGGGATAGAGGGAACTCCATCTTGTACATTGAGAGTGTCTACACAACCCTGGTTCTCTTGGTAACCTGTCATTTGTCAGTCTGACTTGGGGCCCTGGATTCTCCCATTACTGGGAATTCTGACGTTTAGGAATATTGGAGGAAGATGCCTGTGGCACTCACCTGACTGGTGTGGAGCCAGTATTGCAGCCTAGATTTGTTCTTGATGCGTGGGAGCAGCAGCCTGTACACTATGTGCTCACCAATGGTGGTCAAGATGGAGAGACCAAATCCAATGCACAGCAGCACAAAGAGTCCAGAGAAGTGTTTGATGCCCATTTGCAAAGTCTGTGGCAGAACAGGAAAGGAAAGGCCATGAATGTGATGCTCCATCTGGTCCCACGATTGTTCACTCTTAGATGCAGATTCTTTTTTGCTGGACCCAAGGAAAGCTGGAGACTGTTCCTCTGCGTGCTCCGCAGACATCACTAAACTACACTGTGAAGGGAATCCATCCAGGACTGAGGGCTGCTGCAGGGCACAATTCCTGGGGTGCTACTCACATACAGTCCTACTGTATGAATGGTTTCTGGAGTCGTGCAGAGGCCCTGCGTCTGGACTACCCTATGGTCTCAAGAGAGATACAGAGAGATAGACATCGAGAGAGACTGAAAATTGAAACAATTTAATATATCAAAACATTAAATAGTTTTCAAGGAAAGAACCTCTCTCAGGGACAGAGAATGAGTAGATTTAAGGGGAAAAGATGATGGGTTCAATAATTTTGACATTTAGATCTGCCAGGGAACATGGAGATCATCTAGTTGAATGTCCTCATTTTAAAGATGAGGAACCTGGGCCAGAGAAGTGAAGGAAATTGAGCCAGGTCACAAAATTAGACAGCCACAGAGGAGAAAGAGAAGGGACCTATTTGTTGATTGCTTACTTTTTTTTTTTTTTTGCACCGAGATAGATATGATAACTGCAATTTATAGTTGAGGAAACTGAAGTTCCTGCAGCATTTAAGTGACAAAGCTGGTCTATAAGTCAATGTTTGTTTAGCTCCAAAACCTGGGCTCTTTCTACTCTACAACAAAAGAGCAGCAACAGCCATAAATATAATAACTTTAACACTTGTGACAGGCACTTTGCTAAATGATTTACACGAAGTCCTTATGAAATACGTATCATCCAGTCATTGACATCGATGACCAGTCAGTCCTGCAGAAAGAAAGACATTTGATACCTTGAGTGCCTACTATGTGCCAGGCACACTCCCAAGTACCGGGGGGTGAAGATAGGAGGGTTATGTCCCTGCCTTCAATCAGCTCGAATCTAGGGAGGAAGCAAACATTTATACCCCATGATAAATTGATCCACGCCTCCTGGGTTTTGCAGAGAAGCTGGCTCATGAGATAAGACTTAAAGTAAGGGAGGTAGAATGTGGAGGCTCCAGTGGGAAAGTAGCACTCTAAGCTGAGGGAAGCAGAAACAAAGAATGTAACAAAGACATGAACTTCCAGCACAGTGATCTGGGGGCTTGTGAAATAGAGAGCTGTGTTCAGGGGTAGGGTGCAGAAGGCCTGTGTCCTGAGGGAGAAACAGGCCGGCACTAGGCAAGCCTAGATTAAGCACCTTACCCAAGATCATACAAGCCAATGCTAAGGAGCCTAGGTGTCATTCCTTTGCTGGAGGTTTTTGGTCACCATCATCATTGACAATTATTTAGCACTTAATATGTGGAAGGCACAGTTCTGAGCTCTTTATCAATGTAGGAACTTGCTTAATGTTCCTAAGGACCTATGAGAGAGGTACTGTTACTACCTCCATTTTACAGGTGAGGAAACTTAGGAAGAAAAGAATTAAGTGACTTGTCCAAGGTCACATAAGTAGTAAAGGTCAGAGCTGGAGTTCACACCCAGGTAGTCTGGCTCCAGAGCCTACACTCTTAATCACCTCATTTGACTGACATGAGCGATCCTCTCATCCTCCTGATGGGTCTTCCTTTCTTTCATTCTCCCCACCTCTACCCCCAGTCCTGGAGAAGCAGCCATTCGGGATGGCTCAGACATGGCTAGACCTCCGTTGTACGCCAGGAAGGCTATCTGGGGACCCAGACTCAGAGGCAGAGTTTGGAGATTTCAGTCTTTGGGGGAGCCTGGGTCATGGAATCTCTTTTCCTCCATGACACTACTTCTGGCAGTGGCTCTGGACCAAAGATGGGTGCTAGGATCCCTGAAGAAGTAAAGACTAGAGGTGAGCAGGGGCATAGTGTATGCACCAGGTTTAGGAGACTGAGACACAGGCAGGAAAACTAGCAGACACCTGAGAATGAAGGAGGAAGCCCAGCCTTAGGGAACAAGAAATGCTGGTCTAGGAAATGTGAGAGGTGTATCAGACCCTGAAGGCTACTCGGGTACGAGGGCTTTTCCTGGGACATCTCTGTACAAGTGGTGACCAACCTGACCTCCAGAAAGTACACACAAATGTGTTTGAAAACCTCCATTGGCCTGGGCCTGTTGTAATGTGTACAGGATACGGCTATTACAGAAGGATTCAATTGCTACTGCTGTGGATGAAGAACGAACTGGGGGAATTAATTTTGGACTTTAACACTAACAGCATCTAACACTCAGCAAAACACTAAACAGACTGTTTTTGCTTTCTTATAAGGTGCTGCCAAGATGAAGAAGAAAAATGTAACTTACAGTGAATCATCCTGCTTTTAAAAGCATGGTGTTCCCTCTGTTTCTTTGTGCATAACAGTAATTAGTCTCATTTTCCTCGTATTATCCCAATAACATAGAGGCTGTATTCAGTTTATTTTATACATCTCTTTCTTTAAATTTCTGTTGTTTACATCCACATGCTAATAGACTAATAGAAGTACTTGCTGTGTTTTAGTTGGACAACTGTGTGCCAGACACCATATATGCATATTATGATCTTATAATAATAACATTGTAAGTTAAGTATTATTATCCCTATTTTACATTTGAGGAAACTGAGGCTCATTAACTACCATACGCAAGATCATACAAGCTAATAAATGGGGAAGCCAGGCTATGGATCCAGGATTGTCTGATGCCAAAGCCCGCACTGCCTTCAAGCGAACACCATTCACAGGTACCCCTTGCTGTCTGAACTCTTACTATTCTCTGTTACAACTTGCAAAAAATTTTATTCAGAACTCACCATCTGAATAGAAAATCCACTATAATCTGCCTTTGGGCACCAATGAAAATGTTTATACTGTGTCTGGGTCTCAGTGATAAGATGTACCGCTGTGGTTGTAATTCAGCTGTCCTTCCCCTAGGACCTCACTACTTCAATGTGCTATGCATTACATATGTGCATCGGCCCCACGTTATCAAGTGAAAACTTTTTGTCTGATAGAGTGGAACTTGCTCAACTTGACATTTATCATTGGTCAGAAGAAGAAGAAGAGGAGCAATGAATATTCAATGTCAATCTTTAAAATAAATTTAAGTGATGCAGACAAAATAATGACTGCAGGTGCAAGTGACAGGAGTAGAAACATCACATTCAGAAATGCAATCACAGCCCAGTCTCATGTTGTCAAGAGCTGTATTAATGAAAGCAAAGAAATGCAAACAGACATAAGTTTTTTATCTTCTTCATCCCATTACTTTATCCCATTTGATAGCTAACAGCCACACACTTCTGCAGTCTCAAGAGCCAAGGAGAGAAGACTGTCCCAGGATTTAGCCACAGGCAAATCTCAGGCATTTATGGCTTCACTTAGTCCTTCACAGGCTCACCCTAGCCCATCCAATCTCACTCCATTAACTCTTTAATCAATATGTAACCACTCAAAATATTATCTTGCTTGCTTATTTTATTTTGCTAAATGTTATTTATACTTGTTATATTTCTTTAACATTTTATTGTATTATTCATTTACATTAATATATATCCACTGTACTGTGGTGGGAAAGCATACTCTGTATTATGCACACATGAATAACCACTGATTAAGCATTAAAGAACTGGTGTTTTAAATGCTTCATATTATGCAGAAATCATTGGTGGATTGTCATATATAACAATCCATGCATTGTGCATTAGATTTTAAACACTAATAAATGTCTTAGAATGTTTTAGTGATATTTAGGGAAACTGGTTGGGCTTTTTGGATGAGGTGGGAATGCTTTATTGTTCATCTCTTACAAGATAATGGAAAGGACTCCTACCATCTGGAAATTTACCAGCCAACGTATTTCCAGGAACAGACTAGATTCAGATAAAGGGTGATACCTGTACTATCAAAGGTTCTGATTGATCTCTGCCTAGATCATCAGTGACATGTAGAGGCTAAGACCACCAATTTTGTTGCGCTAAACCCTCCTTTGCATCTTGCTCAGATGTGGACCCTTGAACATCTGACAGCTGGTTAGATAACTGACTAGGTTCTGAAAACTCCAGCAAGAAATGCAGATAAAGTATTTCAGTCATCATTTGCCTCAGATGTTACTGGTTACATCTTATGATCTACGCCTCCCTAGCCCCCACTCCACATCTCCCACTACACAGCAGCTACCCATTTTCTCTGGTCCTCTAAAGAGTGTAATCATTGCTTTCAATTCCTCTCTTAGACACTTGGAAGCAGGATGAGGAGCAAGCAAATGCTCCTCATTGTTTCTAATTTTGAAGACCTGATTTCCTTTTTTTTTTTTGACACCCCACTATTTTGCCCAGAAGAGAAAGTAGCTCAATAAAATTTGGCAGACTTGTTGTGTCTGTACATATAGCCCTTTGTCTGGGAGGGAGGAGGGCCACAGAAGATGGAGACCTCCACCTGCATGAGGTGTGGGCTCCAGAGGTACCAAGGACAGCTACTGTGGGAGAGAGTTTGCCTGGCTGGAGACAATGGGGTAAGATTGTGCAATGTAATCGTGTGGGATTTCTAAAAAATTGTAACAACAATCATGAAAAGGGATAAAGAAGATATTCACTCATAGAATCTAAAACTTTCTCATGAATGAAGACTGAAGGCTAAAGATTACATTTAACCAAAGAAACAAAAAATGATTTGCAAAATCCAGGGAGACACTGCATGAGTGAAGTTAACAGTGCTCACACATTTGGATAAGAAAATAATCTAGATGGACAGTAAAATTAGGGTCTGCAGGAACTTCCCATCGCATCCCTGGTCCTGGGGGCTGTGGCAACTCTGTCTCTTCTAACCTGGAATCTGTTTAACAGCTCCTCAACATGGCACAGCCCAGGTTGCTGAGGAGATGCCCCTTTCTGTTCTTTGAGCTCCCAGAGCCCCCGCCACTTCTAGGTTTGGGGAACCATCTTTTAGCTTTGGACCTGCTGCTCAATGTGCTACATTATCTCCACTGTGCGGTCTTTTGAAAAGTCTTAATTTATTAATATAATAACTCAGAAAAATATTTCTAAAAATTAAATTTGAGGTGATTACCATTATCCTTTTACTATATACTTTCAATTCTTCATTTTCTCCTCTGAACTACAACCATATGCACATATATTTTCCAGAGTTGTAAACTCTTATATGTTAATATAACAATTATGCTTTTTAAAAAACTTAATCTAAAAATTTATGGATTTATACAGTTATTTTATTTATTAATTTTAATAGCTTAATATTATCAGTAACTATTATTTTATCATAATTGACTTTACTCCCAAACTGTCAGGTATTTAATATTACTTATTATATATATATAATAAATATTGCCACAATAAAAAATCTTTTGCATATAGCATTTAAAAATCATTTTTGATCCTTTCTTTGAGATATATATTGCAATGGGTGGGATTACCAGGTAAGATCATATAACCGTTCCGATGCCTTGTGATGTGTGAAATGGTCCTCAAGAGTGTGAAAACCATTCCCAATGATTCCCAAGATGCCCCACTGCACAGGATGCTCACATCCTCTCCAACCCTGTTTTGCAACTAATCATTTTTTCCTGTTTTACGTATTCTGATTTGTATTTATTCACTTTTTCTGGCTACTTTTTCATGTTTGTTTTTCCTGTTGCCCCAGGTATGTATTATATATTTATATGATTTGCCAATTATGCATTTCAGAAAAGGCATGGATTTTTACTGAAAAAAGCTATTAACCCCTTTCCTAACACATTACATATGTGTCTCAATTTTTAAGTTTTCCTGTTAGCTTTGTTTTGTTAGATTTTATTATACAGGTTTATATGGCTCTATTTGTTTTGATTATTGGAAACTCTTCTTGTTGTTCAGTCATTAGAAATAGCAGTCGTTGGGATGTTTTATGACCAATTGCTTTATTTCTGAAAAATAATGAACACTTCAGTCCATCCTGAGCTTTTTTAACAAGAGTGGAACATATTGCTTTCTCTTTATTGAGACTTTTGATTTCAATGCTGCAGAGGTACCTTAGCCAGTAAAGGGCCACTCCCTCCCGGGGTGGTCTGCATTCCTTTATGCTAATTTTGATTTTTACTTAAAATCCTATTTAAAAAAAAAATATTGGCAACATGCACACACACATACACAAAACATTGTGAGAACAAACACCATGTAAAATTAACAACAAAACAATTTATTTGTGTGTCAGATTTAGTCTAAGAGCTGTCAGATTGTATCCTTTATCTACACAGCTTTGATTGCTGCTCATGTCCTTTCAGTGTTATGGTTTTTCACTATGAATCAGCTAGTGCTTTAAAGCTGACACATGGTTTGTTGCTATTTACACAGTCACCAGCCAGTGGAAGAGCTAGGGCAGCCAGTACGAAAGGAGAGAGGTCCAGTTCCGATTCTCAGTCTAGCGAGCTGACTCCTTTATCATGATGCCACCTTGTCTTAAAAAACATCCAAGCCTCTCCCTTTTCAAGGCATGCAAAATAGATAAAACACAGTAGCCAGACTGTGTTTTAAAAATTAAAAATTAAAAAAAATTTTTTTAATTCCTGAAGCTTTTTCCTTGAGAATTCCTCTAAAGCAAGATAGATTTAGAGAATAAACCAACTATGCTAAGGCCATATTTTTTCCTACGTTTCAGAAAAAAAAGAAGTGTCTAGTGGTTTGGGGATTGCAACATATGGTAGAGAGTAGACACAATCCATTAATATACGATTCACAACAACGTAGTGTTACTGATGTCTACAGCCTCAAAACATATTGGTTGCTGTTACCAGCTTAATCTAAATACTGTCACTTATTTCTCAAGATGAGATGGAGGTGGATGATGATGTAAGACTGCCTTGCCTAATACTTTTAATTTAAAATTTTTTGCACTGGATAGAACCAAAGAGGTAGAAGCTGCTTGCTCCTTTACAAGAAATTCACCTTTTTGTAAAAACTGAGGCTTGGTTTGATTATATTAATAAGACTATCAGGAATAATTTGAGGCAGGTAAATACAAAAACCATAAAAATAGGAAGCTGTGGGGTGAGGTGAAAAAAGCTCAACATTTGGGGTCACAGAGCCTGGTTCAAGTCCTCACTTTGCCACTTAGCAGCTGGGATATCTTGGAGAAGATTCTAGATCTCTCCATAGCATCATCTGTAAAACTGAGATGAGAGCACCCACCCCACAGTGTTGTTATGATGATTAAATGATATAACAAATGTAACAGGACCTGGAACAGCTGTTCAATATGCATTAACTACTATTATTACCCCAAGGAACTGTACAGGACTAGATTTGTTGGCAACTGGCAATTAACAAAGAGAAGAATCAAAGCATTCTAATTTGGAAGTAAATGTGATCTCTCTTCGTACATATTCATACAGTCAGATCTTTCTAGTTGCTGACGCTAGAAACAGGCTCACAGTTCAAGGTCACTGCCACAAAGCCTTGGGTAACTATATTAGGTAGACTGATCAAGCAATTAGCTTGTGAATTCCAGCCACTCTAGAAGCTGAAATAGTTTTCCTCCTCTTGTTAAATTTGAACATGTAATCCAACATGTTTCAAACTCTCAATCCTAATTTTAAATTTCCATATCTTAACGTGCACACTGCAGAGTATACAAATAATGTCTCTCTTTCAGAAATCCTCTTCTCTGGCATTACACAAGCTCACTTTTCTCATGCAGGGTTTCCTCCACAAAGTCTAATAGGTTGGGCTAGAATGAGAGTCTCACTCTTTTAAATTTTCTCCAATCAAGACATCTGTTATCCCCTCTGCAAACGCAGGGGTGGGGAGGATCTTGACATTATTTCCATTGTTTCCTTTCTGGATTAGGATCACACAAATGTGCAGCTAATCTGAGAGTGGGTGTGGCTAAGTACTAAGTAAGCGTTCACAAGGAACCAAGAGGCCTCCTTCTCCCTTATATACTGATCTAGTAGAAGAGGACGAAAGGGAGAAGGGAAGGACATGAGTAGCGTGAAAGTGTTGTGCTCTAGCACTTTACATGTTTAATCTTCTTGAATCCTCAAAATAACCTGGGGATGGATCTTCATTTTAATTAGGAGAAATGACACAAAGAGTTTAAGTAACATGCTCGTGCTTGCACAACTAATAAGAAGTGACTGTGATAAAAACCCAGTTCTAACTGCATCCAAACCCAGTCTGAGTCTTTGAACTGTGTTACCCTGAAATGGGGGTAAGACTCATATAACTACAGGATTGGGATCATTTACTGATCATTAATACATTTTTTTTAGGACTGTGCAGGAAGTTAAGGGGCTGGATACCTATTCTTTGTGGTTCATAAGTAATTTCTTAAATAAAAAGTAGGGCAGGGTGCCTTGGTAGATGGGTGCTCTGACAGTAATTCAATTTGTGGATTTACTTGTCCCACTTTTGGGATTTTTTTTTTTGCGGGGGGATGGGGGCAGGGAAGACTAGCTACCAGCCTCTTCGAAATATAAGGATAATAAATCTTGAAACAGATCTCTTTTGGCTGGAGAAAAATCACCTGGGTTTTGTCCCTTGGCCATGTACGTGTAGGGAGAGTACGTCTCATTGTCCTGGTATTTTGAGAGCCTTAAGCACCTTCTACAGGGATTGGACCACTGTGAGAAACAGGCCTGATGTGAAGTGGCAGATGTTGGGAACAGTCCTGTCCCAGCTCTTCTGAGGACAGCTTGTTCTCCGGGATCTGACAGTAGTAAGTGAGACCACAGAGAGCTGGTAACATCTAGGGTGCAGGCAGCAGTGTATTTACTGGTACACTGGCTCTCCAAAACAAGCAGAAGCAAAACAACTAAAACTTTTTGCTTGTTTCTGTGGGGTGCTTACTACTCTCACTATGGCTGATTTCAAGCGATCGACATGACATCACTGAACACGGGGTTGGGGAGGGATGTGCACACTTTGACTCTCACCCAGTATGAATAGGCTCCAGCACACCCCTTGGCTGCAGGTTTATTAGGGTGTGAGGGACTCTGGGCTGACTGTTACATTAGAGAAAAGGCTTCCCACCATGAGAGAGCTCTTGCCTTCCCTGCCAGGCCCAGGTCTGATTTTAAAAATTAAGCTTTGTTAGCATAGACAGCGTCCACCCCTGCTGCAGAGGTGTACCTGCTCATCTCTGCATCTTTTGAGTGCCAGGAGCAACACCGCTTCAGCATCCTGGGGAGAGTCCACTGCAGCTGGAATCTTCACTGCCTCTGCTTGTGGGAAGAATGACTCTGAATGTGGCCTATTCTCTCCAGCTGGAGTGAGGCTGAGTATTGGAGGTGAGAGAGCTTCCTACGAAGTTCTCTGCCCTGTTTGAGTGGAAGCCCCATTAACTGAACTTAATACTGCAGTGGGCAGCCAACCCTGAAAACTCACCTTCACTGAGACTGATAGCTAGACTGGGCATTTAGTCTAGTCTTAGCATTTCTGACAAGAGCCCTGAGTTTCTGCTCTGAACAGAAACTGTTCAGGAGCTGGAGCAATGAGACAGGAGGAGCCCAGCTGGATTCCTAACCCTCAAGACATGCTCCGGGATTTCTGGATGTACCATGGGGACTGGGCTGCGGCTTTCAAAAGGGAAAGATGAGTTTTCGTGGCCCAGAGAGAGGTGATTAAAAGATGCTCAGCCAAGAGGAATATATTCATCCCTGTTGCTACAAGAAGTAGATAACGATCTGTCAAAAGATGCCTGAACACCACAAGTAAATGAAAATAGTTCACCTAACACCTTTTTGGGATTTTCCCCCACATATGAAACCATGAGAAGTAAAGGAAAAGATGTATATTTTCTTATTTTTGAACTTTAAAAGTTCTTCTTCACTCTCTACAGTTTGGCCTCTGAATCAAAACAAAGAAGGAAATGCGTTCAGAAAAGCCATTTCCTTTTCTTCCTCTCCCCCACCACCATGCTACTTCATTATGTTCTCCCTGACTTAGGGTGTTCCCAGGAGAATAAATAACACTGAGGGGGGCAAGAGGTTGGTGTTAGAAGATGTTGCTTCACGAAGAGAAATACTTCCCAGCAGGTCAGAGAGACGGTTGCTGGGCCTCTTGAGCTGATCTTTGAGAAGAAACAAAACGTCGTTGTTGGGTGGTGCTTTTATAAAAGCTCACACAATTGTCAGCAACTTCTTGTGGCTCTCCAGGCTTCCGACCGACCGCAGCACTGAATTCCTGGAAGGATATATTTTCCCATCGCGATCCTTGCCCAGGACATGATGGTTTTGTCCACGAGCTGCTGTAACTGCCAGCCTTTCAGGTTGTCCCCCACCATCATCGTCAGCACCTGGAAGAGCGCCCCGTTGGAAGTGCAGCCGTCTTGTCCATGTCGTAGATGCTGAAAGCAAACCTCAGCTTCTGCTCCTTGTCCCCCTTGACACTGAACAGGGAGGTCCCCAGGATGAATTCCCCGAAGTCCACCTCTCTATTGCCGTCTGTGTCGAAGACGTCTGTCACTCGCGGCACCCATGGGTTCTCCTGCAGCTCCGGCAGGGACATGAACTCCTCCACGCTCAGAGCGCCCGAACTGTCCGAGTCCAGCTCCTGAAACCGCTTGCCCAGCCGTTTAATTTCGTCTTCGTCAAAGTGGGGGCACATTTTGCTGGATAACTGGACTCATTTCCCATTGGGGGGCAAGACTGCTGATAGGGTCGGGGGAGGGAGCAGGGGAGGTGGGCGCACGCAGGGCTGGAGAAGGACTGTTACGCTGCCAGGTGGGGTGGGGGGGCTGGGGGGGCTGGGGGGGCGGGCTCGTGGGACCTCTCCCCCCGCACCGTCTCCTCTCACCCTTCCCTACCCGTTCGCAGGACCAGGCAAGAAAATGCGCAGCTCTGGGAGCCAGGCGGGGGAGAAGAGGGGGTGGGACCGGGGAGTTCGCAGGGGGGAAGATAGGAAGATAAGTAGGAGAGGGGAGCTGGGGGAATGCCCGGGACAGGCTCAGAGCAGGGATACCGGCTTTCTTCCTTCTCTCGGTACTTTAACCCTTATCTCTCTTGCTATTTTTAAAAACCTTCTTGTGCCAGTTTTCCTTCTTTCCTTGGAAATTAAACTCCAAGGGGGCGGGGCCGCAGCTGTATTAATCACCGCGGTATCCCCAGCATAGTGTCTGAAATGCAGTATGTGCTTAATATATGTTGAATGAATGTGTAAACTGCAAGCAGGGGCTCTTGATGCTTATTTGCAGGCCTAGTGTAAGGACTAGATGAGATAATACATCAAAGTGTTGATGTCATGAATACATCAATAGCTGACCGTTGAATAACATGGGTTTCAACCGTGTGCGTCCACTTATATGCAGATACTTTTCAATAGTAAATACTACAGTACTACGAGGTCAGCAGATGGTTGAATCCTCTGAGACAGAACCGGGGATACTGAGAAAGGATACCCAGGGCTGACTATAAATTATACAAGGATTTTCCACTGAGCAGAGGGTTGACACCCCTAACCCCCTGGCATTGTTCAAGGGTCAACAGTTTTTCCTAAATTCTCTGGGAGGGAAAGCCAGGATTGACATCCTTCTGGTACAGTGGCCAATGACATTTTTCAGAACATGGGGTTCAGGGTCTTTGTAAGAGACCACCCAGATATTACACAAAATTTCTCACATGGATCATCTACAGGCAGTAACACATTCTTGAGGAATATACACAATGCTGAATTCAGGGCCCTTTTCAAGAAGACACAGATCCCAAGACCATAGCCTCTGTCACCCCATTACAATACTTCAACTCCATCCTCTCATACCCAGTCCTTATCTTTGTTGGGCTAGTGCCTGGCAGCTGTCCTGCAGACCACTTTGGGGAATGGCTGTAATGTGTCCTGAGCAGCCTCTGCCATATTTTGAGAGTAAAAGTGGTCCCTAGGCTGTCTCACTCTTTCCCTCGTTGCTTCAGGTGGATTTGTCCGTTTTTGTTGAAGATGAATCTCACCCCTGCCTCCCATATTCCTTCTTCCTTTAGGAAGACATCAGTTACTCCAAATGCATACGAAGTACATTTGGTTCAAGAACAATGCAGCTCTGAGGGACTTGGGGGACTCCCATGACACTAAATCAAACTGAAGGGGCCAAACCCTCTCTCATTTAAAAAAAGGCCGCCACCTTTTCTGTGCTTTAGTTCAGCCAAAATATCAGCCTATAGGTAACCATGCTGAAACTGGCACAGCAAAGCCATGGAATACCTTACCATTAGATCTACACAGTTTAAAAGAAAAGGAAAGGTTCAGAGGCTAAAACATTTGATGACTGAATTATTATCCTGACTGAATTAACTAGATCTTAAAGAAGCATGGTAGGGTGGAAAGAATTTAGAATAGTATAATAGGGGCGGGGCGGCGGCTGTTAGCGCGAGACCGAGATGGTTAGCGCGAGACCTCGAGACCTCGAGACCGAGAGACCATTAGTTTTCTGCGGTTAGAGGTCTCTTTCTGGAGACAGTCAGCCGGGCTGTGGTCCCTATGACAGAGAGTGCGGTGAGAGGCGGATCGCGGTCTTCTCTCAGGGGCTCTCCCTTCCAGGCCCTCTGGCCTCGGGCTGGTGGGTGAGCCGGGGGGGCCCGGGGACAGGCTGAGAGCTGTGTCCTGCAGAGCTCCAGAGCCCTCGCCATGGCCCCCTACTGGCCGGGCGCAGGCCTTGAGGCAGCAGCGAACCTCTGCCCCATCCCCACCTCCGCCACGTAGTGACGGCAGCAGTCACCGTGGGTCACCGTGGGTCACCGTCCGTGGGACCCGGCCCTCGTCTGGGGGGTTTGAGAAGCCTGAGGGCTGGCTGGGTCCTGGGCGCCTGGCTACCTCAGTGATGACGGCTGCGCAGGATCTGGGGACCTGGCCCTGAGGGTGCTGCCAGCTGAGCTCTGCCTCTTCAGTGGGGCTGGGCACTGGCGGGAGGACCCAGACTGAGTACTGGACTAACGCTCCCGGGCAGGGTAACCGGCCCCCGCAGGGACCCCTTCCTCTTAGCCAGGGCCTGGGCCTCAGAGGGCGAAAGTCGAGCCTTGGGACCTTGAACAAGTAAAATGAGGGGTAATGATGTCGCTTTGCTTACAGAATTTGTTAAGTGTTAAGAGCCGCAAGGAGGTATGGAGACAGATCTAAATGCCTTCCCTTCCCTTTCTTGTCAGAACAGAGAATGACATTTGTTTTGGTGAGGTTTACAGGAACATCATGACCTCAAGAACAAAGGATCTGACACCAAGAAGTCTGCGTCAACTAACCACGCCGCTCCCTCACCTTTCCTATAAAAGGGCTTTGCTGAAAGCTTTCTGGGAGTTCGGCGTTTTCAAGGTATGAGCCACCCGTCTCCTTGCATGGCCCTGTAATCAACCTTTCTCTGTTCCAAACTCGATGTCTTGGGATTGTTTGGCCTCACTGCCCATGGGGCACACGGACTTGCATTCTGTAACAATAGGGCAATCAAATCTTAACTGTCCACTTAACAGCAGTAAACAACTTGGAGAATTTGCTTAATGTCAGTTTTCCCCATCTGTAAAATGGGGCTAATAATATATTTTAAACAGTTGTATGAGGACTAAAGCTGTTACTAGCCAATATGATAAATCATCATTATTGTTGTTATTATTACTAATTTTATTACTATTTACCCTGCTGGTGGAGATGAAGGCTTAAAGAAAGAATACTTGGCAGCCTGGGCACTTAAGTGTATGTGCATTCATTTAATGAACACTCCTTGTGTACCGTGTACAATATGCCAATCGCTGCTCTAAGCCCTTTGCCAGCATTAACTTCAGCTCCTCCAGGGCACTGTTCTTTGGGGGCTGATGGCAGATTTTCCATCGCAGGCTTGAGGAATGCAGTGACGGACCTCACTTGTACTCTTATGGAGTCCTCATGATTTTCTCCTGAGTAATGCCTTGATAGTTGTCCTTTAGGAAGGAGTCATCAGTGTGGAAACTCTTAAGTGTCTTCCTCTATACGGTGTGTTATTAGGAGGTAGCGAGGGGCAGTGGTGAGAGCATAGGAATTAAATAGACCAGGTTCCAGTCCCTGCTGTGCCCCATGAGCTGTGAGCTCTTAGAGGAGCTGTTACTGTCCCAGCCTCAGTGTCCTCATCTGTAAAGTGGTGATAATAATCACCTGCTTTGTATATTCTAAGAGTGAGGTGAGGGATTGCATATAGAAATATTATGTAGAAGGAGAAATATCGTCCCAAGAGTTAACTAATTTCATGGTGAAACAGACATTACCAGGAATATGGTACCACTTCTTTGAAATAAAATGGTGCATAATCAGAATTGCTTTACTCCTGCCTTGTAGAGTAGGTAATGTGATGCTGGATCTGAAATTTTAGTCAGTGTGAAGTCGAGTTCCCCATTGTTCCACATTTTATAAGCTTTGTAGTTCAGCATTATTATGGGACTCAATGCCATTGTTTGTTTTCTCCAGCCAGTATTCTTAGTCATTTCCATGGAAAACACTATTTGTCACTCTTTCCATTTATCACTGTAGGGGGATTTGGATTGCTGGACATTCACTGCAGGAAGCACATTAAAAGGACTGGCTGATTGTTTTGGAAAAAATCAGGATCCTGACACCACTTCCATTTCAGTAAGCCATTTTTTTTTTTCCTCAGGAGTTTTCAGGAAAAGGACTGTGAGGGGTTACATGCAAATACAACTGACACTGTAAAATAAAATAGAAACAGAAGTAATGAGAACTGAGGCTCATATAAAGCTTCATCTTCCAAGTTACTCAGCAGAACAAATTTCTGAGTAATTCACACAGTCCCTCTGGGAGCTTTACAGTTGGAAGCTCTCACCTTTCTGTGATTTTGCTGGGCACCATCTTTAACATCTGTTTGTATTGAGGTAGCCACTGTGTAGACTGTGGAACCACATCGCCGTGAGTTTAAAAGCATTCATGAGCATCAGAGTTCTCACCTGCAGCTCAGAAATACTATAATGGTGTCATATAATGTTATTATAGGTTTAAGTGGGATAACATCTAAAAATTAAGAAAAAAACCACAACACTAAAAGAGCACACCAGCGCACATTAGGGGCTCAAGAAATTTTATACCTTGTCTCCTTACTTTTCCCTTTCCTACTCCTTTATTTGCTTTCTCCAAAGCAGAAATTTGACTCTGGCTCTATGTGTTTTCCTTGGATGTGACAAACCTTGTTTGAAGTTTAAATCCATTTAACAAATATTTCAACAACATGGATGGACCTAGAAGGTATTATGCTAAGTGAAATAAGTCAGAGCGAGAAAGACAAATACAGTTTTCACTTATATGTGGAATCTAAAAAATAAAACGAATGAATATTATAATACAGAAACTGACTCACAGACACAGAGAACAAACTAGTTGGCTCCCGTTGAGGAGAGGGGTCGGGGGAGGGTCAAGGGAAGATAAGGGGATTTAGAGGTACTACTAGGTATAAAATTAGTAAGATTTAAGGATGTAATGTACAGCGCAGGGAAAATATGGGTAATATTTTATAATATCTTTATATGGAGTATGATCTATAAAAATAGTGAATCCCTATATTGTACACCTGAAACTAATATTGCAAGTCAACTCTACTTCAATAATAAAACAATCCATTTAACACATATATATTGAGCACCTACTATGTGCCAGCCAGGCCCTGTGCCAGGTAATGGAATTTTCTGTGGTGAACAAGACACAGTCCCTTGACAAATCTACAGTTTAGTAAGTGGTATGGCTTTAAGGATGTATCACTATTTGCTCAGTCTTTTATGTTTATCATGTATATTCAAAAGGATCAAGGGTTATATGCTTGATTTTCTTTTGTAATTCTGGGATGGTGTTTAATGTGAGCTTTGGAATATATGGTTTTTCAATCATAGTTTTGATATTTAACAACTGTGATCTTGGGCAGAGTTACTTATCTGAGCCACTGTTTGCTCATGTGTAAAACAAGGATACAATTGCTAACTTATAGCATCATTTTCAGAATTAAATGAGATAAAATGCATAAAGTATTAGACTCAGTGCCTAGCACATAGTAGGTACAAATATGGTAGATATTACAATTATTGCCTACTGGAGACTTGTCTAGAAAATTCTAATTCTAGTAGATTGTTTGTATATATACACATGCAAATATACTCAAGTACTCATTTGTTTTCTACACAAATATCTGTTGAGCATCTGCAATATGAGAGGCATATGGTAGTGACCTAAGGCAGATACTTTCCCAGCTGTCTCTGTCCTCATGGAGCTTACCGTTTGTAGGGAAGATTCACGTGAACCAAATTATCATGCCCATAAATGTACAGGGGCACCTGTGGTGAGTGTCACAGATGAGAAGTAACACAATAGGAATTTAATCTTAAGCTAGTCAGAAAGATTAACAGAACTTTAATTGGGGAAGTGATGATTGAGCTGAAATCTCAGGGAGAAGTTAACTGGTTGTTTAGGCAGGGATGCGTGTTCCAGGAAGAAGGACTTCCATGTGCAGAGGCACCGGAACAGGAAGAGCATATCAAGTAGGACAAACTTAAAGGCCAGTGTGGCCAGAACAGGAAGGTCAAGGGAGAGCATGGTATTAGATCAAGTGAAGAGATGATCTGACTATGCCTTAGACACTGAAGAAAGGGCAACATTTATTCAATCATTCCTTTACAGGGCATCATTTATCCAACTATGTTTTGACATATAAAGCATTGAGGGCATTCAGAGATGGTCCCTACTCAGAAAGCTTACCTACTGCTGAATGAACTGAGGCATTAGGGATTGTGATTAATTACCACACAAGATGGAAAAAGAAAGATGTCATCAGAGAGGTAAGGGCAAAGAGCTATAAGAATTCAGAGAACTGAGAAATTGTTGAGAACTTCCTAGAATTCTTGCTGGGGACAAATGGAGGAAGATTTTTTTTCCCAAGAAGTATTGTTTGATCCTGATGAAGAAAAGGGTGACAAATACCATAATCATAGAAGTGGGAAAGGGAGTAGGCATAGATACCAGCAACTAGTTTAATGCGGCTGAAATACTTGAGCAAAATATGAGAAGGTTAGCTGGAAGGAAACAGATCAAGGGGAGTTTTGAATGTTTGGCTGAAGACACTTGGTTTCCATATGACAGGGAAAGCACAGATGAGTGACCAAATCAGAATTTTATTCTAAAAAGATCAATCTGGCATTGTTAAGGGTGAGCTGAACAGGGGGAGTGCCTGGCAGTTGGGAGAGTGGCCAGCAAACAATGACAACTATGCATGTTTGTCTGGAATATGAGAGCCTGAGCTAGGATGAAAGAGGCACTAGAGGTGAAAGGTGAGGTGTATTCATTTGCTAGGGCTGCCATGACAAGTACCAGAAACTGGATGGTGCTTTCAACAGAAATTTATTGTCTCCTAGTTCTGGAAACTAGAAATTTGAAATCAGGATGTTGGCAGGGCCACATTCCCTCTGAAACCTGTAGAGGAATCCTTCCTTGCTTATTCCTAGTTTCTGATAGTTTGCCAGCAATCTTTGGTGTTCCTTGGCTTGAAGCTGCATAAATCCATACTCTGCCTTCGTGGTCACATGGTGTTCTCCCTGTGTGTCTGTCTTTGCATGCTAGTTGTCTTCCTATAGGGACACCAGTCATGTTAGATTAGGGACTCTCTCTACTACAGTGTGACTATTTAATCTCATCTTTGATGACCCTATTTTCAAACCAGGCCCTATTCTGAGGTACCAAGGCATTAGCTCCTTGGGACTTAAACCTATCTTTTTTTGGGGTACAATTAGACCCATAACACTAAGCCCGGTGTCTTACTGGACAGAAGGACAGAGGGAGGAAACAAAGGTGAGACTCCAAATGTGACTGCACTGGCTTCCCTGGCTGACCAGCCCTGGGCTTGGATGTTGCGGGAAGCCACCTCTACTGTGTGATGAAGGGCTCACACGGTGTGTGTAAGGGCTCCAGGGCTCCCTGCCCCGCACCCCCTGACGATACTGGCTTCTTATCCAACTCCCACAGCCACATGGGAGGAAGTGTCTTCAGAGGAAATGTCGGGGCAATTTCTCACATTCTTAGACTTGGTTAATACCATCTGTGAGATACAAAAAAGATGGTTTTCTGATATTTTGTGACACTTCACATTATAGCCACTAGGTGATGATCTTCACACATTTCCTTTTATTTATTTATTTATTTATTTTTTCAAGCTGGAATCTTTAGAGCCTGGAGAGTTCACTGTTTAGCACTGGGAATAATTAGGGAGGAGTCCCATTTCATGTGATTCTCCCACAGATTTCAGTGTATGGAAATCTAAAAAAGTGGAAGGAAGACTGTCTTTCACAATAGTCCTAATCAGTCTGAGCACTGTTCACACCTTTTAGTTGCATAGTAAATAACATTTCATAAATATTCACGAGTTCATTGAATTCAACCAGGGGAAAAACAAGGACTGTTAACAGTATGCGATCATGGGTATAACGGATGCTCAAGCATCTCTGGTATATAAAAGAGGAGACCCTTATTCCATGTTATCTGTTTAATTGCTCATTAGCATGGTTAAGGCGAGACACTTGCTGGAATTAGTTTTCACTGTATCAGAATTAAAACTTCTGTCATTTATAGTAACCAGAGAGCAACAGAGAAGCAGCCCTAGCTTTGTGATGATATGGGGTGAGGAGAAAACAAGACTAGAGAATTGTAGGTCTCCAGTTTGTGCACCCAGCAACCGGACTTTGAAATACCATTGACCACATTTAAAGAAAGTAGTTACTGTTGTTTCTGTAAAGATCTGTTTTAAGTTCAGGCTAATGGTTTGTATAAGCCACCTTCATGTTTTCCCACGAACCTAGAAGCTGAGTTGGAGAAAAGGAATAACATGATACTGTAAATGCTGGTTAAGCCAGCACATTGCAAAACAGAAAATTCCAGAATCATGTATTTCACAAGTCCTCCCCCCAAAAGTCTTCAGTTCTAGAACATGTAATAATATAAAAGAACATTTATGTTGGAATTATAAGGTGCTTCTGCTTTTTTGGAGATGGGCCCAGGAGTAATCTTTTGCATGTGTTTATTATTTATCAAATATTTTTTCTTCTATGTGCATAGCTCTATACTCAGGGAAGGAGAGAGGAACATTTGCTAAGCTAGGTGTTCTCCATAAACTATCTCATTAAATACATTTTATTACTTACAAGCAGACTCTATTATTATTCCCAGTTTTGGGGTGAGGATGTGAAGTTTGAGAAGTTTCACAGCTTGCACAGACACAGTGATGGAGCCAGGAGTCAAACCCTAGGATGTCCACTTCCAGAACTGAAATTCTTTCCATTATTCCAGACTGCCTTCCATACTAGAAAGGATGTCCCTGCCCTCATGGAGATAATGGTGGGCTCCAAGGCAGAACACAGGAAAAGTCAAAGACCTATAATTTATTCCTGGGTCTAGCTGTGGCTGCATAACAAGTGGGCCAGGGAAGGTGGCCACCTGTAATTTTAGAATCCCTGAGGAGGGCAACACTAAAAGCACGTGGAGTCCTGTGCATCCAGGGTGGTTTGGTGCAGTGTCTCTGGAGGGTGGGGCCAAATTGCATTGCTTTTAATTTCGTGCCTTGATGTCTTGCTCACGCTCTGACCAGAGGGTTCTTCACTCTACAGGGGCTTCCCTCCTCCAGAAAGCATTCTCTGATTCCTTCTTGCTTTTCTGTGAGTGAACCATGGGCTTGCCTGTGTCACTGTTCCACCTTGCATCTTCTTCTACTGCTGCCCCTGTGGGGTGTGGTCTAGGGCAGCGGTCCCCAACCCCCAGGCCACAGACTGGTACTGGTACCGGTCCGTGGCCTGTTAGGAACCGAGGTGCACAGCAGGTGGTGAGCGGCAGGCGAGCCAGCAAAGCTTCATCTGCCGCTCCCCATCGCTCCCCATTGCTCACATTATCACCAGAACCCCCCCCCCGACACCCAGTCTGTGGAAAAACTGTCTTCCACGAAACCAGTCCCTGGTGACAAAAAGGTTGGGGACCGCTTGTCCAGGGGGTTTCTTCACAAGTCTGTCTCTACCTGCCTGTGAGCTCTGTATTCATCTCTGCGTCAGCTGCACCTGGCTTGGAGCTGGCACACAGGGATTCAAGACATGTTTGCTGACAGATGAATGAATGAATGAATGAGTGAATTTGTTCTGGTAGCGGAGTAAGAGAAGGTGAGGCCTTTCTGAGACTGGGCTGCCTTTCTTCATGCACAGTTCCACTCCACATCATAAAAGGACATAGGTACAGCTTTGTGTTTCTTCAGGTTTCCAGAAAGCACTACCTGGATAGGTTCCATCTGACCTTATGCTTGGCTTAAATACTAAACTTAATTACTTAGGCTAGTCCAAGGGAGGCACTCAGCTGTCAAGGTGGTTCTTGAATTACACAGGTTTTCAATTTAAAGCAATCTACAGTCATTAACTCTCCCTGCCTCACCATAACTTTCATCAGGTTGAAGAGCAGACAGTGACATTTTAAATTGAAAAAGGAAGGAGTAGAGATGAGAAAGGTGCAGGAGGCTGTTGAGATGTGACCTAGTTGTCAAGAGCAAAAAAGGACTGCATTAAGACTCCCCCCTCCCCCACTCCCATACCATTCCGTCTGGGTCTTTAAAAATAAACTGCAAAGAAAATTGACAGGCATTGAAGCTTCTTGATGGGACTGTGTGATCTCTTCAGATTTCAGTGTATAGTTGACTAACCCATTACTCTTCCCCACAAAAAATTAACAAAGGGAAGAATGGGTCTGCCGTGAGAAAGCTCCATTTTCTCAGTGAACAGATATTAATAGGTTTCACACTAGATGCACGTTTTGGTGGTCTGGGGGCAGTGGTCAGGGATGGAGAGCCCACACTGGAGGCCAGTCAGTTCATTGTCCTCCGCTGTGTCCCAGGATCCAGATCTTCAGCTAGTTAGGTTGGGATCCCTCTAAACACACCTGCTTGAGACCCACAGCATTCTCTTAAGCTGGACATGCTGCTCGGCTCAATCTTAAGGGCAGGAAACAGGCTTCAGAGAACTTAAGTCATTTGCTGAAGGTCACTCAGTTGGTTCATGGCAGAGTCAGGACAAATATGATAACTACCATTTATTCAGCACCTACCACATGTCAGACACTTTTATGTACATTATCTCTGTTCCTTACACCAAGCCGAATCATCAAATATTCTTCTCTCCATTTTGCATAGGAGGAAACTCAGAGAGGTTAAGTAATTTGTGTTCATGATGTTTTGATGTACCTTTTACATGTGGATATTTTGACACCGTGGTTGTTTTTGCATTTGCACCTCTACTGTGGTCCTAAAGATAGACCATTTACACTTCAGCTTAAAAAAATTACCTAATAACGAGCTTCACAAACATCTTCACTCCACCCCTGTTCCATGGCCTCATCCCTTACTGGATGAAGTTCAGGAATGGGGGATGCCAAGGATGGGTAAGATTAAGAATGAATTAAAGGTCAGGTTGGTGTTGGGTGCCAGGAATGGGGTGAGGTCAAGGACTGATTAAGCTCAGGGATGGGGTGAGGGTCAAGTTGAAGGTGAGGTCATGGGTGGAATGGGGCAGAGTTTCTTAATGTGCACTTTCCTTAATAATAAAAAAACACTGAAATGATTAGTGATTTATTTTAAGACTATTTCAACATTTCCTTTTCCTTTTCCCTGCCCTATGTAATCGAGGTCTCTGGATTCCTGAAATAGAGCTCTCTCCAGTGCAGTGTTCCACTTCTTGCTTAGTAAGTATTTGTTTCCCTAAATACTCAGTGACAACACAAGGAGACCCATGGATTCAGAGGCAGAAAAACCTTGTAAAAACCCAGGAAGATATGGATTCAACTGAGGCTCACAGAGATTCAGTAACTTTCCCGAGGACATAAAACTGCCTCCTCACAGTAATGATGGAGCAAGGGTGACTCCCAAGACTAAGGTCATTCCAGTGGTCTGGTTGCCCTTCTCCCTTCTTCCTGATCAGTGCAAGGCATGATCTCCCTCCCTGCAGGTTGGACCTCTGCAGTTGCAGAAGCTGCACATTCATAGATGGTCAGGCTGCCAGCGCTTTCCTTCAGCTGGCCCCATCCCCACCTTCATCTGCCATGAGGGACTGTTCTGGACATTCTTTTGCCCTTCCAGATCCACTTTCCACCTCTTCCCATCCTGCTTTGTGCCCTGGGGAGGTTCTATATGGACCACATTCACAGGCTTCCTTGGCTTAAGGCAGTGGTGGAAGATTGGAGGGCCAGAGGAGACTAAGGTCAGGTATTTACTTCCTGGCTCTCTCTCAGCCAGGTCACTGTGGCATGGCTATGTCCCTAACCAAAGGCTGAAGATCCTATTAGAATGCCCTCTCCTGTGCCTCCCTGGGTTCTAGGAGTGGCTCTCTCCATTTTTCCCTTTGAGCTAAGGTGTGGTAATGGCTCCTTCACTTTACTTGCCCTGAGAGATTGCACTATTTCTGTTGGTTTCCTTAAACCATACCTCTGCCAAGAGTTTCTTGAAAACTCTCCTTAGACTGAGTATGCTATCCATTCCCTGCCCAAACTGTTTCCTCTTCCTTCTTGACTATTCCCAGTTGGTTAAAAGGCACATTATTCAACCCAATATTTAAAGGAGACTTTCAAAAAGAGGTATCATCATATATCTGAATAATTCCTTGAAGAGTTTTGGGAGTTTCCTAAGCTGTGATCTGCTGCCTTCCTTTTCCTGGTTTGTAAATAACAGATTTCACAAAACTGTTGCCCTGGAACTCTTAAATTCAGTCAGTGACTCAAAAAAAAAAATTACATTTTTTTGCTGAGTCAGAGGGAAATGAAGGCAATGTAAAGCCTGCGATACGTGTTCCCCTGTGGAATCGACCCACGAGTCCAGTGTGGGCAGAGGCACAGCTATACTAGGAGGATCGTGAAGAAACATCTGAGGTCAGTTTAAAATTCCTCTCTGAAAATTGCTGGAGTCTGGCCTACAGAATTGGACCTGCAGTTTCCTAGGTGACTCTGGGAGCAGATAAAGCCCTACAATTTAAAAAAAAATGAGTTTATCCTCCAGAGAGATTGCAGCTAGACAGCTCTGGTGTTGCCAAGAGATGGGAGGTGAATAGATCAAGGTTCTGACAGGGGACCAAGTATTAATGTCCAACTGTGAGAAACAGGTGGAAAAAAGCATCTTTCATGTCATGTTACTAGGTGACCATATATTATTCATTAGGCAAATGAGGATTTTTTTTTCAGGGTGAAATTGTTTAATTACTTTGTGACAACATACATGGACTAGGACTGTACCTGGAAACTGGGAGGTCAGAGGAAAGTCTTTCTCAAGAGCACCTGTTGGGAGAGGTACCCTCCAGAACATACCTGCTTCTGCCGTGCTGTGCTCTGTACCCTTCCCCCTGGGGAGAACAAAGGAGGAGGGATGTGTTCATTAAACTACCATTTTATTAACTCTTCACAAGAAGTTACTGAAAAGATGAAGAAGCTGAGACTGAGGTGGGTTAGTGATTTTTCCCAAGTCAAGTGGATGGTGGAGGCAGGCTTCAAATATGGCTTCTCTGATTTCAAATCCAGTCCTACTTTCTTCACACTAATAGCCCAGCAAAGTATGACATTTGAGGCAAAAGGGATGGCAAGCAAAGTAATGACAAGCATGCTTCCTTCTTCTGACCTTTTCTGGGAGAAAGCTAAACAGCAGGTAGAGACTCATGGATTGAGTGATAGAAAATCCAGCAGGCACAGGGCCTTCACAGAGGAGACTAAGCTCAGCCAATGAGCTGAAGATGGGTTTCATTTAATTACATTGTACCTTTACATTCTGTGAGGGTGACATCCTGAAATTCTGTCTTAGGTTGTTCAAGACAAACATCCCAGTCAGTGCGCAAGGATATGCACTCCGTTTAAATGCACACAGGTGAGCAACATTGCAAAGCAAATTGTTACTGCACAGACCAGAATATGCAGTAGTGCAGGCCACCATCACTGAGAAGTGCTCCATACATGTTCTTAACATTCCCTGAAGCTGGGGGTAGCACCCACATCTCTACACACACATGGATGTTATCATAATCTTTATTTCTGTCTCTGAAGTTCCAATTAAGGGTACACCTCTCTTCCATTCTCCTCATTCCTACCTCTCGTCCCCTTCCAAATTCAGCTGACCTGGAAAATGGGCCCAGGGTTGTCTAAACAACCATAACTTGATCCTGATATCAGCCTCTTATCCAGTTGCTTCCAGCTCACTACATCCAGAATTTTCCAAATACCTCTCCCCTGAATTTGCCCCATTAAAAACCAGGGTTGAAATAAGATATGGTGTGTTTTGCACATATCATCTGAACAGTTTATGGCTTTTGCTGATTATTTGTTTGTTTTTCAAAATCTGCCTCCTTTTTTGTCCACACTTAATTTGGTTTTGTTTGAAATTACTGATAAATCCATACAGCCCTGGAACAGTTGAAGCCTCATCATCCTTAAGGATATAAGTTACTTTGTGGTTATCATATTTGGGTATAGGCTCAGTATTTTATAAGCATTAATTATCTGCCTTAATTTTCACCACAATCCTATAAAGTAGACATTATCACCCCCATTTGCAGAAGCTGAGGCTCAGAATGGACAAGTAACATGTCTTGTATCACACAGGTGGTGGCGTTCAAACCTAGAACTGTTTCCAAAGCCCATACTTTCAACCATTATACTATACTGTAAATATATTAAATATTCTTATCTCAGGATGATGTAAAGGAAAGACCGTAATCACTGTATCAAAGGTGGGAGGACTCTTGCATATGATTAAATCCAAATACCTCATTGTAATGATGACTAGAAGTGGGTAGGATGGGAGAGAGTGTAGAAGAGGTGGTTGGTTGCCTATTTAGCATTCATTCTCCTGTCTCCTTCCTAAGGGAACCCTGCTTTTGTTTCATTTCATTTAGAGAACCCCATTCTCTACGGGGCCATGTATTTCAAGGGAAGCTGCCCCTGGAGCAGCTAATAAGTCCTGGAGGATGAGTCATGACTGGCTAATCTATCATGGTGATCTCATTCCCCTCACCACGGATAGGCTTTAGACATGGACAGATGACATAATTTTGGCCAATGAATATGAGGAAATCTACCAGAGAATTTCTGGGAAGGTTTCCTTACTTCTAAATAAAGCTGCAGAAAGATACCTGAAGATATCTGTGAACCCCAGGAAGTTCTCCTGATGGAAGGAGAGGAAGTATTAATATTTCTATTCATTACTATGTCAGGTTTTTTACTCGGTCTCTCCATAAATGATCTCTTATTCTCAGAACAAAATGACAAGGCAGGTTTTATCATATCCATTCATGGATGAAGAAATTCAGACTTAAGAGCAGTTAAGTCACTCAGTTGTTAATTGGTAGAGCCAGGATGCAAGTCCAGCAATGTATGGCTTCAAATTTATCATGCTTTGTGTTAGATATTTTCACACTAGAATCAATAGATTTATGTTAGTGCTTGTTAGTCTCCAAAAGTATGTTCCCCTGTATGTGCCCAGGTGGAGTTAGGTTCTGAGCCTGAAGAGCCCTGCACCCTCAGAGGCTTGCCCTGGGAGTCAGTCCATCCAGCTGATGTCTTGGTCTGATGGTCCTCTGAAATGGCACAGCCTAGAGGTATGCTTGTGATCAGGGAGGTGCCAGTCATTCTGTATTGCTGGCTTTGGGGGCATGACGGGGAGGCTCCCTTCGTCTTGTCTAATGTCTTGCTGTCAACTTTGAATCACTTGGAGATTTTGGCTTGAGCTATCCATGGTCACAACAAATGGTAGGAAACACGAAATGATTGTTGCTTTCTTGGCACAGTTTAAGCAATTGGTTTGTTAATTTTCTTGGCTGAATTAATTCAGCTGACCAGTGTAAGCCCAATTTTATTTCTTTTAGGAAAAGCCATGAAACTATCTCCAAAAAAATATAAAAATGTTTGCCTTACAGGGTTGTAGTGAGAACCAATGAGTTAATGTCCCTAATACAGTTTTTGTCATGTGGTAAGAAATAGAGCATGCTAGTTCCCTAATTCCTTATTTTCCTCTTTGCTTCCTTTAAATCTTTGCTCAATGACCATCTTCTAAATAAGATATAATATGAGATTATAAAGGGAGATATGATTCAGATTGCATCAGGGACTATGGGCATACTCTGAAGAAGGGAGATTTCAGCTGGGAGTTTATAATGAGAAGGCATTAGCTAGGTAAATGTCAGGGGATGGGGAGAGAAAGAGTATCTGGGAAGGAGGATGCAACAGCATATGCCAAGATCCCAAGGCAGGAAAGCCACTGGTGTATCTCCATCTGGAATGACCATTGTGGTGGGGTGTAATGAGCCAGGAGGAAAGTTGCATGAGATGAGGCTGAAGAAATAGGCAGGGTCAAGTCCCGCAGGGCATTGCAGGCCAGGTTCAGCATTTCACATTGTTCCCTAATTAACATGGGAAGCCATCGCAGGCTTTTAAGTAGGAGAGTGATCTGCCATGTGGAAAACAAATTGGAGAACGGCAGGCATGAAAACAGAGAGACCAGTTAGGAGACTTTTGCAGTGGTCCAGGTGAGGGATGATGGCTTGGACTAGAGTGATGACAGTGGAGATGACAATAAATGGGCATATTTGAGATATTTTATAGAGGAAAAGAAATGGCTTGTTGATGGATGCAGAAGGTGAGATGTGGGAGGCATTAAGGATCCCTGCCAGTTTCTGGAATGAGATACTCGATGGGCAGAGGTGCCATTATCCAAGATGTGACGCTCGGGGAGAAAAGCAGATTTAGGAGAGAAGAGCAGGGTTCGGTTCTGACAAGTAAAATGTCAGATGCCTGTAAGATATTCAAGTGGAAATGTCAAACAGGAAGGTAGATATATGGTTCTGGAGCCCAGAAGAAGAGTTGGTGTTGAAATACAAATGTGAAAGTTGTTGGCGAAGAGAGTCTATTTGGAGTCATTATTGTTGGCTTTAGATTTTTTTTTTTTTTATGTCAGACAGACCTCGTACTGCTTTATTTGGCTTCTCTTTTAAATACTGGAGCCTGTGGCTCTTGTTACACCTTTTAGTCTCCTATCTTAATCATCCAATTTCTGGCTCACTTTGCAGGTTTCTTTCTAATTACATCATAAAGGCAGAGCATTGCAATAAAAAGATGTAGATTCTGACTGTTTGTGTGCCTTGGGCAAATCACTTAGGATCTCTGGATATTAGTTTTCCATCACGAAAAGAAGGGAATTGGTTTAAAAAAAATCTAGGATTTTCAGTTTAAAAAATCTAGGATTGTCTAAGAATTACCAGTTATAAGTTAATATCTATTTCTCTAAGCAGGATTCATCACTGGACCACTGGGAAGTTAGATCTTGAGAATATTTTGAAGTCCACATTGTGACCAGCAATTAACAGTTAAACCAAACACTGTTAATGTCAATCTCAGATACTATTGCTGTAATGCAGAACCGCATTTCTTCTGCACTTGTGGATATAGCGTATAGGCAAAAAATAGAAATTCAGACATTTACTCATCAAAATAGTATCACAGTTAAATCCAAGACAAACTTGTCTTATGGAAAATTCCTATTGAATAGGCATCCTTCAAGTGAAATTAGGAGTAATCTAAATACCATGGTGAGTCTTAGGAGATGTAATAGCCTGGATTATTGGCCACATATGACAGCATTTCCTCATATTTTTCAAGGTGAAGCTGTACAAAAGCATCAACATTATCAGCAGTTTTTCCCTTACCTCAGTGACAGCGAAACTTCTCTTGCCACAGGGAACCACCTTGTACCACTTGTCATGTAGCATATCCATAAACCCATGTGACTTGTATTGACTGATTAGCTCGGATATATTGGAGGTCAAAGGAGAGTTGGGAGGGAGACCAATGCCGTATCCTAGGAGAAAATATAATCTCAGATGAGTGTTTCACCTGAGAGGTTCCTGAGATGTTGCCACCATGCTTGCATGATATTGCTGTCAGGCCTGGTAACGAGGGCATAGTGAGCTTTCACCATCTTTCCTTCAAAGGACTCAAAAATGTCCAAGGTATACGGGGAGGGGGAAGGGTAAGCTGGGACGAAGTGAGAGGGTGGCATGGACATATATACACTACCAAACGTAAAATAGATAGCTAGTGGAAAGCAGCCTCATAGCACAGGGAGATCAGCTCGGTGCTTTGTGACCACCTAGAGGGGTGGGATAGGGAGGGTTGGAGGGAGATGTAAGAGGGAGGAGATATGGGGATATATGTATACCTATAGCTGATTCATTTTGTGATACAGCAGAAACTAATACACCATTGTAAAGCAATTATACTCCAATAAGGATGTTAAAAAAATGTCCAAGGTATGATTTACCTTGGATCTGCTACCTCTCTGAGTAAAAGAGATGAGTCTGGAAAGGAGAGGAATGAGTTGTGTACTGTGTACTGGGGCACATTGTATTCCAAGGCTTTCTGCCTTTCCCTTCAAGATATTCTTTAGAAGCCATCTTTGAAGTCTTTACCAGGGCTAGGATTATATCTACTTCTCCCAGAACCCCTCCCCTGGACCTTAAATACACAAAATTAGATGAATTACAATCCCTGGTTTATGAAATACTCTTATCATTGGTCATGCATGACTCTCTTTTACTTTTATTTTATTTTTTAATAATAGAATGAGAACCATGTGAATGTACAATGTAGCATAAGTACTAAAACATAAACAAAAACTTGTTGTCAAAAAAGGGAGTCTGATAAAACCAAGTGTTGGTACAAATGTAGATCAATAAAATCACTTATTCGTTGCTTGTGGGAATGCAAATTGATGTACCCGCTTTGGAAAACCGTTTGCTATTACTTTGTATAGTTGAAGATTTATAAGCTCTAAGACAAGCAACTTTAAATACATTCCTAAAGAACTCCTCTATAACCACACCAGGAGATAAGTACAAGAATGTTCTTAGAGGCATTGTTCATAATAGCAAAAATTGGAAACAACCCAAATGTTGACAAGAGAATGGGTAAATAAATCGTGGAATGTTGACACAATGGAATATTGTATAGTGTGAAACATAGGAACTAGAATGACATGGAATAATATGGATGACTCTTAGCAACACTGAATGAAAAAGATCAATCCCAGAAGATTATAGCCTGAATCCATTGTGTAAATGTAAAAACATTCAAAACAAAAGTGTATTTTTTTTTTTTTTTTGGTACGCGGGACTCACTGTTGTGGCCTCTCCCATTATGGAGCACAGGCTCCAGACGTGCAGGCTCAGCTGCCATGGCTCACGGGCCTAGCCGCTCCGCGACACGTGGGATCTTCCCAGACCAGGGCACGAACCCATGTCCCCTGCATTGGCAGGCGGACTCTCAACCACTGCGCCACCAGGGAAGCCCAAAACACTGTATTTTTAAGAATTCATATGTATGTGATAAAAGTATATTCAGAAAAAAATCAAGGAATTGATAAACCAAATATCTGTGACAATGGTTATTCAAGGCAAGAAAGGAAGGCAAAAGGATGAAGGATGAGCATAAAGAAGAAGTAATTGTTGTCAGAGTTTTATTAATTAGCTTGGACTCTGTATCCTCACTTAGTATGGGGCTTTACTTGCTTTCCAAACTGTTAATCTCTTTGAAGAGCCATGTGAAAGAGCTAATTACCTACATTTTGTCTGTAACTATTGGATAGCATAGTCGAAAAAAGATGTATTGCCCTCAAGATGATTGAGGAAGACAAACTGAAACTATAGCTAGCTCCTTTTTTCACATATAAAGACCAAAAGGCTGTCAAGAATCCAAAGATACTTCATGGAAACATGATTCCATCTTATAATTTATTTCCAAGGACATTAGTTTTTGTTCTTTTTTAAAAATTGCAGATACACAAATCCTTTTTTAAAAAATATAGGCCTTGAGGTTTGTGTATAACTAATAAAAGAGAGGAAATAAGTAATACAGAAAAAATTTTTGCGTTTTAAAGAGCTATATGTTTTTTTCCCCCTGGTAATTTTGTTCCTTAACAATGGCGAGTCAAGGAAATGATGACAATGTCAAGAGCATTTTTAGAATTTTCCATTCAAAGAGCTATTTTGAGTGCCTATTTTGTGCCTAGTAGTTTTGGTTTGAAAGGCAAGACTGACAATAAAAGACTTTACACAGGCAGTCTGTTCTTCTGCTGATTCTACCATGAAATAACATTTTTTTAAAGTAATGGGTAACTATAAGGAAGTAACAGATTTTCTTTAGAAACTTTTATTATAATGAATGCTATTGACAAATTCAGTTGCACAGATTTTCATTCAGTACCTATATACATGTCAGGCACAATACTAGTCATGTGTATGATAATATTTGCTGACTAATTCACACATTTATTCATTCACTCATTCATCCATTCAATGAATATTTATGAGTGAATAGGCACTGTGTTAAGTGGTTGGGATTTAGCAGTGAGCAAGGTAAATATGGTCCCTGCTGTCATGGAGTGTACACTGTCTTAGGGAGACAGATATTAAACAATGCACTGCATAATGATTATTTCATTACAACTGAGACATCCCAGCTTGTACCAGCTTGAGGGAGAAGAACTGGGACTTATACAAACAAATAGTAGAAGATCTTGGAACTATCTGGTGGGTTTAATATCTGAGACAGATATTAAACAATGCACTGCATAATGATTATTTCATTACAACTGAGACATCCCAGCTTGTACCAGCTTGAGGGAGAAGAACTGGGACTTATACAAACAAATAGTAGAAGATCTTGGAACTATCTGGTGGGTATGGGTTGATGGTCAGGATCATTAGGCCAGGTTTGCTGAATATTTTATATTTTTTCCCCTGGAGGCAATAATTTTCAACAACAACAATTTTTAATATTTATAGAGGGCTTACTACACACCAACTACTACTCTATAATAAACATTTTACATGTCTTACCCCACTTTGTAGATCATGCACTAGTCTAAGATTGCATACTGGAGTGTGGCATACAGGTCAGTTAAATCACTCTGGGATTCTAATAATAAGAACTAGAACATACTGAGCCCTACTGTGTGCCAGATACCATTCCACATGTGTCTAACCCCTATGTGAACCCATGCAGAATAGAGACTTTAAGATTGAATAAATATACAGCCCAAGTTCACACAACTCATAGATGGCAAAGCTAGCATTTGAAATTAGGTCTGTTTGAGTCTAAAACCAATGCTCCCTCCACTGTATCCATTATAGCATGTGACCAAGGCAAAGGAATACTTGACCTATTCCTCCCCTTCAAACAGGCCCTATCACTACAATCATATTGATATATGTTACAGGTAATGCAGTAAAAAACTACAATCATCTAAACTGGTGGTTTGAATCCAACAGACACAAACATATATTATTCATGGGCAGATTTTGTCATAAACTTTTCAATAAGTTTTGTAAATATAGTGTAAGTACAGCCCCAATTGGTATATGATTGTACATAAATGAGGAAATTAACTAGCCAGGACCCTCCCTGACTATATTGTTTCTCCTAAAAATCCCCTTAAAGCCAGTAATTCCAGCACAGGTTACTGTAATCATGGCAGAATTGTTTTCATTTTTCATTTGATAAGCATTTATTACATTCATCTATTCATTAATTCCACAAATAAGGGTTGAATGCTATTCTGTCCCAGACACTCTGCCAAGTGCTATGGAATTTACCAAGTTAAATTAGACACCAAGTCTGTCCATATGAAGCTCATGGTGGCACGGGGGAGATGAGGCATACATAAATAACTACACAGCATGGTAGGATGTTATAGGACTTTTCTTGAGAAAAAAAGAGAGGTCAGTCATAAATTCAATAAACATAAAATATAATGACAAAGATGCAACGAAGAGGATGAAGAAAACTCTGTTGTTAGGAGGAGAGAGATTACTACCAGATGAAAGGATGAGAGAAGGCATCTTGGAGTGATTCTTGATAGTGGTATTTTGGATAGATGAGACCAAAATGCATGATAAGAAAGTTTAAAAATTGGAAATTAATATTTATGATAAATTTACATTTTCTAAGAATAGAATTTTGGCACTACAACAAAAGTATAAAAATTGCCTTAGGGAAAAAGCTATGTTGAAGTTGCAGAGACATTTATTAAAAATTGCTACATAGGAGATAATAAATATTAAATCACTCCATTCCGTCATGTCAAGGTTAATTTGTAATTGACCGCTAAAAATAGATTCCTGTTCTTTAAAATTTTCTATGTTAATGCATATATTAAATATTGATATTTTAATACTTATTGGCATAAATAATAATAATTATTATCTAATTAAAACAAACTATGCATATGGAACAAGGGGAGAAACAGGAAAACAAAGTTATGTGGCAATTAGAAGAGGTACGTGTTAAAAGACATAAAAATCAATTTTATTCAGAAACATAAAATAATAAAACCATTTTTGTCCTCTTTATCAGCTGCTTTTCAAATTTGATTGTGTTCATTGGTCAAAGAATTCTTATTTTTAAATTGCTGACTCAACTTAGAAGCCTGAGTTGCTTTCATTATCATTAGAAACGTGGCTTTGCAGTAAAGACGAGGTTGACTATTTTGTGGTTGATAGATGAAGCAAAATGGAATCCTTCAACCCTAGAGATGACGGCTTCAGGCACCCTTGAAATTGGATACAGCTTAATAGCCCAAGAGAAGAATTTTCAGAATAGAATTCTGATCTTTTCCCCATGGATAAATCAGCTTTACTCAGCTAAGAGTGGTGGAAATATACTTTGGCTAGCAAATGTATAGTTAGAAATTCATAGACTTCAAAAATCTTCCTGAAATGTGGTTGGAAAATAGATATTTTAAAATAAGATCTTAGATAGGGTTAAAAAGACTTCAGGAAGAAAAATTAATTTCATTTTACGGTCTGGCCTTGGAATACCATATATAGCTACTGCAGGGCAGTGGTTGAGAACATATCAGAATTGTCCTAACCTTAAAGGAGACTTTAAAAATGGGTTTCCCTTACCCCCAGCACATCAAAGTGGAGAGAGAAGTATGTGTGAGAAGCTGAGATATATGAACGCTATCTATCCTAGGATAATTTATAATGAATTGGTCTCAATCTATTAATTCAATATAATGAATAATAATAATAATTTATTGGGCACTTACTGTGTGCTTGTACATGCTTAACATATATTATTTTACTTACTCTTCACGACAACTCTGTCATAGATGTACTATTCACAAACCCATAATGCAGATGAGGAAGCTAAAGAACAGATTAAGTGACTTGCCCAATGTAGCATAGTTAGTAACAGAAACTCTATTCTAACCCAAGTACTCAGACTCCAGAGTTAGTGCTCCAAGCACTGTATTAAATAATTAGTGGAAAGCAAGTAACAGAACAAACTCAAAAATGCGCAAAGTCTTCAGCAGAAAGGTCACAAATCAGTACTGTGCAGTTCCATTACTCTTTCTTCTCATTTGACCTTTACTGTCAGCTAACTCCAATGCATAAATTTGGGACATGAATTCATTTATCTCAACACTTTCTTTTTTTCCAGAGCACACAATATGTCTTTTTGTCCCTGGTGTATGGTTTTTAATATGACCAGAGATTTTCCATATGCTCTTGAATTCTTAATAGTTTTGGTTTTGCTGCACTGAAGACTTATGAAAAGGTTTCAAACTCAATGTGGACTATTATCTTTCATTTGTCCCACTTGACCTTTAAGCCTTAAATAAATGCAGAATGGTGAAGTTGGGAGGGGTATTCAGTAGTCACACCAAATTGGTATAATGTCGTTACTACAGAGAGTGAATGTACATTCAGCATGAAGGAGTCAATGGACTCCGTTTTCTTTCCTAAGTTCCCAAAGTCATTTAAGCACTTTGGAAAGTGTATGCAGACCTTCAGGGTGCTTTTGATTACCTACAATAAGTGAATTAGGTACTTATTTCAAATACAACCTAATGAGTTATATAATACGTAATACATCATTTATTACATAGCTGTTATATGCTTTGCATTATACTAGGTCCTATGACAGGATACAGATAGACATGTGAAACATTCCTATAAGCTAAATGGGTAAAAATTGTTCATAAATTGCTTTTATGATATATTTATGCCTATGAAGTCTAATTAATTAATAATAAAGTCCACATTTTCATAAGTTCACAAATCCTAAATGTTGCTAAAGGAAAGCATATATTTCTAAAAAATTTCATGAAGAGAGAAATATTCCATAAAAATCTATGAGATTAACTTTTTTGTTAAAAGCAGCAATCAAGACTTTTACTAGTATCTCTGTCATGTTGTTGTTAACTTATGTGTCCTCCCTTTGTGTTTTACAAAGTCCTGCTTTTAGGTTGTAAACTTGTTCACAGAGGCAGTATTGAATTAAAATTTCTGATTTGCACCTCACCCAGAATAAACCTGCAATGGTTTTTTTAGAATAAGCCAACAATGATGAGACCGTTGTCTGTATTCAAATCTGTAGTCTCTCTGCTCTCTTGCAGAGAGAGCACTTCCTTGCACCATTTTGTATTTATCCCCTTTGAAAACAACATGGTATCTGGAGATGATGGGAACTGAAAGACACCAAGTCTCAGGAGCACAGATGGAAATGTAAACAGGAAACCAGTGGGGAGTTAATTGTGTGGCATCTGGCACTGGGGTCTAGCAGAGGCAAACAAGCCATCTCACCACTGCCTTTTGACAAGATAGAGTTGCCCCCTAAGACAAAGGTGGAAAATAGAGTCCTTCATTCTTTTGCCCACTACAAATAATTCATTGTTAACAGCTGCTAATGGCAAAAGGGACCTCAATTACCCAGTGCATCTAGGACAGAAAAAAAAAGTAACATCTCTTCCATATCCCTAGATGCCACAAAAAATGGGAATTTTCCCATTGTTACATCAAAATGAGGTTATATAATGAATGTTCTTTGGTTTTCTAGTTTTTCTTTGGCTTTTCATTTCTTTTTGTGCCCTGCTACATCAGACTGTCATTTTTTTTTAACATCTTTATTGGCGTAAATTGCTTTACAATGGTGTGTTAGTTTCTGCTTTATAACAAAGTAAATCAGTTTTACATATACATTTGTTCCCATATCTCCTCCCTCTTGCATCTCCCTCCCCCACCCTCCCTATCCCACCCCTCTAGGTGGTCACAAAGCACCGAGCTGATCTCCCTGTGCTATGCGGCTGCTTTCCACTAGCTATCTATTTTATGTTTGGTAGTGTATATATGTCCACTCTCTCACTTTGTCACAGCTTACCCTTCCCCCTCCCCGTGTCCTCAAGTCCATTCTCTAGTAGGTCTGTGTCTTTATTCCCGTCTTACCCCTAGGTTCTTCATGACCTTTTTTTTTCTTCTTAGATTCCATATATATGTGTTAGCATACGGTATTGGTATTTGTTTTTCTCTTTCTGACTTACTTCACTCTGTATGACAAACTCTAGGTCCATCCACCTCACTACCAATAACTCAATTTCATTTCTTTTTATGGCTGAGTAATATTCCATTGTATATATGTGCCACATCTTCTTTATCCATTCATCTGTTGATGGACACTTAGGTTGCTTCCATGTCCTGCCTATTGTAAAGAGAGCTGCAATGAACATTTTGGTACATGACTCTTTTTGAATTATGGTTTTCTCAGGGTATATGCCCAGTAGTGGGATTGCTGGGTTGTATGGTAATTTTTTTAAACATCTTTATTGGAGTATAATTGCTTTACAATGGTGTATTAGTTTCTGCTTTATAACATAGTGAATCAGCTATACATATACATATATCCCCATATCTCCTCTCTCTTGTGTCAGACTGTCATCTTAATAGAAGATGCCTACCACTAAATCTCTCTCTTCCTGAGTTCTATTCCTGGTTCAGGTGGAGGTAGCTTTGCCTGGAGAGGGGATTGATTTCTCTTAGGAGAAACCTCGAAGAAACAGCATCAGCTGTTACATTCTCATTCATCACAAAAACAAAGACTGAAGTAAAAAATTTGCTGATGTGTTTAGGGGAGACAGGGACCAACTGTGGTTGGGGAATTGGAATCTGAATAGTCTCGATAATACTAGTTTACATACAGGAAAGTATAGTTTTCTGGAAATAGGACTTGGGCACCCCCGTGGGATTGTTTCAATCAAAGTGCTTTCTGACAAGTGAGTATGGCTTGTTTTGGGAGCCAGCATGTACTGTCAGAGGAGGGAAGCTGGGAACTGGGAGATGGTTCAAACTACCAGCTCCATATATCAACTGTTGTCCAGAATGCAAGGAGCTACTGACAAAGCAATCTTTCTTTGGTTCTGAAGTTTGATCGATTGGTTGACCAAATTGAAAGCAAAAATTTGCTGCCAGTGGGAAGAAAGACAAACTCAAGGTCCCAAACAAGGTTTTGTTTAGGACTCTTAGAGGTTACTAAACCACAAAAGTTGATTTTTTTCTACTTATTTTTCAACTATTGGAAACATTTATCTAAGGACCATGAGATTTGGATTCTAATTCCAGTATTATCATCTAATTGTGTGATTATGAGAAAGTGATAAAATGTCTCTGGGTTTTCTTGTGGATGAAACTGAGTAGACTGGATTAAATCAACACTGGGGTCCTTCCAGTTAGCAATCATTCTAGTTTTAGCATCAGATTCATTACAGGATTTGGACATTAGAAAATACAGATTAAATTAAAACTGGACTCCCTATTTATTACACTGTCACCACTCCCAGATATCTAAAGCAACATTGTTTGGATAACAATGGCGTTTTGGTTGTTCTTTTTCTAACAATTGGATATGTTTGTGGAGTAGGTAGAAAATAAATACCTAACTTCAGCAGCTTAATAGCTGAGTGCTTAAGAGCTGAAAATGAAAACAAGGGAAGATGAATAGCTGTTTGCCTCTGACACTGGCATTTGTGACTTGCTAGGTTGACAAACTGAGCACATTCCGAGTAAAACTGAATCAAGAATGACTGATTAATACCTTCCATGGCAAATGGCTTCCCCACAGTTAGAAGTTTGCAGTCAGCATCTACTGACACTTCATAATCCAGAAGGGCTTTGTCCATGATGAAGGCATCTAGTTTCTCAGGATCATTCCTATGTTTAAGACAAAGAAAAGAAAAGTGAAAAATGATTCATTAATAGACAGGAAACACTAAGGCTGACAGCTGGCTTTTGTTTAGGGAACAGAAACCTGGACAATAAGGGCAGTACAAGCTGGGCAGCTGCTGACTCTGCCTTGCTGACATCTCACTGACCCGCAGAGAATAGACCAGGGGAAACAGACACTCTTATAGGAGAGCATGACATCTTTCCAGTGGATTCATCTACCAGTTTCTTTCATTACTTCTAAATCCAACAACAAAACCAGAGTGACTGTGAATTGAACGGGAAGGTAAATAGTCAAGGTTCATTTCTCTTACAATAACTGAATGACTTGTTTGTGTAAGTACTGTATTTATTGTTCTCCATACATTTTACTCCTTATAATAACCTTGAGGGGGGTGGTAGTATCCCATTTTAACAGATGGAAAAATTCAGGCTCAAAGAGTCAAAGTAACTTAATCCAGTCTACATAGCCAGTAAGTGTTGGAGCTGGGGGTCTCATTAATCAGTGTGTGAAAATTCTTAATTCTTTCTGTCATGATCACTATCATATTTTTCAGAGATCAGGCATTATTTCATATTTTGGAGTACATATTAAGGAAGTGCAAATAAGAGATCCAGCACTCTTGGGGGGAAAAGGGAGTTCAGGTCTCTTTAAAGTCCATAGGCTGATGTTCAATAAATGGAATGGGAAGCATATGTAATAGATCTTTGTAATCTGATTTATTAACATATCTCCAGAGATTCATGTTTCACTCCCATCCCAGGAGGCAGTTCAGGCAAAAATCATTTAAAGGCAGTTGTTTCTGGACTATATCAGTGAGTCAGCTGTGGGCTGGGCTTAAGGTGCCAACAGACAGCCTTGTGCATCCTTCATGTGTTCTCCCCAGTCTTTGGACGTAGGCACAGAGATGGTCCCAAGGAAGGCTGTCAGCACTGGATGAGCTCCACTTACAAAGGTGGCAAGGGAGGATGAGTTTCAAAGGGAAATGTTTAAGGTGTATGCAATGACTCTTGTTTTCAGCTACCTCAAACTGTTTTTTCAAAGATATAGGACATAAATCCATTTAATAAAGGCTTTCTGACCCTCAGTGCTGTCCAAGCAGCTTGGTAAAGAGAACAACTCTTCTCTATCCCATCTGGGTCCAGTCATTCCTCTCTTAGAGCCAAAAATGAGGCTGTTGGAATTCAATACATAGGAGTAGCCTCTAAACTCAGAGGAGAACATGGCTAGGGCCCATCAAAAATCTAAAAGAGAAAGACACCCTTAGACATCTCTAAGATTCACCATTGAGCAGCAAGTACCTTTTTGATGGCTTTGTCTGAACCACACATGGACACACATTAAGTAGGTCAACATCCCTTCTTGGTGCCAATGACCATTGCTTCCTCTCTCTACTCTTTTAGGAGGTAAAATAGCCACTTAAAAATAAATCCCTTTTTCAGGGATATTGAATTTAAGTTACAGTGAGGCCTATGTTTAACTTTAGCCAAAATGAAAAGCATCTCCCAGGTCCAGAGCTGTGGGAAGCTTATAAAAGGGCTGGGGATAAGAACTGTCTCCTGGAAGCTGAAGATGAGGAACATTAATGGAATCCTGGCAGTAAGATAAAAATCAAGCTGAAAGTTGCTTCTCCAGTCAAATCTTGACTCTTACAGTGCCAGAATGTACCTTGTGAGCTACACAGGAACAAGTTACCATTTACTAATACTCTGCAAATTATTTGTGGCAGCAACAACGATACAAAAAATTAGGCCTCAGTTTTTCTAAGCAGTATTTCCTGAGGTCCATCTCAGTGGTATCCCTAAATAACTCCTCATGATTTTGAATTGCAAAGTGAAGTTATCTATGGCAGGTCTGTATTGCATAGCAAGGCAAGAAGTAATTAGCTCACAGACTACCATGGGGCCTTGAGTCACTGGTGAGGAGGTGGCAGTGTTTGATCCCCAGGTATAAGGACCTTCTAGACTGGTTGTTGAATCATCCTTATAGTTGGCATGGCCATGGCCTACACTTGTTTCTCCCATTATAAAATCATGCTGTCTTTTTGAGCATTCATTTAATAACACATATACCACAAAAACCAGTCAGATATAAACATACTAAAAGTAATTAATACTTTACTAGGGATTAATTTATTGGAATACTGTTAACTCAGAAAGCAGGGCCCTAAGTGAGTAGGATGAAGCCCAGGGGAATTCTGATGGGAGAGGGGAGGGACAGGTTTAACCCAGGAACCTGTCTTTATAGGCGACTCCAAGGGTTGTGCTTACAGGTCAGGGCACTGGGATGTCAGGGGGTAAGTTGAAGACTGGTTGTTTGGAGTGGTGGCTAAGAGCATAGGCTTTATCTGGGCCAAAAGTGGAGAGAGAAGCCCAGAGAGAAGAAGGCAGAGGGCATTGATGATAAGCTCTGTTCCAATTTCACCTCAATCTATGAGTCACCTGGGGAGCTTTTTAAAATGCAGATTCTGGGACAGGGCCTGAAAGTTTGCATTTCTCACATGCAGCCAAATGCTATCTGGTACACGGATGCTGCTGAAACATCTGTTTTTTGAACACCAAGGACCTACTTTCCAGTTTTGGTTTCCAGACCAGCCTGCAGCAGTGGTTGAATTCTAGAGACCTGGTTCTAGTCCTGACCCTGCCGCTTGCTAGCTGTATTTCCATGGACAAGTTGCTTCTTTTGGAACTCAGCTCCTTCATCTGTGCCTGTTTTCCTACCTAACAATTTATTCTCCTCAGGCTAGAGGAGGGCCAACTCTGAGCACTTGGGCCTTCTAGGTGAAGCCTCCAGAATAAATGAATACCCTGAGTGGAATGGAACTGGAGACTGCAGCAGTGGTTTATCTCACCCTTTCACACTGCCGTAAGGGCCCAGTTTGTCAGCCTTTACTAACTAGCGGGGAGCCATCGCTGTCTCCCTGACATCTTATTCTTTTTCTCAGCCATGAATTTCCCTAAAGGAGAGGATAAAGAGGAGGGGCTGGGAGGCAAAGGAACACTAAACTCCGTGTCAGAGAGGGACTCTAATGTTTTAATGTTCTTGTGAAATTGAAAGTGCCATTTCATAGTGCTTCAACACTATATATAACTCTGCAAATCTGAGAACACAAGGCTTCCTTTCTAGACTCTAGCTTAGTCCATAAAATTGTTTTAGGGGATGATTACTAGAGCTCTTGAGAAACACAGAGCCCCTATGTCCCATAAAATTCTTTATTTCCCTTTCTTAAAAAAAATTTGAGGTGCCAAGTCTTGTTGTCCTTTGGGGAGATTATTGTGTTTGACAATAGAGAAACCAGTTTCCTGGTGCTGCACAATTTTAGGGACTGGAGTTTGAATGTATGTCATTGTCCTGAGACCATCAGGCAGGAGGGAGAGGACTGCTTGCCTGCATGCTGTGGTGCTTATCAGGAGCCATTCATCCCCTTCTCCCAGGCAGACTAGATGAGCAGACCCATAACTGCACCAACCTCTTTTGCATTCAGCTTCACTGAATTACAGGCTCTGATAATCTGCCATGGTAATGTGATTGCTCTTGATTGCTTCTCATAAATGCCGATGAGAAGGATGCAGGCATGGGAATCATTGCCTTTTATCTTATTTTCTTTTTACAGGAAAGCTCTAAGATAAAGTCCACTTCCTTGTGATAAGAGGAGACAGTCCACATGCTTAGAGATTCACTGTGAAGGAAAGGGTTGCTTTGGGGCACTTTATCCTCTGGCCACATTCCCTGAGTGTTTGATCATTTCAGCACCATTGTTTTCCCAAGTGATGTCAAACCAACATTTACTTCCCCCACCATCTGCTACACTAATGACTGCACTGGCACTTTGATCAAAGCTATGGCCAACTTGGGACTGTGCAGGAACTAGTAAACTAGGTCACATAGTTAAATGCACACTTATTCCATACTGCCTCCTGGATCTCACATGGTGTGAGATATTACTGAACACACAATGGATATATTTAGCTATCATTTTAAAAAACCGACAAACACTACATCAATAGCAAGAATTATTCTTCATTGAGAACTTTTTGGGTGCAAGAGGTTGACACTCACTTCAGATACTCCACTCCATTGGATGTGACTGGTACATTGTATCTTCTCATATACTCATGCATCTCTGGGAAGCTTTGCCTCACATAATCTTCAGCACTGCTTTCCCGGACAGTTCCAAAGCGGAAACCTTGAGAGGGATGATGTAGCTATGAGGCAGAAAAAGAAGTGTCTTTAATATAAATTATTCTTAAAGTTGTTTTCAAAATTTTCTTTTCCATAATTCTTTGGAATCTAATAATGACTTAGGATTTTTCAAATGCACACAGTCATAAACAAATTTCCATGTGCCATGTGTACATGCAAGCTTTTCATACAAGCTTTTTTCATACAAGCTTTCACATAAGTAACTGTTCTATCTTCACATAAATAATTGTTCTGTCTTCAGAAGCAAACAGATGAAAACAACAAGCACAAAGTACAAAACAGCTTTCTCCTTTATATTGAGAACCTGTCAGAATTCTTTAGAAACTATAAAACAGTGTGTAGAATCAAACTTGGTATTAAAAATTGCTTATCAGACAAAGCATAAAGTTAAGATAATAAATTAAAGATTGTGCCTTTCCTTGGTTAGAACTACACAAAGGCCAAGTTAAAACCTTGCATCCTGAGATTGAAATATACATGACCCCAAAGAGTGAATACATCTTTTTTTATGTTTATTGGTCTTTATGCTACAGTATATTTTAAGTTTTTTGAGTTTGTTTTTGGTGTAATTACAAAATGATCTCTTTCCTTTAAGTAACTATGTTACCAGTCATGCTGCATATTTGCTCAAATGGAATGGTATGTAAGACAGTTAGGAGCAACAGAGGAGGAGGGTAGCAGGAATAGATCCAGTAATAGCACAGTTCTCCAGAATGTAAGACCTCACAGTGAGGAGGGGCAGTGTACTGGGAGTCCTGTAGAAGCTTTCTGTCACTAAGGATAATAAGAATACAGCACATGAGGCAGTATATAGTTCATGGAAGTTGTACAGAAGTGTTAATATAGAATCTAGACTTATTTAAAATATAAGAATAAACTGGGATTGGGCTGTATTATGAAAATAGTCAAATGTACTGTAGTAAGCAGTATATTAGAGATTATACTTCTCCACAATTGTTATGTTAAAGTTCTTTAACTTTTTTGTTCTGCTTTGTGTTAACGTATTTGATATCATTGGTTCTGACTGAAGCCCTGGGGACAGGAATTCACTGATGGGCTTCATGAAGTTTATAAGTCTTCTGAAATTCTAGGCAACATTTTATATAAATATGTGTTTGTAATTTTCTTCTATAAGGAAGATAGTACGGAGTTTCATAATTTTTTAAATAATTAGGTTTTCAAGTTGTTTATAGCCCCTACAGGTTAAGAAATCACTGAATTTGATAATAAATAACTTATATTTGAAGATTAATTAGTTTTGACACACACCAAAGGTCTAACAATATGGCAATAGTTAAATAAATTATATGCTACATCCTTATAGAATATTATCTAATGTATAAATCATGTTTGTGAAGCATATTTAATAAAACAAAGCAAATGCTCATATGACAAATTGAGAAAAAACTTTTGTATGGTCTAATCAAAATTAAATATGTATATAATTATTTTAAATGTTGTGACACCCCCCCCCAGATATCATATATGTACACGTACACACACACACACACACACACACACACACGTCTTGGAAAAAATATATCAAGATATTAACAATGGTTGTTCCATTGATGGTGAAACTACAGGTGTATTTATTTATAGATTGTTTATAGAAACATGCCTCATGTTTATAAGTTAAAAAAACCTTTACAATCAGTGAAATAAATCACTCATTAATTTATTCAATATTTGGGGGGGGCAACTTTGTATAATTTTCAAAGTTACTGGGCCCATAAAGGTAAATACCTGCAATCATTGCCACAAAGGGACTCACCACCTGGTTTGTGGTATTTCTTTGGATATCCCACTATTGAGCAGGTGATATGGCAAACCCTTGTGTTCCATACACTTAACAAATTCTAATGTTTTATGCCAGCATAACCTTAATGAGGCACCAATAATAATAATAGCTAACATTTATTGAATATTATGTGCCAAATATGATGTTTACCTGCATTATCTTGATTAATCCTCATAAAAATTTTATGAAGAGGGCTCTATTAATACTTCCTCTTTAAAGATTAATCAACTGAAGCTCAGAGAAATATAGTGTGTAATAAGTAAGGGTAAGTGATAAAAGTAATAAGATCACACAGCTATAAGTAGAAGGGACTGGATTAGAACCCATGTCTGTTTGACTTCAAAGCCCACGCCGTTACTGACCACATCACCCTGCCTTCCAACTCATGGCAGCAAAAGGAGAGAAGATGTTTATTAGAATGAACTCACTAGTCTTTTAAAATATTCTCCTTAAGCCTTAGGCCTAGGCTGCTCTCACAAAAGCAAACTGCAGCCCTATGGCTTGAGCAAGGCAAATTTATCAGCATTCTGTTTGTCCAACACCTATTCATTTTTTAAGGCCTAGAACAAGACTCTCGGTATGAAGTCTTTGGCCTTATCTAGCTTCACCCTCCTATCCAGGAAGAACAAAAACAAAAATAATTTACTGCTTATTTATCTGTGCTGATACAGCACCTTGAATATACAGAATATGTAGGCTAGGTACTTGTTTAGCCATCTTTCACACTTTTCATGCCTATCTCCTTTGAGCCTCCCAAGAAACTTATGAGGTATTTCTATTATCTTCCTTTTATAGCTAAAGAAACTAAAGACTAGAAAGTTTGTTATTTGCCCAAGGTCATAGAGCTAGTAAACGTTGGATCTGGAATTTGAACCCAGATAGTCTGATGGAAAATAGTGAGCTCTGAACACCATGAACAGAGCTTCTGACACTATGTCATACTGACTCTGGGTCTGGTCATTACAAAACTTGCTACTTATGTGACAGGCAGTGAGCTAAGGGCTTTGCACATTTTGAATTCTCACAATAATTCTGCAAGATAGATGTTATTTTCTTATTTTACATATTAAGATGCTGAGGTTCGGGCAAATTAATAATCAAATTCTCATAGCTAGCCATTAGCAAGATTCAGCTTATTCTTTTCCCTAATATGCGGACCAGGTTTAATTCATCTGTGGACCACAGTTACCTATTATGATGCTTGGCACCCGATAAGGGCTCTATACATGTTTGTCAAATCAATTAATTTTACCACTATTCTTCTATCCTCTCTTCACCCATTTAACTTCTATGCATCCTTCTATTCTTAGCTCAGTAATCACGTCCGTAACTTGCTGTCTAGGCCAGATGCTCCTTTCCTAAGCCCTCATAGCACGTATAGCTTTCTTTTGTGGAACTTATTACAGTTGCACTTTTAAAATTTAATTGTGTAATAGTTTAATGTCTAGACTTTCAGCTTCTTCACTGGACTGGAAGTCTATGTAAAACATTTAATTAACTGTTGTATTCCAATGACTTTCACCATGTAGTTGCTCAATAGTATGCTTGATGAATGAATGACAGATTCTTTGAACCCACAGGGAGATGAGAGCTTTGTCATCCCACTAAGCACAAAAGGGACTAATGATATAGCTTACAACTCAAGCTTTTGAAACGAACCTTCCTTTTAAGGTAAAAGGGTCTTAGGTCAGTAATTAGAATACGTTTGTCTTACACATGAAAATAATCCTTTTTATAAGTCAATTTTCTCACATTATGCTGTGACACTATCTTTATGGCCCATGAATTATTTCTAGGCAAACTCCAGACCTCTTTTCTTTGCTGAGTGCATCAATACAGCACTCCTTCCCAAGATACTGGAGGGAGTTGTGAACCAGCAGATCAAAGCTCTGAATTCCAGAGGACTAGCTAGCCCTTTGTGTTATCTCCTTTTCATGTTTTCCCGCTGCCTTTTGCCCATGGGCTCCCACATCTCCCTGACATGGCTCTCATGCCTGTGAAGAAACAGTTTTGAGAATGGAAAGTTCCTTCAACATTAACATAAATAACTAGGTTCTATGGGAGGAAGAATTTTGTTAGTCTGACAGGAACCCCACTGTAACCTGGAGATGTATTACAAACACTGCTGCCACTTCTCCAGTCCATGCCACCATTGTTTCTGCCCTCTGCACATTCCCTCTCTTCCCCTCCAATCCAGTCAGGGTAATCTTCTTAGAGCCCAAAACTGATCATGGCACTCACTTGCTTAATACCTATCAATGGCTCCCCATGGCTCTTGGGATGAAGTCGAAATTCCTCATGTGGCCTCAGCATGATCCTTCTCCTGCCTTCTTCTCTCCAGCCTCTTCTCCCCACTCGCCTCTAAGCTTTAGCCAGTTCTCTCAGTTCTTCCAACATATACTTTTTGCTTGACCAGAGCTCTTGCCCATAGCCTTCATTCTGCCTGGGATGCTCTATCTCCTCAACCCTAACTTCCCTTTGTGTAGCTAACTCTAAAATGTCACTTCCTGGAGAAGGGTAGAAGGAAGGGATAGTTAAGGAGTTTGGGATTGACAGGTACACACAGCTATACTTAATAAGGATAACCAGCAAGGACCTACTGTACAGCACAGGGAGCTCAGCTTAATGTCATATGGCAGCCTGGATGGGAGGGAAGTCTGGGGAAGAATGGATACATGTATATGTATAACTGAGTCACTTTGCTGTGCACCTGAAACTATCACAACATTGTTAATTGACTATACTCCAACATAAAATAAAAAGTTAAAAAAAATAAAAAATAAAATGTCACTTCCTCAGAGAAGACTTCACTGGCCCCTAAACTAGATTAGGCCACCTGTAACACCCTCCCATTGTACCCTGAAATTTCATATTGCATTAATAACATTTGGGATTATTTGTTCAATGTCTGCTTTTCCTGCTAGCTTATAAGTTTCCATGAGGGTTGGGCCTATGCCTGTCTCATTCGTGTAGTCATAAGTCCTCAACAAATGTTAGCTGCTATTACTCTCATCATCATCATCATCATCATCATCATCATCATTATGCAGCAAACACAGTGCTTGGTACAGAGCAGATGTTTGATAAGTATTGGTGTAATAAGTCTTCATTATTAACACAAATTCTCTTAGGTTAGATACATTACAAATTAGATACTTTTGTCACACTTCATGTTGTCTTTCTTTCCTTTTAAACATTAAATTTTTTCCTTTAATTCTTACCTTAATTCTGTCAAAACAGTATGTTCTTTTTTATTTCTATGTGTGAGTTCCAATAAAAAAAAAGCCTGAGCTATTGAGCAGTCACAGAATAATAGAATCAGAAAAGGGATCTAAGAAGCTATTGATGCAACTGGATGGACTAGCATAGTCTGCCCTTTGTGTCCATGTGGTGTGTAATTCAAAGAGCCAAGGATGTCAGAAAGCCTGCATCCAGGAGGGAGGATAAAAGTATCCAAAGAACTAAAGCAGTTGAGCTGCATTACAAGCATCACCAGGAAGTTCCAGAGAGAGAAAAATTTCTTTAAAGTTTCAGCTAAATATTTCACCAGCTCTTTCAATTCTGTTTATATTTGTGTCAGCCTCTTCAGGCCTTGCAGAAATATCTAAGGTTAAACCATGTATTTGTATGTGAATTGTTCAGTGTTAATGGAATACTGAACTCTACCCAGAGCATCTGTGTGTAGAATAATCAGATAGACATTTTGCAGAAAGCAGAGAAGTGACTCAAAACAAGATGGAAGCAAACTCTAGAAATAATCAAGCTGCTCTGTCCATGGTAGATATGATGATTTAGATTCAAAAACAATCTCAATATTATTTTCATTTAAGCTCTACATTTGTATTTATCTGAGATTGTTACTTAAGTATGAGTGGAATGTAGTCACTAGATCTGGTAAAATGTCCTTTGGAGGTGGGTGGAAAAGGCCATTCTTAATTTCATCAGTGGAATGGGATATACTAGGTACTGGGACCATAGTTCCTCCCCGTGCCAATATAATGTCCAGTTAAAACCTATGGACTGTATAATAGAGGGTGGTCTCAGAGTTCAGAGGGGCTTTAAAAGTCATCTACTCTGTTCACTGATGCTTGAATCTTTGATAGCAAAGCTAAATATATTACTTGGAATTTCTTCAAAATGTAGATTCTGACTCATTAGGTCTAGGTTGGAGCCTGAGAATCTGCATTTGTAACAAGCTCCCAGGTGATGCTGATACCTTGGTTCATGGACCAGATGTTAAGTAGCAAGGCTTTACTTATAACGTCACTATTATTGGCCTGTTAAGTCTCCGCTTGAATATCTTCAGTGACAAGGAAATCCCTTCTCTTGAAGCATATCTTCTGTATAGGAAGGATGCCTTTGTGTTCCACCCAACAAATCTATCTATTTGAATATGTAATAATAATGATAATAATTAAAAAATAACAGCTAATATCATTTTTGGTTATTGTGGGTGTTCTGTTCATAAAAGGTTAAAACAAGCTTGATGGATAGGCCAAGCTCCCTAAAACAAGCACATTCATCCTTGAATCCCTGGGGGTCCAATACTTGTGTTCAGTACCTAGCTGTCTTGGTAGTGGCCGTAGGAGAACTGAGCCCTCCCTGCTCCTTCCTCCCCTTGCTGGCATACCACATCTTCACACACATGTCTGCTGCCACACTGGCCATCTTAAAGCTTCTTTTTTCCACTCTGCTTGGGTTACAAGTGGGGGCTAGGGACTGAACTTGAAGAGAGGTATCAAAGTCAGGGAGGCTGTAAAAATAAGGATTCCAGACTACAGGAAAGATGAGTAGCTGCAGGAGATGCTAGAGATCATTTAGTCCATTCATTTATACATATATATATATTGAATTTATTAAGAACTTTCCATGTGTCAAGCATTGTTCTAAAACTTTAACATGGATTGTATATATTAAGCTTCATAGCAACCCTATGAGGTATTTATTATCGTTTCCAACTTTCACATAAGAAGTAAGGTATGTGTTTAAATAACTTGCCCAAGATTGCTCAGCCAATATAGGAAGGTTCTGAACTTAGTCGGACTGCAGAGACTTTGTATGTAAACATTCCACTCTACTACTTCCTGATCTATATGATAAGGAGACTTACGCTCTGATGAAAAAGGTGAACAAGAGACTTGCTCCAGGTCACACAAATAATGCAAAGGTGAGCTTGAAAAACCTGAACTCAGGCCCAGGTAGAATCCTGTTGAATGTATAATCCCCTCCCCAAATGAGTATGGCTGATAAAAAAAATTGTTCTTTGTTTCTTCTTTATAGTAAGCTATGTTCAACAACACTTTCCCATCTACTATTTATGAAACCACAAGTTTCCAGTCTTTATGTCCTTCTCTAAAAAATAGTTTCCTGAGTTAAATTTGCTGAGCAACATCCATAAATGGCACTGTGGTACTCATTTACTAGGCCTTTGGAAGTCCTTGGTATTTCTCTGTCTCATGTATAGTCATACAAAGGTAGGGTCTATTATCATGGTCTTTGTAGTGTCTAAAAGCTAGATATTATAGGATTTCTAGAGGGGAATTATCACTATTCTGCTACAAATGTTCAATCTCTGTCTTTGTTGACTGTTCCCTTTCTTTGATGAAATTCACTTTGTTTTGCTTCTTTCTGACCCTGGTCTAATGTGTCATTCTATTCATCTGGAGCAGGCTACCCTTTTCAGTTCACTGAGACCATTCCAATTTGTTCAAAATCCCCTCCAAATCCCATTTTATGCTGTGTGATCTTTTGGAGCTATGTCCATTTCTCCCTCATATGCCAGATTAATTATTTCACTACGGGTACTGTAACACTACTGGTGTTTCCAAATACAGAGACATAGAATAATAATAATTGCATTGGTGGTGATGATGATGATGTAGCTCACCCTGTGCCAGGCATTGTTTAAATACTTTGGACCTCTTAACTTTTATAATCCTTACAACAATCACATGAGGTTGATCCTATCATTATATCCATTTTATAGGTGAGCAGCCTGAGGCACAGAGCAACTAACTAACTTGTCTAAGCTTATGGAGCCAGTAAATGACAGAACTGGGCAGCCTGTGTGGCTCCATTATTTATGCTCTTGACTACCATTATACATAGCACAAAAGTTTTTGGCTTTACCAGCTATTCCCTTAATTGCTGTGAGACTCAGTTCCCTTATATGTAAAGCGGCTAACTGAAAGAGTTCAGCCATTGTACATGTAGCCCAACAGCCAATGGGGGAGCTTAATTAGTCCCTAACAACTTCTTAATACTAGTAGCTATCTGTTGTGTTGATTACATGCATGGCCCTCCATAGTCATAATCTCATTTCAGCCTTCCTATATCTCTATGAGATAGGTTCTGTTAATAGCTCTAGTTCATGGTTGTGGGCAAGTTCAGAAAGTTGAAATAACTTTCCCCAGGCTCTTCAGCCCATGCTGTTGTTATACCTACTTATCAGCTGACTACAGAACCCAGCTACAGGTAAAATTATTGTCTTAATGGGATTTTCAAAGGTAATTATGATCACAGTGCAATTACTTTAGAACCATAATTCCTCTAAAGATGTAATTCCACTGTGACAGAATTGAAGTTTGAACCACGTCAGCTGAGGCCAGAACCGACACCTCTTACAGAAAATGGGAGGATTCCATTCAGCTCATGGCATCAGAACAGCCCTGTCTTTATGTAATTGACTTGCTGTCCAGCCAAACTTCAAGGTGAAAAATGACCTGTGGACTGTGGAACTCAAACTTCTCACTTGAGTCATTGCACATCACCATCAGTACTGTACCCTGCAGACTGAGCAGGCAGTAAGGTGCTTGCTGAACCTAGACTCAGCAATTCTGGGCTGATTAAATGCAAATGAATGAAAACAGCTATAAATTTACCTGCAGTCTAGTGATGTAAGCTTTTTGGCACAACTCTACCCAAATCCTTATGGCACAGGGACTTGTTTTAATGCCAGTTTTTATTTAATTATATAACAGAATAATTAAATATTAAAGTATGTCCAATTGGGCCTTCATTCAGGGTGAGCTGGATGCAAATGTACAGTAGGAGGTTTAGCCTAAAGGTCAGTAATCCCACAGCATCGACCCCAGGAAACCAGCTTCTTAGAGATCCGCTAAAGCAAAGCACCAAACAAGCAGAAAGACAAACTACTGAATAACAGAAAGAAGAGAAATGCTTTCCCCTTGCTTTAATTTTCCCTTAGACTAGCCCTTGGTGGTGACTTGGGCTGTATTTAATAATTTTGTTTGCCATGGCTGAAGAGTCAATCTATCTTTGCTCTAGAGTGCTCAGGGAATCAGTGATTGAGCCATTATGATGGAGGGGCCCGCAAAGATTCAAGCATCTATCCTGAATATATGCATCCAGGAGAAGATATCTCCTCACTCCCCCTCCTCCAGGGCAGCCTGCCTGTAGCCTTGCTGCCAGCTTTTCCATTTCAGACCATCTCCCAGTTTACGAGTGAGCTGGTGTTTGCTTATCTTTCTCTTCTGTTCAGCACACTTGCTCCTGTTAAATGAATCACAAGAGCAGCACAACTAAAGTAGCATTTTTGCTTTGTGAGCCAAGCACCAGCGGGTAGCAGTCAGCTGAGTTAAAGAGGCATTTTCTTTCTCCTCCTTTTGCAAATTTCAGAAAATTTTCATGCAGCAATAAAAATTACATGCAATGATTCATTTAGTTTGCGGTTGAGAAAAATGAGGACCAGCAAGATTAAGCAATTTGACCAAGATTAGATAGCTAAGTGGGACTATGTCATATACACATTTAATAGATTGAACTTGTGTGCTGCCTCTAGAATTTAACCTGAATGCAAGTTCTAAATTCCACTATCTTGAGTAATTCTCACAAACAAACTAAGAGCATGAATTGAGGAGTTTATAATTCATATGCAGAAACTGGCCTGATGCAAACTGAAAAAGCAGGTCCAGGAACTTTTTCTAGTGTCTAGACAGTAGCAGTAAATGCTTTTAAGTGTTTGATGAATGAATATGCCCAGAGTGGAAAGAAAAAACAGTTTGCTCAGAACCAAAGATTTATGGTATTAATTAACCTACACTGAGTTTAAAAAGATAAGTTAAATGTGTCTCATCAGTTTAGAAGTAATTGTAAGTGGAAGCTATTTGATTATTTTAAGATCATCTGTTAACATCAGTGTACATTAAAAAGTAGTAAAACATTTTTTAACTACAAATATTGATTTATAAAATTTGGTCACTTACTGAACTCTGAATTAACTCTTCCTCTTTTTTTGGGTTCATATTCTGAAGCATAATTTTCAGATAAGTGGGCTTATCTGAAAAAATAAACCATTTCTTCTGAGAACTATAGAATGTTAGACCCAAGGTGATCTTAGAACCATTTAATTCATAATCCTTAATTGGCAGATGAAGAAATAGAGTTGATCAGGGTTAAATGACTTGCCCAAGGTCAAAGACTTGATTATGGCAAAGTGGGACCAGAACCTAGATTCTTGGACTTTTGAAATAACATGAGTCATATTAATAAAAATAAAGCGTGACTAAATAGGTAATATTTAAGGATGAAAATTGAACAGAAAGAACCTTGAATATCCAGATCAATGTTTAAGCTGTTGAAATGGAAATTATAGAAAAACTTAACTAGTTTCACTTTATGAAAAAAAATTCATTTACTTAATGCCACAACAGAACATGAATCTATTCTCGCTGTAAATTGCAAACAGAAGTTTTATAGCATAGAACATTATAGTAGCTGTTTTTCCTTCCTGATTCTACAGCCTCCTCCAGAAGTAGCCATTGCTGATATTTTAGTTGTCATCATGCATATTCTTGAGCTTACCTCACTCTCTAAGGGGCAGAATTTGGTATTCAGATGTCCTTTTCTGATTACAGCCTGGAAAATGTTCTAACTTGTTTGAGACTACTGTTTTAACAAACATGAAATAGGAGTTTAAGCCTAAATATGGAGTTAGCTGGCATGCAAGCCACAAACAGAGTGACCCCAATCTCTTAGGTTTCTATAGTAAGTTTTTTTTTGTATTTGTCTATTTATTTTCAGCTTAAGAACTTCAAAAAAGCCTTCCATACATTTCCTCCCAACAATCCTGTGTGTCAGGAGGAAGGAATTGTTGTGTTCTCCATTATAGAATAGGAAACCAAACTCTGGAGAGATTTAAGTGGGTGCAGTCTATTGATTGTATTAATGGCTCCAATTCTTCTCCCCTCTTTGATTCACTTCCTTTGCCATTTCACCGTGAGTGCCCTCCCTCTTGGACTCTGGTCCCGAGCAGGTGACTTACTTTGTTCATTGGAATGTTAGCAGACATGATGTTAGAACAGTCTCAGAAAAGTGCTTGTACCTTTCTGCTTGTGCTATAACCCTCTGCTGCCACCACGCGAAGGACACGCCTGGTTTGCCTGTTGGATGATGAGACATGTGGAATAGAGCCAGGTCACCCCAGCAAATATTAAAGCCACCCCAGATCAGTCCACAGCTACCTGCCCCCAGATACATAAGTAAGCCTGTACTAGGTCAGCCAAACCTTGCAAACTGTGAGCTATATAAATTTTTTTGTTGTATGCCACTGATGTTTATGGCTGCTTGTTATGTGGTATTACTGTAGTAACATGAAATTGATACAGTGGTAATAACTATAAATGAGAATCCAGAAATTTAACTAAGACTCTGCCTCTAAGCCTGATGCTCATGTCATTTGCCCCAATTTTGCCTTTTTGCACTTACACATGCTATTACCTTTGCATGGAATTCGTATTTCTGTTCCTCCTTTTCTTCCTTTGAAATCCAGATTAGGTACCATCTCTTTTCAGAAGCCTTCTCTGATCTTCCCAAGAAAGAGTTAACTATCCTTGTAGGTGCCACCTCTTCCTTTTGCATATTTTTTTAATTTCATTAATCACATTGCAGAGCAATTAGTTGTTTATTTGCATGTATTTCTGAAGGGAATATGATTTTCTTTGAACTCTTCTAGAAATCATCATATTACCCTCATTAATATTTTTAGAATTATATAATTGATAGAAGAACATGATAGAAGAAAGGAATAATTTCTTGCTGAATGATTTTAAGCATATTTCTGATTTGGTTTTGCCTGCTATCTAAGTTAGGATCCCTAGGTCAGGTGAAGGTTCAAGAACAAATAATCCATTAATTCAGCACAAATATATTATATATACTGTGTACCATTACCATGAGTAACATAGGACAGGTCTCTACTCCAATGGAAAAAAACAATTAACAAAAGGCAAACTAGATAATTACAGATAGTGTCACATTAAAGAAAGAAAGAAAAAGAATAGTATGATGAGATAGAAATTCAGATGAGGTGGTCAGGGATATTAACATCCTCACTTGGTACTTAATGGTGAACACGCCTCCTTTCCTGGTTTTACTGCAGCGTTTAATCTTAACTTGATTATACATTTTCTGAGAACAAAAATTGGATGTAATGTTCTTTACATCTTACATAGACTCTAGGCACAGAGAATAGCTTGCTGGCTGATTTATTAAATTCATTGTGTGTGTGTATGTGTGTGTGTGTGTGTGTGTGTGTGTGTGTGTGTTTGTGTGGTGTCTTCCCTTCAGATTTTGAAATTTATGCAACTTGCTTGGAGGGTTATTATAAGTCTGTAAGTTCTACAAATAAATTTCATATTCCTTGGTAATACTTCTGGGCTTCTGAGATTTCCCATTTGGAAATGGTCATAGGCTTTATTTTGAAGATGTATGTCAAAGCATAAATCCTGAATGCCATGACTGTTGGCTGTAATTCTTCCTGGAGAAGTCAAGGATGCAGTTGTTCTTGGCCTAATGTTAGAGGTATGAGAAAAATAGCTAGAGTGGATCCTCAGCCCTTATATTAGATATAATCCGTTCTTCTTCATTCGTCTGGTCATCTGGGATTATGGTCATCTACAACTCTGGAGAATTTAGATTTAACAAATAATTACAGAGCACTGATACTGGCCAGCCACTGTTTTCAGAAATTTTATATACATTATCTCATCATTGCATAAAGACAGGGCTATGAGTAGGTATTATTTTCAAGTCTATTTCTTAGGTGACGAATCTGAGGCTTGGAGTTTAAATATACTTGCCCAGGATCACAAAGCCCAGTTATTTCCCAGAGACAAGATTCAAATGCAAGTTTTCTGACTTGAAACAGGATTTAGAGGTCTTTCATTTTTGTCAGCAAATATTTATCAAGTACCAGGCTCTGTATACAAAAATGATCAAAATAGCATGCGGCAGTTTCCATGAGATGCTTTTATGTCACCCCATAAACCTCCGAATAAGAGAGGGAGAAGAGAAAAGGAAAGAGTGGGTTTGAGGGGTTCTGTCTAATTCTGTCAATTTAGAAGAGCAATTTTTGCATTGAATTCCCTGGAGAGCCAGCAATTCCCAATATTCTGTTCCCACGGAAGACACAGTCCCCTAGGGATAGAACTGACCGCCAATGGGTTGATCAGGGATCCCAGGCAGTAAGCCTTGTGTCATGCCCCGTGACTGTGGTTTACGTGCTTTTTCCAACCTCCTTGGACCAGGCGACACCTGGGACAAACTGGCTTTCATATTTTCCTTCAAAGCAAACTGGTGAAGTAAACTTTTCTTTTATGAGGCTTGGTTTTCTATCAGCATTTAGTTTTTATGTATTCAGACTTTCCTCTAATATGCATAATTGCTGAAAGAAAAAGGCTGTAGAACAGCCATGAATTATGGCTTTTAGGGGAATGAACATTGCAGTTAATGTTGCAAGACAGCTTCCATTATAATCCTGTTTTCACATCCTTATGATTTTTTAGGGGCGATTAAGGGGAGGTAGAACTTTCCTTTGAGCTAAAATTTTCCATGGTTTGACTCAGCCCAAGGTGATTTTCAAAAATGAAACATTTGCACAAATGCCTCCATTTATTTCTTGAGTTATTGTATTTAGAAAATGCTGTTGTATGGAAATGCTGTATGTATTAATGCATAAAATATTCCAAATATGAATGGCTATTAAAACTTCAGTCATCACATGCCACTTGTCTCAGGAATGACATCTGAGTACAACTGTAAAAGAATTATAATTCCCAAAGGCTAGATTCTCTGTATAACCATATTATAGCATTTAGTGCAAAAATGGTTAAAATATTTCATTAATTTCAGAGTTTCACTGTAGTGCTTGGGTAGCACACAGCTTTTCACAGTGGAAATAAATATTTAGGTTACTTTTACTACTTTCAAATTTATAATGAACTCTAAAGTGACAAAATACATTTAAAAATAATTTCTATACTTTTAAAATTTATTTATTTATTTTTAAATTTATTATTATTATTATTTGCTGTACGCGGGCCTCTCACTGTTGTGGCCTCTCCTGTTGCGGAGCACAGGCTCCAGACGCGCAGGCTCAGTGGCCATGGCTCATGGGCCCAGCCGCTCCGTGGCATGTGGGATCCTCCCGGACCAGGGCACGAACCTATATCCCCTGCATCGGCAGGCGGACTCGCAACCACTGCGCCACCACAGAGGCCCAATTTCTATACTTTTTGAACTATATTAATCGTGGTTTTTTTTCTTTTTTTTTTTTTTTTGTGGTACGCGGGCCTCTCACTGTCGTGGCCTCTCCCGTTGCAGAGCACAGGCTCCGAAAGCTCAGGGTCAGCGGCCATGGCTCACGGGCCCAGCCGCTCCGCGGCATGTGGGATCTTCCCAGACCGGGGCACGAACCCGTGACCCCTGCATCGGCAGGCGGACTCTCAACCACTGCACCACCATGGAAGCCCTAATCGTGGTTTTAATTCTTTAGCCTAGATCTGTTTTAAGTGTGTCTCTTGTAAATGACACAGTATTGAGACAAAAAAAAATGAAACCAACTTTTGGGGATCAGAATTACTAATAATTATCATAAAACCAAAACCAATTCTTCCTATGTCGGAGAGTATCGATTTAGAACTTGGGGCACATATGTAGTCAGTGTTTTGTTCTATTGGTTTGTGTCTCTAACTTGTTTTTCCCTTCCACCTATTATTGGTATAGTTTGATATTCTGAAATATAATCTTTTTTGTGACTATTTTTTGTTTTATGTGTATGACTTTAGATAATTTATTTATGTTTTACCTATGCTAAAATACTGGCAATGTACCTAGTCACTAAGCTAAGAAAATATTAGGTATATTGTAAAGTTTGATAGAAATGAAAATTGTATTATCACTTAAAATAATAATACAATTAACTGTTTGCAATGATATTGAAATATTGTTGAGAACTGTCTTGTAGCTCTTTCTCGGCTTTTCCACTTGGTGACGATCTTTACATTCTTATCCAGAATGAATGACATCTTCATTAGGTAAATATTTCACACTGAATAACCTCTTGGTCTCTTTTAGAATTTTGTACCTTTATTCTATTCAATACAATATTTTATGAGCTTTTCATCCTGATTAGTTACCCTTTGAATATTATCTCTATAGTCTTTAAATCTTATTCTTTTCTTTTGTGACTGGAGACCAGGCATTTTATAGAAAATGGCGGGCTTCCCTGGTGGCGCAGTGGTTGAGAGTCCGCCTGCTGATGCAGGGGACGCGGGTTCGTGCCCCGGTCCGGGAGGATCCCACGTGCCGCGGAGCGGCTGGGCCCGTGAGCCATGGCCGCTGAGCCTGCGCGTCCGGAGCCTGTGCTCCGCAACGGGAGAGGCCACAACAGTGAGAGGCCCGCCTAGCACAAAAAAAAAAAAAAAAAAAAAAGAAAATGGCTAGGTGTTTTCTCATTGCAGATTCTGTTCTGGTACATACACACACACATATATGCATCCATACACACATATATAAAATATACATATATCATAGACTGTACTATATATACTATGTTTCTCATTATATATACATATATAATATGCAAATATTATACACAATATATTATGACATATACACATACAATATATAAGCATATAACATATATTATAACAAGATATATATATCATATATTAGCATATGGAATATACATATACATAAGAAATATGTATACACATATATATTATATACTATATATCATGTTATATTTGTGTATACATATTTCTTATGTATATGTGTATTATATATATAATATAAATGCATACTTCTTGCTAATGTCTAGGCTACATTATTTTCTGATTCTTTCCCCCTTTTTCCTGTAGCATATCCACACAGCCATTCTCATCATCTGGGAGGAGGTTAGATTTCTGTGTTCTCCTTTCAAGGTCTCTTTTTTCTCTCTCACTCTCATTATCTGTTTAAGAATGAGCTTTCCTCTCCTCTTATCCTTCATAGTTCTGTTTCATCATTCAGAGTTCATTTAGCTCTATGTTTACTTCCTCAAGGAGGCCTTATCTGTTTGTGTCTCCTGCTCCCCCCACCCCCAAGTTGGTAAGCTTCCTGTGATATACTGGCATAGCACTCTGTTCATCATCATAACGCTTGTCTCATAATTATGGTCATTTATGTCTGATTCCCCTGCTAGAATGAAAGTTCTCCAAGGGGAGGCTTTGGGATTTGATTTGTCTGCTGTTGTAACCCCAGGCCTTATCTCAGTGGCAGACACAGGGTGACATACATATTTATGGAATGGATGGATGAATGAATTGCCTGCCTGCCATTCTCATTTTAAAAAATAATTTCTATATTTAAAGTCATTAGTCAGTATGACGAGGCATTTAATATAGTTTTTCCTATAATTGCTACAGAGGACAGGCTAGTTATGGTACTCAATGGCTGAAAGCATTTCAACAACTTTTGCCCATGGGGAACTATAATTTCACCTTATGATATCATAAACCACTCAAGGATTTCATGTAGTTACCAGAACCTTGGGGTAAAATTATAACCCTGAAAGCCCTTGCTGCCTATTAGTCATTTGGTACATGACACAAAGCAAAATATATTCTGCATTCTCGGACTTCAGTTTGGCTCTTAGTATATTGGCTGCTCGATTTTATATTTGACCTGCAAAATATTCAGCTCCCTGAAAGCATAATCCATCTAAAAATCTAAGGTAATTCACAAGTACTATATGTACCTCAAGCAGTAATTAAGTGAACATATTATGAATTTCTTATTTGTTCTGATAATTATTTTTCTCAAATTACATTCCTGAAATGCTGAGCAGAGCTTTGGGAGCTGTGAGCATTCCTACCCTTGCATGCTTAAGAAGTTTTTTTGTAAAAATTAATTAATTTTTGGCTGCGTTGGGTTTTCATTGCTGCACATGGGCTTCCTCTAGCTGTGGCGAGTGTGGGTTACTTTTCGTTGTGGTGCGCAGGCTTTGCACTGCGGGGTGGCTTCTCTTGTTGCGGAGCACGGGCTCTAGGCGCGTGAGCTTCAGTAGCTGTGGAGCACGGGCTTAGTTACTCTGTGGCATGTGGGATCTTCCCGGACCAGGGCTCGAATCTGTGTCCGCTGCACTGGCAGGCGGATTCTCAACCACTATGCCACCAAGGAAGCCCTTAAGAAGTTTTTGAACATAGCTTAATAGGAGGCAGCACGTTGTGCTGAAAATTGTGATAGATCTGAAATGAGGAAACTTTGGTTCAGGTAGCAGCTTGAACTTTCAAAAAATCACTTAACTTCTCCGAGCCTCAGTCTTCTCTGTTATTAAATGTCTTTTCTGCCTCCCAAAGATGTAAGGGATAAATTGAGGTGCTGAAGTGAAAGCGTTTGGGAAGCAATGGAGAGCTTTAAAAATCATTTGTATCATTATTATTTGTCATAGTAGTGAAGCAAAATAGTCATTTTCTAAAACCATGTAAAAATGAAAAGAAAATCACTGGATCAGGCTAAAAGCTTGTATTTCCTATATGTAATACTTTCTCTTCTTTCAGCACTCAATTGTAGATAAGAACTAGTGAAGGCCTGTGCCGATGGCAACCTTATGTGAGTACACGGGCATCTCCTTTCATTCCTTCAGGCTAGCTGGAAACAATGATTTGTCCAGTGATTTACAAGATGTGAAAAGCAGGGTGAGAAATGGGTTAATAATGGTTCAAAGAAGAAGCTGATAAGCTGGTTGCTGTCTCCACAGAGGAAAGAACGAGCATGAAAAGGCTCACAAAGCAACACAAGGAAGAGCTTCTTGGCAGTGAGGGTCAACCAGTGACAGATGAGGGGTACTTTTCCGAAACTCTTTAGAAGATGGACTTTTGTGCTTCTGGTTTGGCTGGAAGGTGCAGAAGCAGCATAGGTCAGTTTGACCTATGGGGAAGGGAGAATTCTGGGTGGACCATGAAGAACAAAACTGTTATGGATCCATTATCCAAGATGTCTACCAGCTGGGCTAAAATTAAGGCTGTGGCTCTGAGTCAAAGCATTGCCCCAGTGCTGAGAGAGGACCAGAGCTAAACAGGATAGCAGTATGAAAGTGACTGAAACCTTAAACTTGTTAATAGGCAAGGCACCACTTATAAGATGGAGGTAAAGTTTAGTCCTGGAACAGGTCATGATTCAAGGGTAAAGGGCCAGGAGCAAAGTGACCTGATGCTCGCTCATGTGAGAACTGACCTACAGAGATGCTTCTTCAATCTTTTAAAAGACATTTATCTATTTATCCAATTTTTTCTTCCAGCTTTATTAAGATATAATTGACAGACAGAACTGTATAAGTTTAAGGTGTATAGCATGATGATTTGACTTACGTATATCGTGAAATGATTACCACAATAAGTTTAGTGACCATCCATCATCTCATGGAGATGCAACATTAAATCCTTCTCCAATTTTATTGTACAAATGAAACACCTAGGGATCTTGTTAAAAATGCAGATTTTGATTTAGTAGGCATGGAGTAGGGCTGAGATTCTACATTTCTAACAAGCTCCTGGAGATGCCAAAACTATTGGTACTTGGACCACACTTCTGAGGAGAAATGATTTAGATAGCACAACTTAAATTCTCCCTGAATGAAATGATTAGTTCCTGAACCTGGTTGGGGGAAAGATAAGAAAGAGGGCTGTGCCTGAACATGAGGGAGAAGTGACCTCAGCTGTGAGAAGTAGAGATAGAGAGAACTGATCTTGGCAGGAAGCTATGCTGGCTGCCTTTTCCTTTGGTCTGTTCCACAAACCTGATGGTTGGTGTCTTCTCCCTAAAATTCATCTAACTGTGCAGTGGTACATATGTTCCTTGCTCTATGTAAGCAGAATTATCTAATCTAAATTAATCCATATAAGAAACCAAGAGAAGTCTCTACCCTCCTTCAGGGAACAGGTCTTTTCTCAAAATATATGCAGAATATATAGGGGCCTTTTGGAGGAAATTTTCTTAATACAAAGAAATGGCTGATGGGAGACTTTCAGGACCTCTGGCAGGAAGAAAGGTTTGAGGTGCCTCTGATATCATTATTTCTAGGGGTGAGCAACCCTTTTACATGAGTGCCAATTCAGTAAAACTAAAAATGTTAGTAGAATGTTTTTACTATCTTATTTTATATAAATATTTTGTATAATCTACTTTTTTTTACTTGATGATATATAATATATCTAGCTCATTATTTTTTGTTAACGGCATCATTATGTATCAACCTCCTCTTAATGACTATGAATTATGTCTAGCCTTTAATAGTATAAACAATAGCTTGATGAATAGAGACTGATTTAGTCTCTTTGAACAAAATTTATGTGACCTGAGCAGTGCTGAAGGTGGAGTGGAGTACCAGTTTGAGGGATTTAACAGGGGGAAGATTAATTAGCACCAGAGTTCATAATCAGACACTACAGCTTCATTTGGAGCTTTCCAACTGCAGGCTAAGAGGAGAACTTAGGTGACCATTTCATAGGAAGCAGAGGCAGGGGAGCAGGGCAGCATCTGAGACTGTGACCTTATGCCACAGTGGTGGTAGATGGAAGACACTCTGCAGATAAATAGCTGCTTCTTCTTAGTGTATGAAGTACCCAGAAGGGCATAGTCTTGCTGCAACACTTCTCTGGGTAGGGTTGTAATGATGCTGATTGTGAGGGTGGGATGGGAGTTAATCCTTCCTGGATCTGTGTCTCTCTCACTTTGTCATCACATACTGAGTCACATACCATACTGTGTGTGCACAAATTCAAATGTCACAGCCTCAGCAGCTGTCTCTGCCCTTGAATCATCTTTGCACATGAACAGCTTTCCCAGACTAAGTCCAGGGGTGGGGAAAGGGCTGGTTGGAGTAAATCAGGTTGGGGAGGACATTCTTACTGCATGTATAAATGAACACTGAATGGGAATAATTCACAGTCAGATATTATTGGAAATGAATCCTGCCTGTACCATTTATTAGCTATATGACCTTGGATAACTTACCTAATTTCTTTTAGCCCTGTTTCCTCATTTGTATGGATGCAGTAAAGTTTAAATGAGAAAAATCCATGTAAAGCAATTAGCATAGTCCCTGGAACATAGCGGGAGTCCAATAAATATTATATTATTTATTGATGATATTTTCAGTTCCTATTCCTGATGTTATGTCTGTGGTCTTATTATGAAGCTAAGTAGTTCATATATGACCCTCAGGATGCTGATTGATCATCATTTTAAACACGTAAAGCACAGGAAATGCACATATTTATATACCTATTTTCACTTACATTCTTATTTGCAGTAAGATTCACTTCCATTAATTCTATGTCTTTAGATCATGCATGAGAAAAAAGCCTAGTTCAAATATAACTTAATAAACATTGATAGGTTCCGTTTTGGTTGGCACTGTTAAAGTTTTACTGTCTTTTGGCATTTTTTAGGCAGCAGCTTTTTGATAAAATGTGATGGTAAGTGCACTTCCAAGTTTGAAAAATATGAATGGATTCTGACAAAATGTCTGTCTGAACTTCAGCTATGCATAACATCATCTATATTATATGTATATATATGATATATATAGTGCAACTGAATCTATATTATATATTATATAATAATATATTATTATATTATATTATATATATATACACATACACACACAATGCAATCAAATTGGCTGGAGCAGGCTTATATGCAGTTGCAACTGGGAAAAATGAGCCCCAGCTGGCTGAATATCCCAGACTGAGTTCATAATAGAAATGAACTCACACTGACTTGCCACTGGATACACTGGGGGTTAGATCACATAGCTTCTGATGTGATAAAGAGTCAAAATGTCAAGCTGAAACTAAATCATAAAAATCCAGCATTCACCTTAATTCACATTATTAATGGAACTAAAATATGTATTTTAGACATAAAATGAGTCCCTTTGGGGGTTGCCACATAGATACTTATGGAGGATGAAAATGAGATTTTTCACAGGGCAAACCATCAAACTTAGCATCAAACATCTATCTATTCAATATCAGGACTTTGCCTTTTGTATCACAGTACCTCACCCCCTACCAGGGCTCTCTATCTATCCATTCCATAACATTGAGTATGGAATGGTCTGAATGCTTTGAATGATTGTGGGACCAAGCAGTGAGGTGTGGTCAAGATGAGTCCAGCAGGATGGAGACAGAGGGTGGGAGAACCTCTTACGTGCAGTTGAAGGGTGTAGCCAGGTGATTTCCACATTATGTCCGGCAGTGACCTGGAGTAATTGTTCTTTCTAATTACAAATGTGTGTGTCCATTTAAACTGTTTTAATTTTTATATAATATAAATGTATGTGTGTGAACATACATACAGTCCATAGACATGTATACAGATAATTGTTTATAACTACAAAATATGTATGTGAATATTTACAGATATCCTAGGACATATTCATTGATTTAGAAAGTATCTATGTATAAAGACAGTGCTTGCGAAGTAGATTAATAATGTAAACAAAGTTATAGGCCAATTTTCCCCTAATTTAAGGAAAGGGTTTGCAAAAATTTGGCATGTTTTCTGTTTGTATTCAAATGAAGGAAGTGATGTTTGACATTCATTAAAGAAAACCCAGCAGGGTGTCTAATTGAAAAAATTTTGCTGCAGTTAGTATGAATTACTGTATCTATTTGAAAGTAATAAAGCTGCAGTTATTTTAAAAATTCTATAAAGATGCCATCTCAAAATTATTTTGGTAGTAGGTAAGGAAATAAACAGATTGCATGCTCATTTGTTCAGTTTTCCATTTATCAGTCTGAATTAGCAAAGTCTTATTTTTTTTTTAAAGTTCCTTCAATTAAAGAATATTCAGGAAGGGAAGAGAAATATCCATTTTTCAAAACTCCTACTAAGTGTCATGTACTGTGTATCTGATCCTTACTGGACCATTAAATATTTCTGACCTAACTCCACAATCTGTTGCCAGGGACCCAGAACCACCTAGGCTGTGGCAGCATTAATCTGTCTCATGTTCCCATTCAAGGATCCTATATCTCTGACCCCTGGCTCCACAATGGGCATCATGGTCTTAGGTTTTCTTTGCTTTGATAATCTGCTTATATCAATCTCATGGCTCAAACACTATGGGTCACTCTTGGATTTGAAACTCACTTGGGTATACTCTCTAGCTGAAAGTGAGAGGTGCTCCTGCCCTCTGCCTCTTTCCTACTGGACACATGCTGGTCACTGCTTGGGCTCTTGGCCAAGTCCATTATCTGAATGAGTGGTTGACATATGCTTAGGCTCTAGGAATACAGGTGCGTAAGATAGATCTGATTCCTACTGTCATGGAGTTTATAATCTAGTGGTGGATGGAATAAGAACTTCAGACAGATATTCTACATCCATTATCTCCTGTAATCCTCTCAAATGAGGATACAGAGGCCATGGCAAGTAACCTGCCAAACTCCACACAAACATACATCAAATTTAGATCTGTCCAACACCAGGATTTTGCTCTTTGTATCACAGTACATTGTCCCTTACTGGAGGGGCTTTATTCATTCCATAGCATCTAGTATGAGAACGTTTTTGTATGATCTTATCAAAAGCATTTGATCGATTACAAAGTAATCCCTGCATAGTGCTATAGCCCTATTCCTATGATGCTGCCATTTTTCATTCATTCATTCATTCATTATTTATTTATTTGTGGTACGCGGGCCTCTCCCTGTTGTGACCTCTCCCGTTGCGGAGCACAGGCTCCGGACGCGCAGGCTCAGCGGCCATGGCTCACGGGCCCAGCCGCTCCGCAGCACACGGGATCCTCCTGGACCTGGGCACGAACCCACGCCCCCTGCATCGGCAGGCGGACTCTCAACCACTGCACCACCAGGGAAGCCCGATTTTTTGACATTTCAAAAGCTCTTCAAAATCATCTCTACTAGATGCATTTTTATAGCACATAGGAACATTGTGTAATGCATTAACTGCTGTTGCTGGACATTTACGTGGTTTCCAAGTTTTTGCTATTTTGAGAAAGGCTGCAGTGAATCTTTGCAATAACCTGTTATCTAACAAGTTATTTTCTTTGGACAGATTCCTAGAAGTGGAAGTCAAGGGTGAAAGGGCATGAACCCTTTTAAGGCTCTTGATATAAATGGCCAAATTGATTTATGAACATATTGTAACAACTTACAACAGCAGTGTATGCTGGTGCTAGTCTTAATGTGCTTCCATCAAGATTTAGAACTATCAATAGAAGACGCCTATTTTGATAGGTAAAAACATCATTTCATTACTGTTTCAATTAGCGTTTCTTTGATTACAAGTAAGATTTAATATTTTAAAAAATTATTGGTCAATTTTGTTTCTTTTCTGAATTGCTGTTAATATTCTTTATTTATTACTTGATTTTAACATTACTTTTTGTATACATTCCTCTCTTCCTGGAAAGATTTAAGGCAGCTTAATGGTCACATAAAATACAAGATAGCATAAATTAAAATAGGGTGAAGTAGAAAAAGAAACTATATGAAGCCAGGAATGTTGTTTAAAATACATACCACAATGACAATAAATCTGCTATTAGTGCACAAGAATTTTGCCTCCAAGCTCTGTAGAACTGAGCTCAAAAAGACAATCTTGCCATTTATCCAGTTCACACTGGCTATGAAAGAGAGAGAGCGAGCGAGAGAGAGAGAACTAATTGTTCAAGATAAATATAATTAATATTGGTATTAAAATCTGACAAGACTTTTAACTATTTTTATTATTATTTTGTGCCCCCTAGTTGTCAGACACTATGCAAGTTGCTTTACTTGGATTATCTTAATTTCTATGACTATTTAATGGGGGCAGGTACTTTATTAATGTCATTTACAACAGTGCTTGGCATATAGGAATGGTCAGTGAGTATTAGCTTTTTCTCTTATTATTACTAATATTATTTCAATATTTAGAACAAAAAATCCCTTGAATCTTCTTTTAAAATTATATATATATGTGTATAAATTTTTTAGAAGATTCGGCAACAATCAAACAAACGGACAAAAAAATCCCTTGGGAGTTTGATTGGAATTGCTTTACACCTATAAACTAATCAAGGAAAAATTCGACATCTTTAAATATAATAGTCTTTCAGTTTGGTAATATGGCAGTTTGTTTGGAATTTATTAAAATAGCTTTATTAAGATATAATTCACATGCCATACAATCCACCCATTTATGATTCAGTGGTTTTATTATATTCACAAGGTATGTTCAACAATCAGCACATTGTTTTCTTTTAATGCAATTCTTACAGAGGACAATTCCCTGATCTATTATGAATTTTTGTTGCTAGAGTGATTGGGATGTTTCTCCTGTTATGTTTTCTATCTAGAAGTAAAGGGAGCCGGTGGGAAGTGCCGCTCCACTCAAACTGCAGCATTTCTTACATTTTTCTTCTTTTGAGAAATTTTCTCTCTAGAATGTCTGGTAATAAAACCCTTCTAGTTTATTGCTTGTCATATTCTTGTTCCCCTTTTCTTGCATTTCCAATCTTGTAGCACATAATAGTGGGTCACGACTATACCCTCTCCCTCCAGTCTTGGGGCTTCTGCACGGTCTGCCATGTCACCCTGAGATGCTCTTATCCTGACATGCTCTAACACCCCACCCAACTCCTCTTTTCTCATTTCCCTCCTTCAGATCTCAGCCAGACTTTCTCTCCTCAGGGTGGCGGTCGGGGAGGGGCTTCTCCGATTCTCCATTCAGATCAGGTCTCCTGCGAGGCTCTCAGATTCTGCTGTATTTCCCTTCACAGTAACTAACCACGGTTTAAATCATTACCTGATTTATGTGTTCCCTTGATTAATATCTTTCTTCCCCACTAAAGTCCATGTTGCAAGGACAGTGTCTGTTTTGCTGACTATTAAATTCCCAGCCACCTAGTATGGTGCCTGGAAACAAAAGTTGCTGTTATTGGATGAATTAAAGGGAGAACAAATAAATGGTGTAGTTTAGTTTTCTTCCCTCTCACCTCAAAACTCCATTTTCAATGTCTTGTTTGACCTAGAGTTCTGGCACCCCTCCTTTCTTTAAGGCCAGATTTTATTATATGAATTCATATGTTTTATTGGGCAGCCACATGCTGTTATATGAAGATCAATGAAGGTGGTTTTTATTATTTGGGGAAATGCTTATCATTTCATACTAGGGCTTTGTGAGTGTCCTTTAATATTTCTTATTAAAGTTTTCTCTTGCCTTCATAGGCAGGACTGTTTAATTTTTAATATTTACTTGAATGTTCACCAGGACTCTTTCTAAAGCAGCACCATCATTTGCCTGTACAAAAAATGACATTAGTCTCCTAAACCTCTAAGGAGGTGACTTTTTTTTATATGTTAGAGACACGGGGCTAAAAGGGGCATTTTATATGAGAAGCTGGAAAAAAAACAACTAGAAAGTGCATTAAAATCAGCAAATAGTTCATTTTAACTGCTCATGTATCCTTTCAACTGGGTCAATTCAACTCTGTGAGGGGAGGCAGGGCTTTATTTTTCAGTGTACCTTATGATTTATGAAGTGATTTTATCTCTTATACCTCAGCAGATTGTATGTCAATGGCTAGAATGTTCTAAGAATGCCCAGGTCTACTCCTTAGACCATAGACACAGATGAAGAGCTCACTGGATAAAAATAATGCTGCAGGTTTTATCCACCCAAAAGGCTAAGAGTAAATGACTCTGGGTGATGAGGCAATGGGTGCTGTCTACATCTGTCTACATTACCCTATTTTCTGCATTGCCTATAGTGAGTAGTGCTAGTTTTATTCCAGAGACATACCCATATAAGCTCTATTAAATATATTACTCACAAATTCTTGCTTTCATGGTCTCATGCTTCAAGAGCCCACCCACTTTGAAACATGGAGCTTGCTTCCCAGAATTGTTGGTGGGAGGCTGTGAGAAGTTACATATATTACTTTTAGTGTAAAGTAAATTATTCTGGCAAAATAGTTTAGTTAAGTGAGGATAAAACTATCCTCTTGAATTTCATTTGTACAGCAGGCCATTCCCTCTCCCTTGGGGTTATCTGTAGGAGCAGCCAGCAACAAGATTATTTCTTCCCTCTGACACCCTGTCAGAAAAAAAAAAGCATTCCAACTTGCCTTGGCTGCTGTAACATATAGTGAATCATAAACTGGTCTGTCCTGCACAGCCTTTTGCCTTTAATTTTATTTCTGATTCAAAGTGGTTGTTTGAAGCCAGTGAATCTCAACTCTGAAAGGGTGAAAAATGTTCACACTCTTGGGCTTCCCTGGTGGCGCAGTGGTTGAGAGTCTGCCTGCCGATGCAGGGGACATGGGTTCGTGCCCCGGTCTGGGAGGATTCCGCATGCCGCGGAGCGGCTGGGCCTGTGAGCCATGGCCGCTGAGCCTGCGCATCCGGAGCCTGCGCTCCGCAACAGGAGAGGCCACAACAGTGAGAGGCCCGCATACCGCAAAATGTTCACACTCTTAACGCTTAACAGTTTTATTAATTGTGTTAAATGTATAGCCAGCATGTGAAACAATTATGTCCAAGAAGAAAAATGGAGCTATTACAGCCATCGTAAGTTATCTAATATCATGGTTACAGATGCGTATAAGCCATGACTCAATTTTCTGATGGATTGGGTATAAATACAGATCATAAATCTTACTTTTTAAGTCAATAGGTTTTCCATCCAAACACATGTCCCATAGGAATATTTTAGAAGTATTTTTTTTAGATTCCAAGACTGATATCAAAAAACTATAGCCAAATTTTTGGTCTAGAAATAGATACTATTTACATGAAAATAAGAAAACACTATTTCTATAATTTAAAATATTTTATGTAACAGACAAGTAGTTTTAAGGAAACAGTAGATGGAACTCTTGGGGATCTCTTTTTTAGGTTGGGGCTGCTTAGATGGCCTCTAAGAGCTGAAGACATCAATTCCTAGGAGCACATTTCTTTTTTTTTTCTTTTATTAACATATTTATTGGAGTATAATTGTTTACATTGTTGTGTTAGTTTCTGCTGTATAACAAAGTGAATCAGCTATACCTATACATATATCCCCATATCTCCTCCCTCTTGCATTTCCCTCCCACCCTCCATATCCCACCACTCTAGGTGGTCACAAAGCACGGAGCTCATCTCCCTGTGCTATGCAGCTGCTTCCCACTAGCTATCTATTTTACATTTGGTAGTGTATATATGTCTATGCCACTCTCTCACTTCCTCCCAGCTTACCCTTCCCCCTCCCCGTGTCCTCAAGTCCATTCTCTGTGTCTGTATCTTTATTCCTGTCCTGCCTGTAGGTTCTTCAGGACCATTTCTTTTCTTTTTTTAGATTCCATATATATGTGTTAGCATATGGTATTTGTTTTTCTCTTTCTGACTTACTTCACTCTGTATGACAGACTCTATATCCATCCATGTCACTACCAGTAACTCAATTTTGTTTCTTTTTCTGGCTGAGGGATATTCCATTGTATATATGTGCCACCTCTTCTTTATGCATTCATCTGTTGATGGACACTTAGGTTGCTTCCATGTCCTGGCTATTGTAAATAGAGCTGCAGTGAACATTGTGGTACATGCCTCTTTTTGAATTATGGTTTTCTCAGGGTATATGCCCAGTAGTGGGTTTGCTGGATGATATGGTAGTTCTATTTTTAGTTTTTTAAGGAACCTCCATATTGTTCTCCAGAGTGGCTGTATCAATTTACATTCCCACCAACAGTCCAAGAGTGTTCCCTTTTCTCCACACCCTCTCCAGCATTTATTGTTTGTAGATTTTTGGGTGATGGCCATTCTGACTGGAGTGAGGTGATACCTCATTGTAGTTTTGATGTGCATTTCTCTAATGATTAGTAAGGTTGAGCATTCTTTCATGTGTCTGTTGGCAATCTGTATATCTTTAGAGAAATATCTGTTTAGGACTTCTGCCCATTTTTGGATTGGGTTTGTTTTTTGGATATTGAGCTGCATGAGCTGCTTGTAAATTTTGTAGATGAATCCTTTGTCAGTTGCTTCATTTGCAAATATTTTCTCCCATTCTGAAGGTTTTTTCGTCTTGTTTATGGTTTCCTTTGCTGTGCAAAAGCTTTTAAGTTTCATTAGGTCCCATTTGTTTATTTTTGATTTTATTTCCATTTCTCTAGGAGGTGGGTCAAAAAGGATCTTGCTGTGATTTATGACGTGGAGTGTTCTGCCTATTTTTTCCTCTAAGCGTTTGATAGTTTCTGGCCTTACATTTAGGTCTTTAATGCATTTTGAATTTATTGTATGGTGTTAGGGAGTGTTCAAATTTAATTCTTTTACATATAGCTGTTCAGTTTTCCCAGCACCACTTATTGAAGAGGCTGCCTTTTCTCCATTGTATATTCTTTCCTCCTTTATCAAAGATAAGGTGACCATATGTGTGTGGGTTTATCTTTGGGCTTTCTGTTCTGTTCCATTGATCCATATTTCTGTTTTTGTGCCAGTACCATAATGTCTTGATTACTGTAGCTTTGTAGTATAGTCTGAAGTCAGGGAGCCTGATTCCTCCAGCTCCATTTTTCGTTCTCAAGATTGCTTTGGCTATTTGGGGTCTTTTGTGTTTCCATGCAAATTGTGAAATTTTTTGTTCTAGTTCTGTGAAAAATGCCATTGGTAGTTTGATAGGGATTGCATTGAATCTGTAGATTGTTTTGCATAATAGAGTCATTTTCACAATGTTGATTCTTCCAATCCAAGAACATGGTATATCTCTCCATCTGTTTGTATCATCTTTAATTTCTTTTATCAGTGTCTTATAGATTTCTGCATACAGGTCTTTTGTCTCCTTAGTTAGGTTTATTCCTGGGTATTTTATTCTTTTTGTTGCACTGGTAAGTGGGACTGTTTCCTTAATTTCTCTTTCAGATTTTTCATCATTAGTGTATAGGAATGCAAGAGATTTCTGTGCATTAATTTTGTATCCTGCTACTTTACCAAATTCATTGATTAGCTCTAGTAGTTTTCTGGTAGCATCCTTAGGATTCTCTATGTATAGTATCATGTCATCTGCAAACAGTGACAGTTTTACTTCTTTTCCAATTTGGATTCCTTTTATTTCTTTTTCTTCTCTGATTGCTGTGGCTAAACTTCCAAAATTATGTTGAATAATAGTGGTGAGAGTGGGCAACCTTGTGTTCTTCCTGCTCTTAGTGGAAATGGTTTCAGTTTTTCACCATTGAGAACGGTGTTGGCTGTGGGTTTGTCATATATGGCCTTTATTATGTTGAGGTAAGTTCCATCTATGCCTACTTTCTGGAGGGTTTTTTTTTTTTTTCATAAATGGGTGTTGAATTTTGTCAAAAGCTTTTTCTGCGTCTCTTGAGATGATCATATGTTTTTTATCCTTCAGTTTGTTAATATGGTGTATGACATTGATTGATTTGCGCATATTGAAGAATCCTTGCATTCCTGGAATAAACCCCACTTGATCATGGTGTATGATCCTTTTAATGTGTTGTTGGATTCTGTTTGCTAGTATTTTGTTGAGGATTTTCACATCTATGTTCATCAGTGATATTGGCTTGTAGTTTTCTTTCTTTGTGACATCTTTGTCTGGTTTTGCTATCAGGGTGATGGTGGCCTCGTAGAATGAGTTTGGGAGTGTTCCTCCCTCTGCTATATTTTGGAAGAGTTTGATTAGAATAGGTGTTAGCTCTTCTCTAAATGTTTGATAGAATTCACCTGTGAAGCCATCTGGTCCTGGGCTTTTGTTTGTTGGAAGATTTTTAATCACAGTTTCAATTTCAGTGCTTGTGATTGGTCTGTTTATTATTTCTGTTTCTTCCTGGTTCAGTCTTGGAAGGTTGTGCTTTTCTAAGAATTTGTCCGTTTCTTCCAGGTTGTGCATTTTATTGGCATATAGTTGCTTGTAGTAATCTCTCATGATCCTTTGTATTTCTGCAGTGTCAGTTATTACTTCTCCTTTTTCATTTCTAATTCTGTTGATTTGAGTCTTCTCCCTTTTTTCTTGATGATTCTGGCTAATGGATTATGAATTTTGTTTATCTTCTCAAAGAACCAGCTTTTACTTTTATTGATCTTTGCTATTTCCTTTATTTCTTTTTCATTTATTTCTGATCTGGTCTTTATGATTTCTTTCCTTCTACTAACTTTGGGGTTCTTTTGTTCTTCTTTCTCTAATTGTTTTAGGTTTAAGGTTAGGTTGATTATTTGAGATTTTTCTTTTTTCTTGAAGCAGGATTGTATTGCTATAAACGTCCCTCTTAGAATTGCTTTTGCTGCATCCAGTAGGTTTTGGGCCGTCGCGTTTTCATTGTCATTTGTCTAGGTATTTTTTGATTTCCCCTTTGATTTCTTCAGTGATCTCTTGGTTATTTAGTTGTGTATTGTTTAGCCTGCATGTGTTTGTATTTTTTACAGATTTTTTTCCTGTAATTGATATCTAGTCTCATAGCATTGTGGTCGGAAAAGGTACTTGATATGATTTCAATTTTCTGAAATTTACTGAGGCTTGACTTGTGACCCAAGATATGATCTATCCTGAAGAATGTTCCATGAGCACTTGAGAAAAAAGTGTATTCTGTTGTTTTTGGATGGAATGTCCTATAAATATCAATTAAGTCCATATTGTTTAATGTGTCATTTAAAGCTTGTGTTTCCTTATTTATTTTCATTTTGGATGATCTGTCCAATGGTGATAGTGGGGTGTTAACGTCTCCTACTATGATTGTGTTACTGTCGATTTCCCCTTTTATGGCTGTTAGCATTTGCCTTAAGTATTGAGGTGTTCCTATGTTGGGTGCATAAATATTTACAATAGTTATATTTTCTTCTTGGATTGTTCCCTCGATCAATACATAGTGTACTTCTTTGTCTCTTGTAATATCTTTATTTTAAAGTCTATTTTGTCTGATATGAGAATTGCTACTCCAGCTTTCTTTTGATTTCCATTCGCATGGAATATCTTTTTCCGTCCCCTCACTTTCAGTCTCTATGTGTCCCTAAGTCTGAAGTGGGTCACTTGTAGACAGCGTATATATGGGTCTTGTTTCTGTATCCATTCACCCAGTCTATGTCTTTTGTTTGAAGCATTTAATCCTTTTGCATTTAAGGTAGCTATCAATATGTATGTTCCTATTACCATTTTCTTAATTGTTTTGGGTTTGTTATTGTAGGTCTTTTTCTTCTCTGATGTTTCCTGCCTAAAGAAGTTCCTTTAGCATTTGTTGTAAAGCTGGTTTGGTGGTGCTGAATTCTCTTAGCTTTTGCTTGTCTGTAAAGGTTTTGATTTCTCTGTTGAATCTGAACGAGACCCTTGCTGGGTAGAGTAGACTTGATTGTAGTTTTTTCCCTTTCATCACTTTAAATATGTCCTGCCAACTCTTCTGGCTTGCAGAGTTTCTGCTGAAAGATCAGCTGTTAACCTTATGCGGATTCCCTTGTATATTATTTGTTGTTTTTCCTTTGCTGCTTTTAATATTTTTTCTTTGTATTGAATTTTTGATAGTTTGATTAATATGTGTCTTGGTGTGTTTCTCCTTGGATTTATCCTGTATGGGACTCTGTTTCCTGCACTTGATCGACTATTTCCTTTCCCATATTAGGGAAGTTTTCAAATATAATCTCTTCAATATTTTCTCAGTCCCTTTCTTTTTCTCTTCCTCTTATGGGACCCCTATAATTTGAATGTTGGTGCATTTAATGTTGTCCCAGAGGTCTCTGAGACTGTCCTCAATTCTTTTCATTCTTTTTTCTTTATTCTGCTCTGCAGTAGTTATTTCCAATATTTTATCTTCCAGGTCACTTATCCATTCTTCTGCCTCAGTTATTCTGCTGTTGGTTCCTTCTAGAGAATTTTAAATTTCATTTATTGTGTTGTTCATCATTGTTTGTTTGCTTTTTACTTCCTCTAGTTCCTTGTTAAACGTTTCTTGTGTTTTCTCCATTCTGTTTCCAAGATTTTGGATCATCTTTACTATCATTACTCCGAATTTTTTTTTTCAGGTAGACTGCCTATTTCCTCTTCATTTATTTGGTCTTGTTGGTTTTTACCTTGCTCCTTCAACTGCTCTGTATTTCTCTGTCTTCTCATTTTGCTTAACTTACTGTGTTTGGGGTCTCCTTTTTGCAGGCTACAGGTTCATAGTTCCTGTTGTTTTTGGTGTCTGCCCTCAGTGGGTAAGGTTGGTTCAGTGGGTTGTGTAGGCATCCTGGTGGAGGGGACTGGTGCCTGTGTTCTGGTGGGTAGGGCTGGATCTTCTCTTTCTGGTGGGCAGGACCGTGTCTGGTGGTGTGTTTTGGACTTTCTGTGAACTTATGATTTTAGGCAGACTCTCTGGTAATGGGTGGGGTTGTGTTCCTGTCTTGCTGGTTGTTTCACATGGGGTGTCCATCACTGGAGCTTGCTGTTCGTTGAGTGGAGCTGCGTCTTAGTGTTGAGATGGAGATCTCTGGCAGAGCTCTCGCCAATTGATATTACATGGCCTGGGAGGTCTCTGGTGGTCCAATGTCCTGAACTCGGCTCTCCCACCTCCGAGGCTTAGGCCTGACACCTGGCAGGAGTACCAAGACCATGTCAGCCACATGGCTCAGAAGAAAAGGGAGAAAAAAATAAAATAAAATAAAATGGAATAAAATAAAATAAGGTTATTAAAATAAAATAAAAATTATTAAACTAAAAAATAAAAAAAGTAATTAAAAAAAAGAGAGCAACAAAACCAATAAACAAATCCACCAATGATAACAAGCTCTAAAAACTAAACTAAGATAAACATATAAACTAGAAACTAGTCAGTCGCATACAGCAAACCCAAAGTCTACAGTTGCTCCCAAAGTCCACCGCCTCAATTTTGGGATGATTTGTTATCTATTCATGAATTCCACAGATGCAGGGTACATCAAGTTGACTGTGGAGGTTTAATCTGCTGCTTCTGAGGCTGCATGGAGAATTTCCCTTTCTCTTCTTTGTTCACACAGCTCCTGGAGTTCAGCTTTGGATTTGGCCCTGCCTCTGCATGTAAGTTGCCCTGTGGTGTCTTTTCTTCACCCAGACAGGAGGGGGTTAAATGAGAGGCTGATTAGAGGGCTCTGGCTCACTCAGGCTGGTGGGGGGGCGGGAGGGGTATGGAACGTGGGGCGAGCCTGTGGCGGCAGAGTCCAGTGTGATGTTGCCAACAGCCTGAGGCATGCCGTGTGTTCTCCTGGGAAAGTTGTTCCTGGATCACAGGACCCTGGCAGTGGCAGGCTGCACAGGCTCCCGGGAGGGGAGGTGTGGGTAGTGACCTGTGCTTGCACACAGGCTTCTTGGTGGCTGCAGCAGCAGCCTTAGCATTTTCATGCCTGTCTCTGGTGTCTGTGCTGATAGCTGCAACTCATGCCCATCTCAGGAGCTTGTTTAGGTGGTGTTCTGCCTTCTTTGTGCAGACTAGGCTCTGAATCCCCTGTCCTCACACACCGCGAAACAATGGTCTCTTGACTCTTAGGCAGTTCCAGACTTTTTCCCGGACTCCCTCCCGGCTAGCTGTGGCACGCTAGCCCCCTTCGGGCTGTGTTCATGCAGCTAACCCCAGTCCTCTTCCTGGGATCTGACCTCTAAAGCCTGAACCTCAGCTTCCAGCCCCCACCCACCCCAGGGGGTGAGCAGAGTAGTGTCTCAGGCTGGTGAGTGCTGGTCGGCACCGATCCTATGTGCAGGAATCTCTCTGCTTTGCCCTCTGCACCCCTGTTGCTGCGCTCTCCTCTCTGGCTCTAAAGCTCCCCTTGCCAGCCCCCTGTCTCCACCAGTGAAGGGGCTTCCTAGTGTGTGGAAACTTTTCCTCTTTCACAGCTCTCTCCCAGTGGTGCAGGTCTCGTCCCTATTCTTTTGTCTCTGTTTTTTTATTTTTTCTTTTGCCCTACCCAGGTACTTGGGGAGTTTCTTGCCTTTTGGGAAGTCTGAGGTCTTCTGCCAGCATTCAGTAGGTATTCTGTAGGAGTTGTTCCACATGTAGATGTATTTTTGATGTATTTGTGGGGAGGAAGGTGATCTCCACGTCTTACTCCTCTGCCATCTTGAAGGTCCTCCAGGAGCACATTTCTTAATAAAATTCTTCTAGGAAAGTCTGGGAGTTGTTATTCTCAAAGTTTTCAGGCACACAACAGGAAGACATGGGGAGATTATCCCTAGATAACTAAGGAAGAGTTAGAGAAGGGAAAGAGGCAAGTGTTCAAGTGCATTAATATGGAGGCACAGGGAAATTTGCCTGGGGTGAATTAAATGAGCTGTGGGAAAATGGAATGAAAATGGCAGCATAGTACAGTGGGACCTGTCTTGATACCCAGTAGGTGAGGGGGATGAAAAGATATGAAAATAAATGAGACAGACTGTGAGTAAGGGGCAGAAGAATTTTCAGAGTGTGACCAACACTCCATATAAATCACCTCTCATTCAGCTTTAGGAGATTTTTACCTTACATGGAAAAACAAATATCCTAAGAGAACCACAGGAGATCTGTGACTTCTATGTAAATACCTTTTCACTCCTCAGCTAAAATGCTATGAAAATGGAATCTTGAAAAATACCGGAAAAAAGCAAACCACATAAACCCAGTTTCATGAGACATTGAAAGACACACACACGCTAATTCTCATGGTTTGTACTGATCAGCCTTTGTCCTATTTGATAACTGCCTTGGCAGATGGGATAATGTCACTCTTCATCTCAAAAAGTTAAAATTCAATCTACAGAGAGGCATTCAAGGGCCTGCATGACTTTTCTTCAAGATACTTTTATCACCTCCCCTTCTACACCTCACCTCGCCACAAACCCATATTCCAACTTTATGCCTGCTGCTTCACCTCAGACCGTAATTTTTCTCCCTACTGCCTTCTCCCTTGGGGATCTCATACTCCCCCAGGGCTTCAATACGCAGTGTCACCTCTAGCTTCAATGTCACTCCTGAACTCTGCCTCCATGTTTCCCAATGCCTGGTGGATTTCACCTGGATGTCCAATACAGCTTTTAAAATGCCCAGTATGAAACTGACCTGATCATCATATTTTCTAGCTCTTAAACTGCCTTTTCTGCTTCCTTGAATGGTACCATCCCCTCAGACACTCGGGCCTGCAACTTTGAAGATGTGACTCTTTGCTGCCTCTCATATCCAATTAATTGCCAAGTCCTACTGACCTGGTCACCGCAATGTTTCTTGACTCTTTCTTCTTTTTATCAGTGACAGTAGCTATAACTTCAACTCTGTCCACTGTCTTTCTCTTCTAATTGTGTTTACATGCTGCTGCCAAAAAAACCATCCTAAATGGATTCTGCTCCTCTGTGCTATTCCATTGTTCAAAAACGTCAATGGATCTCTAGTGTCAAGTATTCACTTTCCTTAGCCTGATGTCAAAGATCCTGTGATATCTCAACCGAACTTACTTTTCAGACTTGGATCTTCTCTTTCCTTTCATGCTGTGGCTAAAGTGAACTCTTCAAGATATCTGACTGTGCCTTATACTTTTCATCTCCAAGTAGTTCATTCTGTTCTTTTGCTTGGAATGTCCATTCTTCTCTCCTTGACACACATGTCCAAATTCCAAGTCTTCTTCAAGAATAAGCACACATTTTGTCTTATTAATTAAGTCTTCCCTTGAAGGTGATCACACTTTCCTTGAACTTTGACATATTTATTTGCTTCTAAACTTTGGCATGTTTATAACTTTATTTTTTGTAGTTCTACTTTTAGTTTTTTGAGGACCTCCGGACTGTTTTCATAGTGGCTGTACGAATTTTCAATCCTACCAACACTTAAAACTTTCTAAGTTATTTCTCCTTGTGTTTTTATCTTTTTTATCTTTTCTCTCCTACTTATTTACTTCTGAATTTCTCCACATCATTTAGTGTAAAAAAAGGATAGAGTCACTCAAAGAATTGAGCATTGGTAGGAGAGGAAAGAGCTCATGTGAGTGAGTGGAATATACTTAAGAATGAATGCTGAGTGACTGAAAGGGTATGGAAAGTATTTTGATCATACCTCTCCATGGGAAGGTGTGGACATTATGTCATCTGCATAATACCATACATCTGAATGAAAACTGAACAATTCTGCCACCAACATTATTTGCCAAAAGCCCAGATGTCGAGTATTGCTTAATCAAGTAATCTGGGTGTCTTTATATGAAAAAAAGAAGTGAGAGACTTTAATATAGAAAGAACATTAGGAAAGAGAAATACATTTTTGGGAACCTTAGTGGATCTTCATTTATTTTATCTAAAATTGAAAATGTTTTAGATTTAGGCTTGTCCGACTTCATTAAGACCTTACTAGATGTAACACAAAGTTGACATTGTCCATTTCCTCTCACTCTGTCTTGTTGGCTGGGTTATAAAAATGTCACCTTTTTATTCTGGTGGAGTTGAGGTTGGAATGATTGTTTCTTTTTGCTTAAAAAAACTTACTACTGTGTATGGTTTATCTTTATGCTTTCTTTCTAATCTCTAAAATAATCATTACTTTAGGTTTCTCATGTGTAACATCCATAACAATTTTGGTAATCTTTGGTTCTGATTAATGAAACTCTAGTCAGTATTGTGTTCACCTTTTTACATATGATAATGGTCTGGAATCTTCACAACAACAGGCATATATATTAGATTGTTTCTTATAGTAGATTGGATTGAATGGTTTCAAAGTCGAGTTTGTAATTTAAGCATCACATTGCAAGATTCTTGCAAGAAAATTTGAGTAAGCTTCTATTAAGATGGTGAATCTTTGGGAGATCTATAGGCCTCTTGGGGCAAAGAATAAATAGAGGCTGCTAATACCAGTGCAGTGTGAATGCTGAAGCACCACCAAAATCTCTCTTCAGGGTAACACATGTATTTATACTACAGAACTTATTTATATTCACTAAACTCCAGCTGATAACCTAAAGTACAGAGTGCACAATAAGAAGTGATGCAATTCATTGCCTAGTCAATGACCCATTGTTTGTTGAATCTTTTCATAAGGTTCACGTCACTTACGAGGAGGTTTTCAGTATATGGGTCAAATTTCTCATGTTCATTTGTTTGCAAAACAGACCATATCCTAATCCAAACCATTTATGAGAATTTTCTAAAGCTGCCACCAGCCTTCTGGGCCACTCCATCATTTAACAAAGACAGTTGTAAATGTCCTATTTGTTCATGCTCTGTGCAATTGATTTTAAATGTTTGATAAAAATATGTAGTAAATGGTTCAGTACCATGAGATTTGATGTGAAAAGGGATATTTGAAAAGGCATGGTGAATGTTTCAGTTTGAAATGCTCAGCTTAGCTCAAGTTGCTTTAAACACAGTGTGTCCTGGGGATGCCCACTGAATTGCAGCTTTCTCCAGTCTCTCCTAGATGGGTCTTACACATTGGAATACACTTCTGCTCTGGAGCTGCATTCTGTTCCCCATTGGGACTGTAGTACTCCCTGGAGTCCTAACTGCTTTGAGCCCTGACAACCCCCTCCTCTCTACTCCCACCAGTTTGGACCAAGTTCTCCATACTCCCAGTCACGAAAGTGGTCTTGTTTCAATCCAGAGAGAACATAGACATGGCTGTCCTTACTCAGGTATCACCACTGCTTTACCTGCTTACCTGAACTTCACCCCCTTCCTCCCTTCTACCCTTACAGTCAGATGTCTAGGATATTAAAGGCGGCCTAAAATAGATACAATTTTCTTGAACGTTCTTGGATGTTGTAATGTGACTGCTGGCACACTCCTCCAAGCACAAGGCGATCAGTTTTCCTTACTCTATAAGGATACCCTGTTCCTAGCTAACCTTGCCACCTCAGTTAGCTCAGTACTCCTTGTCTATACCCATTGAGTTTTCCAGCATCCGACTTTGGGTGCTTATGATAAAATGTTAGTTCTTTCCATTTTACAATTTTTCATGGTGAAAAAAAGTTTCTTTACAATTTAAAATATGGACCTTACTATTTATTTCCATTAATTCCCAAGAGAAGTAATTAATCAATTTTGAAGTTTACTTTGGGTGAAAATACTTTGTAAGACTATTCCCTGATAGCTATTCTTCCAGATGGTTAACTAACAAAGGAAAAACTGCACAAATAGATGTTTCTACCAGAAGGACTTTCTCTGGAACAAACATCTCTTAAAAACATCCCTCACTGTTTTGTTTCATTTAATAAAACAATGAAATATTTAGTGCAACCAGGCAACAGGCTTTTTTGGACTAGGCTCTATGAATGGTTCAGAGAATATTCTTCTGTTAGATGAAAGAATATAGACATACCACAGCATAAAATATAATATATGGAGTTAAAATTGACAATAAGGAAATTTAGAGTTAAAAGAACTATTACCTTAGGGTCATGTATTCCAGAAAGCTCTTCATAGATCTTCTCACCTACCATGACAGCAGCCAAATTCGCTGTGTATGTAGAAAGACAAAACATACAGAAAATGGCCCAAAGGTTCATCAGAAACCTTCCAGTCCAGCATTTTGGGGGTTTGATGGCTGCTGTTCTACCAAACAAGAGGGCATAACAGACATTCAAGGCTGAAGAGAAGGAGAAAACTTTACTTCTATTCCGCCCCTTGGGAGTCATACCAAAGGGGCTCTTCCATTCATAGAGAGTGAGGAAGATGGCAGTGATGTGCAGAGCCACAAAAATCCCCAGCCACATTGTCCAATGGAGTGGCCACATGAAGGCTCCAATGGGAGCTGTTGTGTCTCGGGGCCTCACTAAGATGCCCAAGCTGGTTGAGAAGAAAGGACTGGTGAAATCTATCACCTGGCTTCGTGCAGTATTGATGCTGAAGGAAGTGACTGCCATGTGGGCTGACCCACTGAGGAGTTCACCCACCAGCCCAGTCCAGTGCCCATTTTTCCAGGCTCCATATTTGCCATCCCCAACAATATAGAGATCAAAGTCAAAGTTCATGTCTTCTGCTAGCTTTTCCAGCAGATCAATGCAATATCCATAGCAGCACTTCTTGAATTTGATGGGCACTGTATCATTACTGCTATGAAGGCTGCTAAAAAGGCTGTCCAATATGGAAGAATCATTAGTCATGGGGTCTAGACAGAGTTGGCCAGCAGGGCACAAGCCTTCATCATCTACCTCCCGTGTGAAGACAAATGGATGCTCGATCAAAGTAACCACTCGTAAGTGTAGCTTACTTGGGTGTTGGAAGTGGGTTTTGTGCCTCTGGGCTTGCTCTGGCCATATTCCATAGTCCATGATAATCTTCCCCTGCTGCCAGCTGCCCAAGCGTATCCACATTGGCTTTCCCAGGGGGTCATGTTGCAGATTCCAGATAAAAAAGTTGTTTTCTGAGCTGATGATAGTGGAACCTTTTACTTTGATGGAACCACTGAGGCCTCTGAAAGTGGTGTTGGCTAGAAACCTGGCAAAGAGGAGCAAAGGCAAAAAGTGAGGAAGAGAGGTGAGGCCAAAGTCCGGAAGCAGAGCTCATCTTTTCTTCTCTGTCTTAATAAGAAGAAACTCTATTTTTTTTCAAAAGTCACTGCCTGTAATTACTTTAGGAATTAATAAGCTGGACTCTTTCTAGGACAAGAGTCCTATTTCATTGAGCAAATGAGATCTCACCCTCAGGTTCTAACACCTGGGCTGGGTGCTTGACTTGTGGTCTTACTCCAAATCTTTATTCCTAGTTAAGGAATGTGTTAATTGTTTTCTGTTGTAGATGGTTAATTATATATTCTCACAAATTTCCAAGCTATGAAGGTTCTCAGCATCTTTAACATGTTTTATTTCTACTGCTCACCACATTCAGTTGCAAATAAATCAGCTCAATAAATATATTATCTTTGGTGCAAGGAATAAGTTATAATACACATGTATATACTTTTATAATTGCTTAAAATTATATTCATAGTTCTAGAAAATAGCCAAATCTTGTTATCAGTGTTTCTTCTTTTAGTGTGGAAACAACATGTCTGTCCCCATGAGGCCAGTCTAAGCTGCATGTTGGATACCATCCATGGAATAAAGAAAAAGATGATAAATAGACTTGCAGTTCCCAGGACAGACTTAGGCTAACTTCCCTCTAAGTCATTAGAGAAAAACAATTGGCTCTGGCTGTAGAGAGAGCTTCTGCCAGAAGTCAAAGAAAGGAAAATTACCAACTGAATGATATACTGATTCCTAACCCTGGGAACCAGGGCACTGTCAGTATATGTTCTGCTATGGACAAGGCAGGGAAATGCTTTGTCCGTCTCTGTCTTTCTTGAGTTTGGGAAGATAAGACAATAAGAGGTAACATATGAGCTCGAGGCACCTCTGTACTCTTAATTATGGCCTTGTATCAGAATAAAAGCCCACACTTTGACATCAAACACACCTGTGTTAGAATATTGGCCCACCCACCTTCTAGTATTGTTCTTGGGCACAAATTTACTGAACTCTAAGCTTCAGTTTTGTCATCAGCAAAATGGGGGAGGTAATTACATTTTTATTTTTAAATTATTTCTACTGCAAGGGTTAGAAATAATGCATGTGAAGTATATACCACACCTTTTGACATAGAACAGATGTTCCAGATATGGTAACTATTATTTAATGTCATTAAAATTTTTTCAATCAAGGCTGTCCCAGGTCACTTTTCCTAGTCTTTTAGAACTTTTCTAGTTGGAGGCACAAAGTACTGCATTATGATAAACTCATAGAGGGTACTCAAGACTTATTTCAAATTAAAAGAAATTAAATTGAAATGTGGACTGTAACATAGAAGATTTTTATGAGGAGTTGGATGATACAGAATGTGTTTCTTCGTGAAACACATTCATCCATTGTCTGCCACAAACATTACTCTGTAATTTATAAATGCAAATACCAGTAGTAAGAAGTTGTGCTGCCACAGAAGAAACATAGAAAAATCAGAAAATGTGAAGAATATACTAATTTTCAATAGATATAAATGTAAATCACATTTGAAGATGCTACTGTCACTAAATGCAATGAAACTGCTCATTTTGGTAGATTGCGTATAATAGTAATTATTCATGTTAGCTCTCCCCAGTGGGACTCTACCACTTAAAATGAATTCTATTTAGCAACAAGTAATGAAGTCTCAGTTATCTTAGACTTTCAGTTTTCTGCTTCTTTAGGGAAGTAGGGAACCAAATCATTAAAATATACAAATATACAGATTAATCAACTGATAATTACCTAGGTACTATAATAGAAGGGTGACTACAACTGTGTTTCTGATGAGCAATTTACTGTTAGATTTGTTAAGACACACACACACACACACACACACACACACACACACACACACACACACTGACATAGCCTAGGGAATAAAACAGTTATTAGTAAATAGGTTAATTTTATTTGGTCAATTTAGTGATCAGGAAAGTAAAGTTAAAGTTGTAGAAAGAGAAGCCCTTCATTATTTTAAGAATAGTTGGGGCTTAATGATTATAGACTTTTAACTGGATGGACCTACAAAGGACTACCACTGAGTAAATATATACTTAAATCATCTCAGAAAAGCGGTCTTCAGGAATCTTTTAGAGATTATATAACTCCCTCATTCCAGTAAAACCTATTCCTCATTATCGAGGTTAAATAGCGTTTGATATGGCCATGACTAAGGAACAATGCTCAGTTGTCTTTGAGGCACTCATCTATCACAGAAAGACATATCAATCAGGATCTAAATGTCTTTCATTTTCCCAGATTGGAAAATCCAGTGCTTGTTTCACTATGCAGTTGGCACCAAGAAATTGGGTCTCAGAGAATCCCCATTAATGATGGATTATTTCTATTTTATTTTCAGTTTTACAGAGAGGATACATTAAAATAATCTCATTAATAGCTTTAGTTATTGTCACCTTCACTGTGTATTCTTTGTAATGGAATGACAATGAATAGCCAAGTTTGAATATTCACTATGTTAGTTAAAAGATTACAGTGTTGAAATCTTGCTTTTGCTTGAAGTGATTTCTACCATGTACCTTTTTATCTTGCCCTGGACTCTTCTTGGATGAACAAGAAAAAGGAAAATCAGGAATAATTTTATTGGCAAGATAAACTGATACAAATACCAGGCACTGTTCTTAGTATGAGTTATAGAGATGAAAGAGACACTCATTGTTCTCAAGGAGCTCAAAGTCTAGTGATGGGGAGAAAGAAAAGCAAACAGGCAATTCTAAACCAGTGTAATAAGCATCCTGATGGAGGTAGAATTGGGTGCCATTGGAACAGAAAGCAAGGGCACTCACACTCTAGGGGTGACAAGGAAGGCTTCTGAGAGGAGCAGGTGCGAGAGCTGAGTCTTGAAGAAGGAATTACAGTTAACCAGGAAGAGAAGCTGGGGCTTGATGCTGTCAACACAGGGAGATCCATGTGCAAAAGCCAGAGACAGAGACAGCAAGCTGCATGATGGTAAGTGGTGAGAAGTAAGGCTGGAGATGAGGGTGGGAAATGAGTTACAAAAGGACTGAGGCCACGATGAAGCTAATGGAGAGCCATCGAGTGAATTTTTCTGGGGAGGAACAGGATCATCAGATTTGATTTTAGAAAGATTTTGTTTTCCTGCTAGCTATATCGGAAATGGTTTGGAAGGAGAAGGTGGCTGAGCACAGTTTCAGCTGTGAGGAATAATGCTCCTTTCCGCATCTTGCTTCCGCTCTTCCTCTATCTCTGCCTGTTTCACAAGGGCCATAAGGTGACAAGGGCTAGGGTAATAACAGAAGTGGAGAAGATGGCAAATCAAGAGGTACATAGTTTCAGAAAGAAAAGTAGTGATTTTGAGAGGGTCAAATGCACATGACTGCATTTAATTTACAAACTGTATTAAGAATGTGTAAAACTCGGCTTGATGCAAGGTCATATAAATAAGACCTGGAGTATTTAAGTTGATTATCAGCTAAATGTAAGCCCACAGAGTACTGTGGGAAAAAAAAAAGAGAAAAGCAATCTTAAATTCTTTTAATAGTAATTTAGAGCCTGGGTCACAGGGACCAGTAATAATACCACTACATTCTGTGCTGATCATACTACCACTCCAGCCTAGCTATGAATTCTCAATAAATCTTCCAGTTCAAATATGATGAGGAGAGGTAGGAGGTGAAAAATTTAACAAGGGGTGGTAAGTATAACAATCTGATTGGAGAGCAGAGTAGAAACATATTCAAGTTGCACCTGAACTCTAGAGGCTTTGCATGTCCATTTTATGAGACTGGATTTTATTTAACAGGAAAAGGGGAGCCATGAAGATTTCGAAGTAGAGTAATGATGTAACCATAAGTCTGCATTGGTAATACTGCTCTGGCAACAGGTACAATGTGTCCATAGGAAGGAAGAGATAGTGACCAGGAGACCACTTAGAAGACTAGTACAATAGCTCTATCATGGTATGATAAGGGTCTGAATCACACTCCATGAGTGAGAATCTGGTTTAGCACTGTGCCTTGTGCATAGTGAGTGTTTAACAAAACAGTTCAGGTATACATCTTTCTTATCAGCAGATCTCCCAAGATACCACTCTGCTTGAAAGAATAAAGGTCATTGGTTAATCTGCATGGAGGTAACTTATTACTTCAGTAAAATTCCCAATTATGTCACTAATTAAGAATATGTGTTGATTTGAATAGGAACTGAGATAAAATCTGAACTTTTCAAATTATGTAAAAAATGTTTTTGAGACAGTTCACAAATATAAGCAAGATCAGTGTTTAATGTATTTAATATATTTTAGAAGCCACATTTGCACACAAAACTTGACTTACTAATTAAAAGATTTTCTTATTCATTAAAATAAATGAACAAAGATCTTAACAAAACATCACCCAATCAGGGCTTCCCTGGTGGTGCAGTGGTTGAGAGTCCCCCTGCCAATGCAGGGGACGCGGGTTCGTGCCCCGGTCCGGGAAGATCCCACATGCTGCGGAGCAGCTGGGCCCGTGAGCCATGGCCACTGAGCCTGCGCGTCCGGAGCCTGTGCTCCGCAACGGGAGAGGCCACAACAGTGAGAGGCCCGTGTACCGCAAAACAACAACAACAACAAAACCCATCACCCAATCAATCATTTATTCATTCCATAATACTCACTTTTGCCAGGCACTATTCCAGATTCTGGGGGATATAGTAGTGAACAAAAGAGACAAAAATCTATGTAGCTTTTAGTCTATCGAGGGGACAGAATAAATATGATAACTCGGGAATATGAATGGGATGTTAGTGCTAAGTGCAAAGGAGAAAAATAAAGCAGAATAAGGAGATAAGATGTGACAGGGTTGGTGGCAGTTGGGTGGAATTTTAGATTAGAGAGGCCAGGAGAAGGTGATACTTGAGTAAAGAGCTGAAGAAAGGGAAGGAGCTGACCAAGAGGATATCTGGGTAAAGAGCATTCCCTGTATAGGGAGCAAGGAGTCCAGTGTCTTTGAGTGTGACTGTACCTGATATGTTTGAGAAATAGCTAAGGGAGGGAAGGGCAGGAGAGTTAAAGATGAGGTCAGAAAAAACTTATGGGGAGTGGGAGGTGGGGAAAACAGGATTTTGTAGGTCACTGTAAGGACTTTGTTTCTTCTCTACGTGAGATGGAAAGCCACTGGTAGGTTCTGAGCAGAGAAGTGATAAAATATGACCTACATTTTATTTTATTATATTTTTGTTTTTGGTTTTTTTTTGTGGTACTCGGGCCTCTCACTGTTGTGGTGTCTCCCATTGCGGAGCATAGGGTCCGGACGTGCAGGCTCAGCGGCCATGGCTCACGGGCCCAGCCGCTCCGCGGCATATGGGATCTTCCTGGACCGGGGCACGAACTGCGTCCTCTGCATCGGCAGATGGATTCTCAGCCACTGAGCCACCAGGGAAGCCCTGACCTACATTTTAACAGGCTCGTCTCAGTGTTGTGTTGAGAATGGACTACAGAGAGACAAGAGCAGAAGCAGAAAGACCAGTTAGGAGGCTGTTTCAAATACCAGACAAAAGTTGATGATGGTTTAGACTGAGGTAGTAGCAGTGGAAGTGAGAAGAATTAGTTGGATCTTGATAAATTTTGAAGCTGCAACTGACAGGATTTGCTGATGGCTCATATAGTTGCTAGGAAAAGGAAACATAAAGATGACACCAAAGTTTTTTTTTTTTTTTTTTTTTTTTTTTTGTGGTACGCAGGCTTCTCACTGTTGTGGCCTCTCCCATTGCGGAGCTCAGGCTCCGGATGCACAGGCTCAGCGGCCATGGCTCACGGGCCCAGCCGCTCTGCGGCATGTGGGATCTTCCCGGACCGGGGCACGAACCCGCGTCCCCTGCATCGGCAGGCGGATTCTCAACCACTGCGCCACCAGGGAAGCCCGACACCAAAGTTTTTGCCCTGAGCAATTGGAAGGATGGAGTTGCCATTAACTAAGATAAAGAAAACTGTAGAAGAATCAGGTTGTGAGGTGGGTGAGAACCACCAGGAGTACAGTTTTGCTAATGTTAACTTTGAGATAATTCATAGATATCTAAATGGAGTTGTCAAGTAGGTAGGTGGTGATCTTCCAGAGTTCAGGAAGTAGATCTGGACTGGAGGTACAATATGGGAGCCAAAAGTCTGTATATGGTATTTAAGGAGATCACAGTGGTAATTGTAGATGAGAAGAAGTTCAAGGAATGAGTCCAGGGCACTTCAACATTTGGAGGTGGTGCAGGTGAGGAAGAACTAGCAAAGGAAACTGAGAAGTAACCAGAGACATAAAGTGGGCTGTGTTGTGTTCTAGAAGCCAAGTAAAAAAGATTTTTCAAGGAGGGGACACTGATCAGCTGTGTCAGTGCTTCTGACAGCTCAAATGGAATGAGGACTGAGAAATGACCGTTCACTTTAGAAACATGTAGGCCACTGGTGACTTCATGAGAGTAATTTCAGTGAAGTATTGGAGCCTAATGTTTCAAGGGAAAATGAAAAGAGAAACTGGAGATAACTCTTTAGAGAGTTATGCTATAAAGAGGAGAAAAATGGAATAGTGGTGGAGAGGAAAAAATTAAGTACATATATAAATATAAGTATATATATATGTGCAGGCTTTTATGATGATGGGAATGATCTAGTAAAAATAGAAAAATTGTTGATGTAGGATAGAAGAGAGAGAATTCCTGGGACAGTTCCCTTGAGGGGCAAAAGAGATTGTGCTCTAAGGTGCAAGAGGGAATGATGCTCTTTCCTGTGACAAAAGAGGAGTATGGACATGAGAGAAGGCAGAAAGAATACAGGGTCCAGAGGCAAGTAGGTGGGTGGATATGGACAAGAGAGCTTGTGGAAGTTCTCTCTTGATTGCTTTAACTCATTTAGGGCATTTAAAAAGTAAATTATAGAGCTCATTATACTCTCCCCCTTATAATTCATTTGAGAGAAGGTTTATTGTATTACTCTCAAAATGAGACCGAAGGCACTCTTAAAAATGCAGATAGCAAATAACTTTCATAAGAAATGTATTAGATCAGTTCCAACTAAAATGTTTAGTGTTTTGTTTTCCCACTTGAGTTTGCAAGAGTAAGTTGTAAAACTACCTGGGCCTACCACTTTCTAAAAAATTGTAATTTTTCAGTCACTTTTTCAATCTCTTCTATTAAACTTTCTATTTCTCTGGGTCCATCATGGCAAATGATATCCTCCTAAGAATTTGTTGCTATAGAACTGTAAATAATATCATTTATACTAATCTTAGGATTTCTTCTAATTAATTAACTTGGGTTTTGTTAATTCCTTCTTTCTAGATCTCCTCCCACCTCTCTCTTTTCTGGGTTTTTGGAAGATGAGATATTTGTGTTCATATATTCTTTAATAATAGAATGTTAACTGCAGTATTTACCTTAATTTATTGGCTTAATTACATATTCATGTATTATTTTTACTTTTTAAAAACTTGCTCTAAAATTTACTAGTTAAATAAAAATCTCCTACTGTAAATAATGTTGCCATTTTCTTAAAGATTTTAAGACCTGTTGCCCCTGATTTTTCTTCTTATTCAGCATATAAAGTTTTACTAATCTTATGTTTTTATATTCATTATACATTTGTTATCTTTTCTTGTCTTGAACTAGTTCTATCATAATCCTTGTTTCCAGTCTTCATTTTGGAGACGTATGAATCTACTTTTGTGTTGTCTAAATGCATCATCATCCTTATGTGTCTTCTTCCATGCCCAGTTGTTTATAAGTCATATATTTATTTCTACTTTGATCTTTTTTTCATGCATCAGCTTGTCTCTTTGCATGTCTATTTCTCTCATTTGTTTTTCATTTCTTTTAAAATTGCCCTCTTATCTTTGCTTTTTCCCCCTGTTATAGTTGCCTTCCATTAACCATTATCTGTATCTGGGAATATCTGTTTTGCTCTATAAATCCTTAAAATTTATTTTTCCCTTTGGGGAAAATTGTATCTCCAGTCCAGACTTCCTTCCTGAACTCTGGAAGATCACCACCTACCTACTTGACAACTCCATTTGGATATCTATGAATTATCTCAAAGTTAACATTAGCAAAATTGAATTCCTGGTGGTTCTCACCCACCTCACAACCTGATTCTTCTACAGTTTTCTTTATCTTAATTAATGGCAACTCCATCCTTCCAATTGCTCAGGGCAAAAACTTTGGTGTCATCCTTATATTTCCTTTTCCTAGCAACCACCTAATTGCGGCCAATTAACTCCATCTTTGACTTTTTAGACTGTAAGATCCTCAATAGCATGGATTTTGACATTCTCCACATTCTGAGAGCAGTCTCTTCTGTACAGTTGCTGTGAGGAATGAACAAATCCTCCCTTTCCTACTGCTCTGCTTCATAACACTGCAGGTTGTGCAGCTGAGACTTCAGCGTTCATCTAAGCATCTATCACACTGAGTCATCTTTGGATCTTAGGCACAACACGGTAACTGGACAGGATAACTGCTCAGTGATGTTTGTGGGATAAACGCAATTAAACACATGTTTTCTGCTCAAATCAGACATGGGTCTCTTCAAGAGCACTTCCTCACATTGCCAGAAGAATGGGACTCAATCAGCCAGGAAGTATTGATATTGTATTTGCAATTTATAGATTATTCAGAGCATTAAAATTCTAATACATTTCTCCCCAAACAATGGAGAGTATCAAAAATAGAAATTAGTTCTGTGGGAAACCTCTCTAATGATAAGGAATTTAATAGGAATTGGAAATCTCTAAATTTCAATCTTTAAAGCAGAGGGCCCCACATTGTAACCATTGACTATATCCTGTTTTAAAAGCTCATCTTTTAAAATAGATTTCCATCAGCTAATGAGCAAACAGCAATTTAATAACATATTAAATGTACATACGTACACCCATGGACCATTGGGATCTGTTTTGCCAATAAGTGAAACTATAGAGTGGAAGGAGAGCTCTTGTCCTTCTTGACTTTTTTCCCAAGAGAAGAAAAATACCAATACTAATCTTTGTGATTGAGTCATGTTTGAATATACTTCTTGGGCTGTGTGTGTGATGTGATGGGATCACTAAGTCAAAAAATCAGACACATAGACATAATGCTCTATTTTTCTGCTTTCATGTGGCACAACTGGCAAGCTGGTACTTCTTTTCTTTCTGTGTTTTTCTCCCACAGTAGTTAGATCTGTTCCATATTCTTAGGTTGTTTTCCTTTCCTTTCCTTTTTTGATATAAACCTTGACTTCTCTCCACAGTTATGGCCTGTTGCCCATCCCTTGGATGGCTCCTCTTGCTTTGTGTAATATCCAACCTTAATTCCTTCTAGCTCTCTAGATCTGGCTCCAGCACTAGTTCAGGTGCTGATATCCCTTCCCTTAGCATAGCCCTGTCAATGGGACACTGTGTAGTATTTGCCACTGGAGGTTGAAGTGGCCCTGGGATAGATCTAGAATTCAGAGTACCTCTTTTTTTGACATATTTCCAAATTTTATAGTAGATGCATACAAAGTAAAAAGTATTCAACAAAGAATATAATCACAATTTCCACTCAGGCAAATAGAAGCTTGGAAGTTCTCCTAATGTGGGAAATTTCCACAGTTTAAAACCTGCTGGAAGCTAGATTAAGCAAATTTAAGCTGTATTTTTCAAAACAGCATCCTGAGGGAATACACATCTTTTACTGTTCCTTGTTTGAGGCCCCCATGACTTAGAGAAGATTTTCGACACAGCTCTTGGCATGACTTAAGTGACATAGAGGGATGGGCAAATTCAAAGGATTTAGCCAAATTAGTCCAGTGACAGGAGTTCTTACTGGAAACATAGACCTTAACTGTTGTCCTTAAGATTCATGACACAAAAGCATGTGTTTTCTAGAAGTACTGACTCTGTGGTAGCCTTGCAGAGAAAGTTAACTTAGGAGTAACAGCTGGACACACTAGGTCACCCCACAGCAATGGGTTCTCCTTGGGGACCCAAGGAACCAGTGTTAACATCATCCAACCCCTGGCTTTCAGGTTCAATGCAACCGCATTTCTTTTGAGTACATGTTGAAACACACAGGCTAACTAGTTTGGCTCAGTAGAGGTCTTTAGGACAAGAACACTTATACATGGGTAATCACACCTCCTGATTTATATAGCTTTTGGCTGAAAGAATATGAATGACAAAGTAATGGGATCCCAATTAAGGAAAGTTTATATTAATTCTGGAAGAGCCTGGAACTTGGATTTAGACAGTTTAAACCTTCCCCTATAAAGTACTAACTGAGTGACCTTAGGCATACCACTTAACTTTTCAAGGTAGGAATCCTTATAATTAAGGAAATTAAATTTTCTAGAGATTAAACAACTTTGGAAGGGCCACAATGCCAGTAAATTATTGTAAAGGTGAATGGGAATACCCCAGATTAGAATTATATCATGCCACCTCAAGTTCTCCTGGAACTCTTCTAGTATCCAGCAATGAGACAAGGAACATCATCAATTTATACCTTGGGACTTTTGAATGGGTATTTGTTTTAGTCTTTTTATTCTGAAGCTTCCTAGTACCTCATAATACATGGCACATATATGTTCTAGATAATACATGCAGAATCAATCAATAAATCAACATTTACTATTAATGAAAGGCCAGTGAATCTTGGTATTGCTTGACCATGTAAGCATAAAGATGAACATAGCCTGGAGGGGAAAGAGTCTCTCTAGCACACTGAACCATTTTTCAAGGACAACTGAGGAGCGGGCCTAACAATGCCAGCTAATGCCAGAGGATAATCACTAGTAGAATGGCTGTTGTCTCAGTGAGGAATGATAACCAAACTGCTAGGTCAAAAAAAATGGATAAAAAATATGGATAAGTAGAGGAGCATATTGTCTCTCGCTGAAAGAACAAAAGAAGGGGGTTGTAAGCTTCCTGGGAGCAGGGCCCCTGTTTTCTATTCTTTGTGTCTCTAGCATTAGCCAAGGTCCTAGCCTAATATTAGTAAGCTTCAACATATGTTTGTGGATGAATAAGTGAATTAATCACTGCCCACTTGATACAGAACTGAATTGCAGAAGCTATTCCAAGAAGAAAGGCAAGATTCCATAGCCTGCTGAGAAGCTAGAATAACTATCAGGACTATGATTAATTAGCTAAAGGGTCAGGGACTTCTTAGGCCAAGGGGAACAAGGTGTCTATCGATGTCTAGAATCTTGGAATTATTAAAGGAAGGATAACAGCCTTTGACCAGTCTATGAATAACTCAAGGGGCTCTTCCTCCAGAAACGTAGATTCATTACCACCCAGGACCTTCAGATAAGCATGGGCAAATCCTAACCCTAAGAACAGCAGGGAAGTCCTCAAACTCCTATTCATTTTCAACAGAGTCTGGTGTTTAGAATGAGGTAAGGGATTAAATGTGGGCAAAGCTAAAACACATTTGGAGAAATAAAAACAATTTTTTATATCTTAATGGTTTTTAAAAAATTAGTCACAAGGATTTTATGCTGTATTACTTTATTTGGTTAATTTGTTACAGGATTATGATTTTATAAATATGTCATGCCTAATGTTCTGCCATTCAAGTGACATCCAGAATGCATATAAAATGCATACTCCTTAGCTTGGCATAAAAGCTCTGTGTGGCATGCTATCAAGTTAACAACTTTTCCAGTCATGTCAGATTCTCTTCATGTGCAATGTACACACCAGCTGTATTAAATTTCTTTCAGATCTTGGTAAATTTGCATATGCCATTTCCTGTGCCTGTGAGGAAATGTTTGCTCCAAACCAGAAAACTCCTATTCATTTATCAAGATCCAATTCCAGTATTTCTTCCTCATCATCAGCTCTCTGAGAAGAGTTAATTATTTCCTCCTCTGTGTATTTGAACATATTTCTATTTTTAAGAATAATGTATCCCTTTGTTTTATAACCATTTACTTACTTTTCAACCTCATGCACTAGGCTGTCAGCTCCAAAATGGCAAGATGCAACTCTTCATTTTGTCTGCCTCACCCTAGTTCAACAAATAGTCACTGACTGCACAGAAACACCTTTGCACGTGTATTTGCGAAGTTATTGCCAAATAATATATCAGATGTCATTGCTTCAAAGTAATTAACATTTAATAAAACAACTTGCAAATAAATTGTTAAATATCACAGTATGAACTTGGCCCCCAAGTGGTTTTGTCTACATTTAGTTATGATGGATGTTTGCTCTGGCATGTGGGGATCCAGGAGGAATTAAATCCTTTTTACCTGTTATTACGTCTATGTAGTCTGCCATGAGAAATGATTTTTTTCTAGTCTAAAGGCCTATGCTGAAAAAGCCACGTTTTTGGTGATTTCATTAACATTCTAAAATGTTAACAATTCTGTCAGCCTAAACTGAAAATGACTGTGTGAGAAATGAAAGCTTGCATAACTCTGACACTCGATATTCATGGCTCATTATCCTCACGACTTTCATTATGCAGTGAGGAAGTAGGGTCAGCCTCACAAAATTTAGGAATAATTAAGAAAATTACTATATGGAGATGTGACTTATGGACTGAGAATAACGAACTTTCTAAAAAGACTGTATTCAACAAAATAAATAAGGATGGTGAAAAATCCACAGATGTTTTATAGCTTAAGGCACCTTTTCAGTTATTCATTATAAAGACTCCTTGAAGGCTTTTGCTCACTTCCCTTGACCCTTTCCTGAACACTTTGAAACTTTCTCTTTGACGGTATTCCTCAGGGAGTTTAAGAAGTCCTAGGCGTATTTCCTGAAGTTCTTTAAGTTCATTCTCAAACACATCCACAGAGATGAAAATATTGTTGCTGACCTGTATACACTGTGGATTGCTTCCAGGCTCCAAACCTCACACTCTTCTTTCACAACTTTCAAAGTTTGTGGAATAATCATGTGGAAATAGCCACAAGGGCAGAGAGGTTATCTGCTAACCTAACATTCTATCAAAAAAAAAAAAAAAAAAAAAAAAAAAAAAAGGAAACGAAAACCGGATGGTATCTAGGTACGTTAAAAAAACTCTGTTTTCAATTTAGACAAAATTTTATTTATCTGTTAACCACCCATTATTCTTCTAGAGCAACAGATGGTGTAGGATGTAAATATAATATGAAATTTCCTTTTCTTTCTATGTTAATTTCAATAAATGTCTAATAAGTAGCTGCTATATGCCAGGCATTAAACTAAGTTCAATAGTGTCTCCACTTTACAGAATTTATATTTTAGTTCAGAAGTCAGACACATAGACAAATAATGATGATGGAATAGACTAAGTACCATCATATAATTTCATGTACAAAGTGCCATGGGATCTTTATAGAAGGAGGCACATAACTTTAATACAAATTAAATTTTGAGGAGCCAGAAAGATCAGTTTGATCTTGATAAAATAAACCCCTAAAGTATATACAACCCAAGTCAACCAATATTTCTCTCTGTAACTTCTAAATATTTTTAGGATCCAAACAGAATTATTTTTCTTGTGCTCTCCATTTTATTTTATTTTATTTTATTTTTTATTTTTTGTGGTACGCGGACCTTTCACTGTTGTGGCCTCTCCCGTTGCGGAGCACAGGCTCCGGACGCGCAGGCTCAGCGGCCATGACCCCAGCCGCTCCGCGGCATGTGGGATCTTCCCGGACCAGGGCACGAACCCGCGTCCCCTGCATTGGCAGGCGGACTGTCAACCACTGCGCCACCAGGGAAGCCCTCTCCATTTTATATGAGACAGAAAGACATTAAAAATTTTAATATAGTTTTCACAAGTGATTTTTCCTGTCTATTGTTTAAGATTGTCCTTCCAAAATAATAACTATTTGAAATTATAACTAAAGGCTTTACTTATATTTTTGTTATGAAAGAGGATGTTTCTTACCCCAGATAAAATCCTGAGCCTCAGTGAACTGCTAGTTGAAAAACAGTAGATTAGGACTTCCCTGGTGGCGCAGTGGTTAAGAGTCTGCCTGCCAGTGCAGTGCAAGGAACACGGGTTCGAGCCCTGGTCTGGGAAGATCCCACATGCGGCGGAGCAACTGAGCCCGTGTGCCACAACTACTGAGCCCGCGTGCCACAATTCTGAAGCCGGCGCACCCTAGAACCTGTGCTCCACAACAAGAGAAGCCATCACAATGAGAAGCCCGCACACCACAACAAAGATCAGCCCCTGCTCGCCACAACTAGAGAAAGCCCATGCACAGCTACGAAGACCCAATGCAGCCAAAAAAATAAAGATTAAAAAAAAAAACAGATTAGTTCTGGATAGTGGCTATAAAATAAAACATGCATAGACCTTATTTTTTTTCATAGACTTTAATCTTGAGGAAATTCAAATACATTATGGAAAAAATGGAAAGTTCAGTTGATGATAGGACATCTAATTTTATCATTTATAGATTCCTAATAAGTGAATTTTTGAGATATTTTATTTTATTAACAACATTCTTTAAGGAGTGTGTAGGCTGTGCTTAAACTCTGACATGTATATGGCATTTAGCATGTTGCTTTGCACATAGTAGGTGCTCAATCCATACATGTGAAATTAAATGTAAAATACTTGGCACCTTCTGATCTTTCCTCAAATGTTCATGTCTTTTAAAAGGCAAGACACCATGAGGTTACCTTGTGCTCCTCAACACAGTCAGATGTCCCTGTTCCAAGAGGACTTCCTAAAATGGGGCTAGACTATAGCGAAGCCCTCATCTCTGAAACAGCAATAATTCTCTGATTTGGCCTCTCTGACCATAGGTGGTCCTTTTCAGGAAAAAATCTAGGCCCCTGTAAAATATCCTTTAAGGATTTCTCCTTTTTCCAGGGATCATGAAAACCATGTCTATAGGATGAATTATTCTTTAACTTAAACAGGATTTTTCATTCTAGATTCTGAACCAGATTGAGGAACTGGAAAAGAAAGGTAGCTAATTTTAAAAAGTATATATATATAAAACATAAAATATATATGTATACATTTTACTCTTGTGGAACTCTTAGTTCTATCTATCTATTTACTTAGCTATCATCTACCATCTACCTATTACAACTCCTCCATGGATAGTAGGATCTACTGTTATATCTTTTTTACATAAATGGGTATAGGACATAGGAAACTAAGGCTCAGAGAAGTTAAATCACTTGACCAAGTCATGCAAAGCTAAAATTCAAGCATAGGGAGTTTGGCTCCAGGGTCTATGTCTTTAGTGACTTCTCTATTCTGCCTTATTCATCATAGCCTGGGAGTAAAGTCTATCTCCAGTGTGACTAATTTTTTTCTCTGTATAGATTTAGAGAGATTTGTCCAAGTCTGTTGATACAGGAACGAGTGAGCAGGGATGGAAACATTTGTTGTGCATCTACTATGAGCTGAGCAGTGTTAGGTACTTTTCGTATAGAATTTTGTGGTGTCTTTATTATAATATATCAAGCTATTTAATATTATCTTAGTTTACTTATGAGAAAACTGAGGCTCAGAGTTTTTAAATAGCTTGCCAAGAACACATAGCTAGTATGGGACTAAGCCAGGATTTAAAAGTGGGACTGAGGAGTCCCCACTATATGCCATGTGCTTTCTGCAAATGGGGTAGATAGGGAGATTTTACTTCCTATCACAGTCCTATGACTGGGGATGTAAACCAGGTCTTGCATCCTACCTTGATAAATATTGTCCTGAAGTGAGATTTGCCGTTTCCACATCCATGCAGTTCATCGTGCTGGGAAGGAGAGCAAGTTCTGGCTGGATCATGGTGGCTGTGGCTACAGCTCTTGCAACCAGTTCCATGGCATCTTGTACATAGTACTCAAAGACAGACTGTGTTGTTTTTCCATGAGCAATGAGCCCTAAGGGCAGACCTTCTGTCCTCAGTTGCTCAACATTCTGGGAATCCCCCAGCACCCAATGAAGCTCAGGGGGTGCTACCCCAAACTGGGTGGTAATTTCGAAAATCCGCCGGATACTTTCCATGTCGCAGCCAAACATCACCATTGTGGGTGTACTGTTCTTAATGCTCTCAAGCTGGACCTGCAGGAAGCTCAAGAGGTCCTCAGTGGAGGAGAGGTTGATGGTGATGTTGATGATAGAGCCCAGGTGGAACTTGGAATTATTCTGGGTAAGGACGAGGAAGTCGGTGATGTTCCAGTCTTCCTGGCACAGCAACAAGCTAAAATTGTACCAGTTGTTCATGGTCAGGATTGAGACAGTGACATCAGCATCAGAACTTAATGAATTTTCTAAACTCAGTTGGAGGTGAAGGGGATTCTGTATTTAAAGATATGAAAAAGAAGAATTAGAAAGTAATGGCCAAAGATTATAATATAGGGTACTTTTGCTTTCTTATGAGGCTTCATCTTTTATTTTTCCCTACAATATTCAAGTGCCTCTGGGATAAAATTCCCATAATTTTGAAAGCTATGTTTTCTGTCTAATGGAATTGATTCCTTACAACTGATTTCCTTATAATTTTTGCTCAAAGTACCAGAGGGCAGATGATTCTTGGTGTAAATGTCAGGGGTGGCACAACTATACATTTAGTCTTAAATTTTTATCAGGCTTGTCTACTTCCTACAGACAGTCTCCTTTAGGCATCCCATTTCTAACTATCCCTCTTCTTAACTCATTTGTTCAATTTTCCTGTCAGGTGAAATAATTTAAAGAAATTACTTTTGCTTTCCTTTAAAACTACTAGTAGAAAAATCTTAAAACAGTGCAGGTGCTTGTATTAAGGATGGTGTGGGAAAAGGATGCATCATAGTTTCCCAAACTTCTAGCCCCTGAGGAAGGCACATTTAATATATGTGGTGCTATATTTGAATGTTTATGTTCCCCAAAATTCATATGTTGAAATCCTAATCCCCAGTGTGATGGTATCAGGTGATGGGGCCTTTGGGAAGTAATTGGGTCATGAGGGCAGAACCCTCATGAATGAGATTAATGTCCGAGAGGCTCAAAAGAATTCCCTTACCCCTTCCACAATATGAGGACACAGTGAGAAGCTGGCAGTCTGCCACCATGCTGGGACCCTGATTTCGAACTTCTGGCCTCCAGAATTGTGAGAAATGAAATTCTGTTGTTTACAAGCTACCCAGTCTGTGTTACAGCAGCCTAAATACACTAATACATATGGAATAATTAACAATATACTTATAAAAATTAAATACATAGTCTAATATTGAAGGGTTGATTGCATTTCTGTATCTACTGAGACTGGATTCTTGCTGTGAAAGGTGAAATGTGTGCCATTTAAACACATTTATGTAAATTCCACCACAATTTCATCTACTTATAGAACTCACCAACTCAATGAAAGGAAAGTATCTTATTTGAAAAATCACAAACTGTTAATCATATAGGTGAAGTGGAAATAGTCCTCTAATGAATGAATCTGTTAATTGTTCTGAGAGCAGACATTTGACGTATTTACCCTTTAACACTGACATCCTGAGGATGGTTAGCACAATGCTTTACACAAGGTAGTGTACAATAGACACAGTCCAAATTGACTAAATATGGTCCCATTTTGGAACTATTAGACTATTGAACTATTTTTGAGAACTTGCCAAAGGAAAGAAGTGTGGCCTTCCTTTATCCACCAAAAAGTGTATAACAAGAAACAGAGTTTGAGCTGAACTTTGAATTCTTTGAAGCGTTAAAAGGATTCTGATATGTGTAGAGTAAGGAGTGAGGATTCCAAAGGAATATATGGGAGAAAAACTATTACCAAAGGCCGTAAATGAGAGTAATCATAATGGTAAGTAGGAGGGAGTCTTAAAATTTATTTTGATAACTTTTGTCCTTCTAAATTAAGCTTTTGAGCAGGACTTGTAATGATAAAACCAGAGCTTTTGGAGGATCATCTGTGGGTAGCATTCAAAAGGGAGAGGGAAAATAAGCCTTCTAGGATTTCGATTAGGTGCTAAGGATTTAAACTGGAAGCTAGTGTTGGTAATGATAGGAAGTGTGATTAAAAAAAAAGGTTTTTTTTTTTTTTTTTTTTTGGTATGCGGGCCTCTCACTGCTGTGGCCTCTCCCGTTGCGGAGCACAGGCTCCGGACGCGCAGGCCTAGCGGCCATGGCTCACGGGCCCAGTCGCTCCGCGGCATGTGGGATCTTCCCGGACCAGGGCACGAACCCGTGTCCCCTGCATCGGCAGGCGGATTCTCAACCACTGCGCCACCAGGGAAGCCCCAAAAAAAGGTTTTTTTTAAATTAAAATTTAGTGACAAGTTCAGATGTAAGAAGCAAAAGGAGAAGGGTGTCAAAAAAACCAGGAGGTAGGTAGTTCCTGTTTCTAGGCTTGATGCCATATAAGATAAAGGACCAGAAGCTTCATTTCCTCACTCTTACTACTGATGAATGTAAATTGCTCCAGAGAGTTCTTTCTGTCCTCCTCTTTTAACTTTCTTCCTTTCCTTCTTCCTTTTTATATCCTCATGTGCCTTAACCCCCTTCCAGAATCAATGAGCAATGGAAGGCAAGCTATACATTTAGCTGGCAGGAACAAATTATTCCCAACTGTTTTCTTGGCCTCAGTTCCCTATTCTGTTGCCAGTTTTCTTTCTAAGACATGAATATGACCATATCATTCTTCTGCACTATAACCTCTGAATCACCCGTAGGACAAATTTCAAACTTCACCTCTAACACTCCAAACGTGTACCCCAAGACAGGCCATAGTGGACAATTTATTTTTCTTGTGTCAGAGTGAGCATTTTCACATCTACACAAATTTGATATGCTGAATTCTCCACCTGTGAATGTACTTGCCTATATTCATATTCATCCTTCAGAACTCAACTCTTGCACGCAGATTTCCAGAAACTAGCTTACGTTCCACTTACTACTGTTTCTGCTGCTGAGCTTTTTTTCCCACAGTATTTTTGCCCTTTTGATTTCCTGCAATGGTGAACTGGGTTTTTGTTTGACTGCCCCTCTGACTGTTGCCCAAGCAGAATGCATCGTCTCATGGCTGTTTCAGGGTGTCATTTTGTTCATCCCTCTGTTACAGCATGCTTCATACCGTAAGTTAGTTATTTGGTTAAGTGTTTACCTCTCACACTAGACTGGAAGCTTCTTTAGGATAAGGACCATATCTCAATCATCTCTTCTAACACAGTTATTAGTTAACCAGAGATAGTATTTATCAACTGGAATTTTCTTTTGTCCATCCTGGGCTATGATCATAATCTTGTCACTGAAAGACTGAGAAGAAAACCATTTCCAGTAGAGCTGCACGACCCAATATTTTGCCCCCACTGGGGATAAAGGCCCATCTATCCACTTCCTACAGAGAGATTCATTAAATCAGTATGTGAGGATCATGTTCTAATGGAGGCAGAGATGAAAATGTTCTCCTCTTGCTAAATAGGGAAGTAAAATTAGCTAATCACATTGAGCATTCAGCACCAGAGAGACAAATGCATTTGGCATGAGAGAGTGACAGAGGAGTAAAATGAAAGCCCCTCCCCGTGGATTATGTGATCCATATAATCACACTCATCCATCCCTACAAACAATTCTAGTAAGAAAGTCTAGATGTGGAAGTTAATCCTTACACGAATTTAAGGAACACAATTCTTCAAATAAATATTTATTAAATAATAGTTTAGAAACATCTAGTGATATTGTATTTATCTGGCAGCCTCAGAAGCAAAATCTCCTAATTTCTCTCCATATAATAATCAAGGGAAAGGTGCGTGTGCGTGTGTGTGCATCGCACACACACACAGATATGAAAACTTATAACAAAAAATTCAAGCCTAATAGTAAAACTTTCATCAAAATCTGGGACAAAAATTAAACAAGACCTATCAAATGAAACTGAGAATCAAAATCTGTGTCTGACAGATAGTTTGCTGTTTGCAGAAGAACAACCCATGGCCTGAAGGAAGGTATAATTAAAAAAAAAATTTCTACATTGTTTATCTCCTAAATCAGAGATCCAATAACAAAACAACTTGAGTCCGGAAGCCTTTCTCAACCATGCTGACAGTAAAAACTGCTTCATAAGTGCATTCAATTTATATAAGTTAAAATATACAGGCTTAGGAGGAGGTAGGGGGAGAGAAAAATGAATTTAAGTAGTACTGATAATTCTAATTATCCTAAGTGAGTGTATTCTTTGTTACCTATGACTATTATATATAGGTATTATGTATTGTAATAAATACATGTTATTGCACACCATTATATACATAAAATCATATATGCCAAATTAAATAGGTAATTTTAAAAAACTGAAGTATAGTTAATGTACAACATTATGTTAATTTCAGGTGTGCAACAGTGATATGACATTCAAATATATTATGAAATGGTCACCATCGTAAGTCTGGTAACCATCTGTCACCATTCAAAATTATTACATTATTATTGACTACTATATTCCTTAAGCTGTCTAATACTTCCTCATAAGTTATTTATTTTATAACTGGTAGTTTGTATCTTTTAGTCTCTTTCACCTATTTCATCCAACCTCCGCCCCAACCTCTGGCATCCACCAGTTTGTTCTCTTTATCTATGTCTGTTTCTGCTTTGTTTTTGTTTGTTGATTCGTTTTGTTTTTTAGATTCCACACATAAGTGAAACCATGTGGTACTTGTTTTTCTCTGTCTGACTTACTTCACTTAGCGTAATACCCTCTAGACCCATCCATGTTGTCACAAGTGGCAAGATTTCATCTTTTTTATGGCTGAGTAATATTCCAGTGTGTGTGTGTGTGTGTGTGTGTGTGTGTGTGTGTGTGTGTGTGTGTATCACACATCTGCTTTATCCACTCATCTTTTGATGGACACTTAGGTTGTTTCTATGTTTTTGCTAACTTAAGGAATTCTCTAATGTAATTTTCCTATACTTTGAATTGAGTCTTTATTTCTAAGTAAGATAACACACCACTCCACTCCATTGAGTTTTAGGGTTTTATTCCCATCATAATCTGCTTCTACATTATTTGGGGGCTGACATTCCCAAAAGTATGGGCCAGAAGTGTGGATGGGAAATGGCCATGTTGAAATGCACTCATGGAATGAAATCTCAACAAGTCAAGTGCAGAGCTGGAAGGAGAGAGGAGTTGCCAAGACAGCAGTGCAGTTGCCAGTGGCAGAGAATTGCAGAAGTGTCAGAGGTTTATTCAATTGTGTAAGGGAAGATTGCTTTAGCTGTTATGGAACACAGTGGATTTCCAACTAGTAAAAGATTAAAATTCCACAGAAACAAAAGCCAGGCAAGAAGGGTAAGAAAAATTGGAAAAGTAAAAAGATAGAGGGGCTGTGCCTTAAGAGATATTAGAACACAACAGAAAATGCAATTTTTATATAACCATAATAATTAAAACAGGTAAGTATTAACAAAAGGATTAACAGGTAAATAAATAGAACAGATGTTAATGCACATTAAGAAGTACATTGATTTAATATACTATATTAATATATTGAATACTATACACTGAAAATTATAAAGGAATATAGAAGAAACATATGAATTTAGGAGTTGAGCAAATAGATTATTGGGGAAAATAAATATCATTTAAAGTCCTAGTTCTACCATATATTAAAAATAAATTCCAGGCCATTTAAGAGTTAAAAGTACAATGTCAAATCATTAAAAGTTAGAGCAAATAGGTAAATGTGTCTGAAATCACAATGATAAAGAGAAATACATTAAACTAAATATTACAATATGCTTTATTTCCAGCATTAAACACCTCTCATAAACAAACAAAAAAATAAAGGAACATGAGAAACAAAAGAATATTTGCAACATATTTGACAGAGTTAATGGTCACAAAATGTAAAGAACATTTACTAATCAATCAGGAAATAGAACCCTTGACTGAGCATTCATTCAATCAAGAAAATTAATTTTAAGCTCCTACTGTGAGCCATACTCTCTGTAAAAAATTTCCTGTTGTCTATACAGTGGGTGAGAGATAGACAATTTACAGATAAGTAGACAAATAAACATTTAATATAATTATTAATTATGGAAATTACTGTAAATGAAACTAATAGGGTGTAGCAAGACTAGGAAAGGGGAAAGAGTATCCCAGGAAAAGTGTAATAATTATGATCAGTAGGGTAGGTGGATGCACGTATTTGCACTGTATAAGCACTCTCTAACTGGGACTTTAGAAAAAATAAGGGATGTGTATAAAAATGATTAATCACTATATATAGATGTAAACACAAATATTGATTTTTTAAAAAATACACATTTAACTAAAAATATAGTTTCATTTTGACCGTCCATTCCTCTTTGACTAGGTACAATCTTCCTAGTCCCAGGTAAATGGTTGGAGCCACTACCTGCTTCTACATTCCCTCTGCTTGATTCTTTTTTTTTTTTTTTTTTTTTTTTTTTTGTGCTACGCGGGCCTCCCACTGTTGTGGCCTCTCCCGTTGCGGAGCACAGGCTCCGGACGCGCAGGCTCAGCGGCCATGGCTCACGGGCCCAGCCGCTCCGCGGCATATGGGATCTTCCCGGACCGGGGCACGAACCCGTGTCCCCTGCATCGGCAGGCGGACTCTCAACCACTGCGCCACCAGGGAAGCCCTGCTTGATTCTTTTTTAAAAAGAAAAATTATTTATGTATTTATTCTTGGCTGCGTTGGGTCTTCGTTGCTGCGCGCGGGCTTTCTCTAGTTGCGGTGAGCGGGGCCTACTCTTCGTTACGGTGCGCAGGCTTCTTATTGCGGTGGCTTCTCTTGTTGCGGAGTACAGGCTCTAGCTGCACAGGCTTCAGTAGTTGCAGCATGCAGGCTCAGTAGTTGTGGCTTGTGGGCCCTGGAGTGCAGGCTCAGTAGCTGTGGCGCAGGGGCTTAGTTGCTCCGCGGCATGTGGGATCTTCCCGGACCAGGGCTCGAACCCGTGTCCCCTGCCTTGGCAGGTGGGTTCTTAACCACTGCACCACCAGGGAAGTCCCCTCTGCTTGATTCTTTACCCTCCCCTTTTGCAGTGTCTTCAATGTTCTTGCTCAAATCCTAAACTGTCCCTTCTGGCTGGACCACTGTCTTCAGTCAGCTGAGCTTTTCTCTCCTTTTGTGGGACAGTTAAGTATTGTGCTTAGGACTTAGTAGTCCTAGCAACCTATCCTTAGCTTCTGGCTCCATCATTTACAAGCCACGTGGGTTTCAACAAGTCACTCAGTGTCTCTGAGTCATAAATTTCTCATCTCCAAAACGAGGAAAATACTACCTCCTACCTTACAGGTTCATTTAGAGAATTAAATGTGAGAATGTGATAATGCATGGAAAGTAACTGGCCCAGAGTGAAGGCCCAGTAAGTAATAGTTGTTACAATTTTCTTAGAGTTAAGTCATTGTGTTGGACATGCCTGCTAAAGTGACTGCAATACAATTTTTTTCTTTGCTATTATTGCTCTTTTTCCTTTCTCCTTTCTATTTTCACCCAATGGTCCCTGCAATAAATATCTTTTACAAATACCAATTATACCATCTCCTTAGCAGGAAAAGAGCAACTCCATCTCAGGATGGGAGCCGCTATTTATTTGGAAGACATCATATTCACAGCAGAGCACACACCCCCCCATAAAAAATCCCCAAAGCAAAAAACTTCTTTCTTTGGTAACTAGCTCCAGTGTGACATCACGAGTTAAGGAATTTTGGGCGCCAGTTGCTGGAGATCCCCCATCAATCTTTGTTCTTCCCAAGAGCACAGATTCAGCTATTTTGGGGATCAGTAAAAGTTTCAAAATCAGGATTCATTGCAGCAACGAGCTTGTCAGATGCTTTGAGATATTCCCTGACGGAAGTAAAGAGGTAATGAGGTTGGGTTTGCTTTAAGAGAGGAGAAAAGATGAAATTCTCTCAGCTCTTTCCTGGGCAAGCAAACCCATTTAGTTTTGACTTCTAGGCCAAAGCTCAGAAAGCTCAAGTGAGCATAATATTTCCACTACTTTTAATGGAGATGAAATTCCCTTCTATTCCTAAGTCTGCTGATTGCTAAAGGTGTTCAAGGGGCTCAGAACCGCTTCCTACACTGCTATCGCTTCTCCTCAGCCAAGGAGGCTGCAGGTTTGCTGTTTCTCATTACTGCACAGCTCATTTGACCTATATTATATAGAAGTCTTTTTCTTTCTGAAAATTAAAGCTTATTCCTTTAGAAGCCCAGGCTTTTAAATAAATTAACTGTTTTTGTGGTTGCATTAGGGATTCAGGCAAACATAAGGCATAGTCCCTGCCCAGAAATTGTAATCTAATAATAATAATAATACAGATGAAAAGCTAATACCTACCAATGGCCCTAGTGCTTTTTGCATATTGTCTTATTTTATCCTCACAATGACCTCATGAGGTGATTACGATGATTAGCCTCCTTTAACAGATGACAAAAATGAGGCTCAGAAAGAGTGAGTGATTTCCCCAAGGTTGCACAGCTACTGAGAAATAGAGCCTGGGTCCAAAATCCAAGTTTGTAAGACTTGAAAGCCTGTGCTTTGGGCCAGTACTCTGTACTGCTCCCTCCATTTGGTAAGAATAAAATGTGCTTTAGAGTCTTGACATCTGTAGATTTAAAATTTATAGCTCCAGTTATTTGCAAGTAATCCTAAAAGCCCATGGAATCAAGTCCCTTTTAAGATGTGTCATGGTATGGGTTAGAATGACATGCCCTGTGCAGCTGGCACACGGGAGCCAGTGAGGGAGGCCAAGCCTGCTGCTCAGCATGCACACGGCTTCTCAGCCGTTTTCTTCCCTCATCCTCCCATTTGTAGCAACTCTTGTGAAACAAGACTTGTGTTTCTTCAATAATGACAATTTAACAAAGAAAGCCAGTGGTATAATTAATGACATCAGTTTTGTGTTTGGTAAAATAAGAAAGTTTGGAGAAGGTCACTTAAGTTTTCCATTTAGATTCTACTGAACTTCATGGACGAAACTATAATCTACAGTGGTGTTTGACTGTTGTAATGTATGGGAGTGTCAACAACGATCTTAGGATATATCCCTCAGGATTTTTGAGTGATATATGAAGCAATGTAAGAGTAGTAGAATACAATGAATGCTTCAGAAGGCAGGATTATGGATACATGGTACAGTTGGCATTATCCTGCCAATCATGCTGGGTGTGGTCTATTTCACTGCAGCAGTTTGAGGAAAGCTAGTCTTCCCTCCTGGAAATAGAGCAGACACCAGTAGACTGGCTCAGTTTTAGGAGGAAGTGTTGGAACAAATACACTGTCTTCAACAACAACTGGCTGATGGATTCATCCAACAAAGCAAGTGTTGAAAGGCTATTATATGTCAGGCCATGGGTACAGAGATGCATGTCTTCAGGCAGAGGAATGAGCAGACACATGCATGCAGTAGGTACTATTTGAACCAGCTCAATCCTTTTTCACCTTAGGCCAATTTCCAGAAAGAGAAGTCAGGGGCATAGCAGGTCAGCTTGTGGCAATCACTCAAGCTTCCTGTGCTGGGCTTTCGATCACGTATTTTTTCCCATTCTAGATCCATCTAATTATCGATACTCAACTCTTTCATCTGTGTTCCACCCACTTCTATCTTTTGTTGTGGATGGTTATACTTTGTTTCTGTCACCTGACCTTTGGTAATCTTGAAAGCTTTTAGTTGCCACTCACTCTCTGAGTTCTGTCCTCTCAGCCCATGCATACAAGATATACCCTGCCCAGGTACAATTTCTTGGGCTTAAAACTGTCACCAGTATACTTGGGGAGGGGGAGCACTTTGTTTAGAAGGATGTGGCTACAGAAGACATGTAGTCATATGGTGCTCAAGAGAGCAGTCAGTACAGGCAAAATGGCCCAGTGTAGGAAAAGGTGAACTAGGGACAGGGAGTCACTGAAAATGTGGCCCTTTGACATCAGGAAAGACTAGTAGCAGGCAACAAGGTCCAAAATCTTGGTTTGGGGTTCAGTAGGTCACTGCAATTCCCAGGGGAGCCCAGAGGAGAGAGCACTTTGGCTCTTTTTGGAGTAACTCAGATCTTTGTTTGAACTGTGGCTCTGCCATTTACCAGTTCTGTGTGATAGACTTTATGAAAATCACTTAGCCTCGTGGAGCTTCATTGTACTTTTCTGTGCAATGAAAATGATACCACCTACCTTGCAAAGTTTGTGAGTATTAAATAACATAATATATATAAAGCATCAGCACACAGTAAACAGTAAGAGGTAGCTTATAATAATGATTCTGTTGCTGATGGGGTTAGGAATATTATACTAAGAGAACTGAAGTATAAGGGCTAGACTGGTGGTACATTCAGCTTATTTAATAAATAGTTGAGTATCTGTTTTGTGCCAGTCATTGGGTACTGACTGGGACTACAGTAGCAAATAAGGCCAAAGTTGTCTTTTCTTTTATGGACTTTAAAGTCTAGAGGGTACTATTATCAGCACCAAGACACAAACTGAGGATTAATTTAGACATAAAGCAGCAGGCCAGTGACAAGAAATAGGGCCCAAAGTTTGAGCCAGACTGAAAGGAATGGTGATTTGGTTTTTCAGTTTTAGATTATGAGGCAAATATCTTCACACCCTTCTTTCCTGAATTTCAGACAAGTCCTGGGTACTGGGGCAAGACCAAGTTTACAGGTGAAGGTCATGGATGACATGGAAGGGAGGAGGAGGCTAGAAGAAGGCAGGATCTGACAATTAAGGAGGTGTCCTCACATGCCCGACATGTAGTAAGTATCTGGTAAATGTTAGCCTTATTATTATCATTGGTGTTGTTAACAAAATTAGTCCACTTACTTGGGCTGGAACAATTGATCCTTCCCTCATGGCTCAGAGCATTCTGATGTCAGCACCAGTCACCGTACCTGACTGCGGGACCATGATGTGCTCAGGGGCCATGGAGCCAGCTGCTTTCCATGTTGACTGAACTAAGTAGGGCTGAGCTTATGGAAATGCTGGAGCTCTTGAGCCTCTCTCGAAAGTATATTTTTTCTCTTTCCTGCCATGGCGTAGGGTTACCTACTATCCCCTTTTGTTTTGTCAGTTTGCCAACTTGCATCAATTCCTTGCAGCCTCTTTTTAATATACTTTGAGCTAGAAAGGGTATAACTCTCATGTCACTATTTTGTCTCAAATAAGAGTAAAATACATCAAGACCATCTTATAAGCAAATATTAAGGAGGCTATGGACTGGATTTGATATCAGGACTGTTCTGGGGAACTTGACTTCCACTTCTTTAACTGTGACAAGAGAATAATAATAGTCAACCAACTACCTCAGGACAGTGTGGAGACCACATGATGATATGCATGTGAAAGTGATTTATGAAGTAGAAAGCACTGTTACAATAGGGGACACGATGCATTTGCATGTCTGTTTTCTGGACAGTAGGGGGTTGGCAGGATCAATAAGCTGGATAGAGGTAAAGGAGGTATTTCTAGAGTAGAATATTCAAGTTAGATATAATTTTCAAATTCTATGCCAACTTTTTCATCTTCATATTACAGAGGATAACATTATTTGTTACACTTCAGAAACTTTTGGAATAAAGATGTTGGTTTAAGACTGATTTTAATTCCTATTTCCACGCTCAGGTTTTTGTCAAATTAAGTAGTATTTGAGCAAACCTCCACATTTACATGTATCAGCAGGGCAGATGATTTATAAGATAATTAAAATTTATTGAAGTATTCAAACTATTGTTATAGACACTCTCTCGGTGACAAACTGCAGCATATTTTCTTATAATGGGAACTGTTGAAATGTGCACCAGATAAACTGTCTAGTATGCAAGTTAAATTTCCTATGGAAATTTGATTATTTTCTGTCAACGCAGCTTGAAACTATTAATAAGAGATGGCTTATGTCACATGCTAATTTGCTTTATTATACTAAGAGTGAAAAGTCAGCTAAATGTTGATTATTTCTATTAACTGACACCACAGTTGACATAAACTTTTTTCTCAATTCCGTAAGCCATTTTTTAAATTGATACAAGTACATGTTTTGTACATTTAAAGCATGGTTCAACTAATTGTGATGTAACATGGCTTTCATATATTCTGGTTTAGCATTCCAGATTAATTTTTATAATATCATAAAATTTATAAAATCAATTTAGTCACATAATGGCTTCTTATTTCATTTGACAATTTTGAAAAATTAGATGGACTCACATTCATTGCTTGCTACCTGACATTGACCAGTTTAATACTAGAAATAGTATTAGCATGACCTTAAATAGTATCTAAGTAAATTTCCATCTTACCACCTTATTTCAAAACTTGTGATCTATTCATTATGATTAAGCTTTGCTGCAATACATTTTATTTCACTTGCATTAATAGGCACACATTGGCATAGTTAATTCTTTGTACCTTTTAAATCCTGGTTCAAAGTAAGAGCGCATTAGAAATATTGAATTTAGTTTCAAAGTCTCTGGTCACAGAGGCAGTACTTTCTCATGAATTAGAGAAAGTAGAATTAGAGCCTTCAAACTCTTAAAGCTTCTATAAGCAGTTCTGGTGACTTCAGGTCCAGAATGATGAATCCTGAGTGAACAGACCTATGTTTATTCAGGATGGTCTATGTGAGCATTGTCACTTATTATGAAATGAAAAATGAACTATTTGGTTAATTTTCAAACTTAAGATTTGGATTGCATCTGGCCCTGTTGTGAACTCACTTGTCACATCATTGCCTGTATCCATTCAAGCCCAGTGATAATCAGATAAGGCAGAAATATTAAGTTTGAAGGTCCACCAAAAGCTAATTAGTGCACTTATGATTTTATCATTTGGTTTATAAGGGACCTTAAAGCTCACTTAATTCAAACCCCTGCACACTTTATAGAATGCCATGTATTAAGGTGCAAGATTGAGTTAAAGGTCTTTCTCGTTCTATTTGGAAAGTTGATAATTTGTTTAATTGAGTAGTCTGTTTTCCTTACAGTCTTTTGTGAATATGACTAAATTTTTAATATTTATGAATATATCTACTTGTGTTTAATTTTATTTGAAAGGAAAGATTCAGGCTCAGCCCAAACTTGCACACTCTAATATCTCTCTGCAGTCCTTAAACCACAAATAATTGCTCTTTATAAAAGAGGTATAAAGAGTATACTGATTTATGAATTCACTAATTTTTCTTCTCCACTGTGACAAACATATACAATCACATCATGTCTTGAAAGGGAAACATTAATCGCTAACATATCTAGTGCTAAAAAGAATTAAATCAAATAAAATGGATTTTCTGGGTTTCCATCCAACTTACTATATGAACTCTGGAATGATCTCTTTCTGGAATTACTTACTGTCCATATATATTCATTCTGTTAGCATTATTTAGCCTCTATTGGCATTATTATTATTTTTTAAACTCTTGCTTATCACACCAAAGGCCTTTAGGCTTTAAAATGAGAAGAACCACCAAAGATCATCATTATGTTTTCTAAGTCAGTCCAGAGAACATAGACCCACAAAGAGATCAGGGACCTTGAGAGGTCTTTACTGTTTCCAGAATAAAAGAGAATTGATAACACAGCCTTTGTAACCCAGTCCAGTTGTAACCCAGTCCAGCATCTCAAAGTGCTAAATTCACAAAGTTGATGATTTTCTCTCTCCCTCTGCCTGTGTCCTGGGTGATCCTGGAGAGTCCTGATATCCTATTTCTTGCCTCCCTTTCCAGATTATGCAAGATCCATCAGAGCTGATTGTTACATCTCTGTTTTCTAGCCTTCATCCTTATCTCCTTTGAAGCACAACAGGGGTGGTACTGTTTATTCAATTGTCTAAATATATCTTAGTTTCCTTTGATCTTGGAAGCCACTTCAAAAACCTTGGAATTCCCAGCTCTCTTGCCTCTACATCCATGGATCATTTTCTCTGCCCAGAACACTCTTTACCTCTCTTTTTGTTTTCTTTCTTTCTTTCTTTTTTTTTTTTTTTTTTGCGGTACGCGGGCCTCTCACTGTTGTGGCCTCTCCCGTTGCGGAGCACAGGGTCCGGATGTGCAGGCTTAGCGGCCATGGCTCACGGGCCCAGCCGCTCAGCGGCATGTGGGATCTTCCCGGACCGGGGCACGAACCTGTGTCCCCTCCATCGGCAGGCGGACTCTCAACCACTGCGCCACCAGGGAAGCCCTTTACCTCTCTTTTTGCATCACTAACTCCCAGTCATCTTTCTTTTTTTTTTTTTTTTTTTTTCCAGTCATCTTTCAAGGCTGTGCTCAGGTTTCTCTTCTCTGGTTAAACATTGTTACTTGCTTCACCCTCAAGTTGTATTACTTGCCTGTCTTTTATCTGCAGTCCCACCATATTTTGTACATTTGCCTCTCATTTATTACATGGCATAATCATTAGTTTACTCCTCTCTCTCCTTCCCTGGAATATTTGGGGGTTAGAGATGTTCCCTCATATAGTGAAATCCTGAGTTACATTGCCCAGAAAATAAGAGACTCACAGAGAAGTGTTGGTTGAATGAATAAATGGTGATATGTAAGTTTAGATTTAGAGGAGAAGTCTGACCTTTAGCTGAGATGTGTGTCTATTTTTTATGTCATTTTCCTTCCTGTTTGACTAATATGGTGTCTCTCTAGAGCCAAGAATGATTATTATCTGCTTTCCCATAAAATCCTATCCTTCCAGATGACACAAATCTTCTCTGATGTCAATCAGAAAAGTGGCACCTGAATGCCAAGAGGATTGACAGAATTGCTCAAATGCATATTCGCCCCAGGCACTGTTTAGAAATACAAGTGAATCATGATATGCTCAAACTCAGTGTGTGTCAGTCATTTTCTTTACACTAAAGACAGTTGTGGAGAAATATTTATTGTGCTTTATAAATTATTCGTAATTGAATTTGTTTAAATGCTCAACAGTGATGCATTTAAAACATGATTCAATATTCAAAAGTATCAATACTGAGGCAACCTTTCAGTTACCTGTTATCTAGAGTGAGGTACCATTATAGAACTGGAGAAATGACTTTGAAATCTCTGTGACCAACCTATGGTGGGATTCTAACAAAGTAACTGGAAATGACAATAAATAAAAACTATGTTACGGGAAAGAAGAGGACAAAGAAAGATGACAGAAGTCTTATCAGTATTTTAAACCTTAAAATAACACACCTATTATTACTACGAATGACAAAGTATCTTGGAGTTTGCATAAAAGAGAAAGTAATTAAGCTTCTACTTGAGTTCAGAGACACAACTTGGCGTGGAGGATGGGAGAGGGGAACATGGACACCTGAACTACAGTATGAACTCTCCCCTCTCCTCGCCCTGCGTTAGTCTACTTTGCCACTTACTGTAGATGGTGGAAGTATGAAGATGCTTACTCTTCCTCAAGAAAATAAAGTGTAGATTGTTATTAGTTGAAATAAGGTGGGTCCAGAACTGGTACATGTAGTGTCTGGCAATTTTCTTTTTTCTTTTTTTTTTTTTTTAATTTATTTTTGGCTGTGTGGGGTCTTTGTTGCTGCACGCAGGCTTTCCCTAGTTGCAGCAAGCGGGGGCTACTCTTCATTGTAGTGCGCGGGCTTCTCATTGCGGTGGCTTCTCTTGCTGCGGAGCACGGGCTCTAGGCATGTGGGCTTCAGTAGTTGTGGCACACGGGCTTCAGTAATTGTGGCTTGCGGGCTCTAGAGTGCAGGCTCAGTAGTTGTGGCACACAGGCTTAGTTTCTCCGCGGCATGTGGGATCTTCCCAGACCAGGGCTCGAACCCATGTCCCCTGCATTGGCAGGCAGATTCTCAACCACTGCACCACCAGGGAAGTCCTGGCAATTTTCAATTAGAGAAATGATGGGGAATTTTTTCTTCTCTCTCACCTCCCTAATGACCTTGTTCTGGAATTTGCTTCAGCAGTTTCTCTCTCTCCCCTGGGATCTCCCATAAGCTTACAAATATCCTCAATATCATCCACTTTCCTACTCCAGCTACTATTCTAGCTATTACTCCTTTTCTGCAGCACAAATCTGAAGATGTAGCAATACTTAAAATTACTTATTCCTCATTTTTCATTTTTCTCACCTAATCAGGCTTTTGAATTCACCACCACAACTTTTATTGAAGCAGACAATGACCAAATACTACTGAAGTGAAAGGATGATTTTCATTGTATAGGTGACTCACCTCTAAATACCATACAACACAGTTTTTCACTCCTTCTTGAAACACTTCATTCTCTAGGCTTCTCAATTCCATAGATGGGCCTTGTTTTCCTCTTACCTCACCAGTTTATCAGTCTATCATTTTTCTAAATTTGATGCCCCTGGCTCTGCCCTTGCCTCCTGTTTTCTTATCTATGCTACAGCCTACTAAGTTTAAGTACCATGTATACCCTTTATTCTCTAACCTGGACCTTGTGTATTTGACTGCCTTCTTGATATCTCTTTTTGGATTCCTGTTAGGCATCTGAAACCTAACAAGTCCAAAGAGATTCATTGTGTTCTTTCCTCTTACCCCCACTCCACCCCTGCCAAATCCACTTCCTTGCAAGCCCTCCCCACGTACCATCATCCACATTGACTGCTCCGACCAAAAACTAACAAGTCTTCATATCCCTCATTAATCCATCAGTAAGTCTCATTCACTCCAAAATATATCTCAAATTCAATCACCTTCATCATCTCACTGTTTCTTTTTTTTTTTTTTTAAGATATCTGCACTCCCATTTTTTTTAAAAGATACATTTATTTATTTATTTATTTATGGCTGTGTTGGGTCTTTGTTGCTATGTGCAGGCTTCCTCTAGTTGAAGAGAGTGGGGGCTACTCTTCATTGTGGTGCGTAGGCTTCTCATTGCAGTAGCTTCTCTTGTTGTGGAGCACGGGCTCTAGGGTGGGCAGGCTTCAGTAGTTGTGGCACACAGGCTGTAGAGCACAGGCTCAATAGTTGTGGTGCATGGGTTTAGTTGCTCCACAGCACGTGGGATCCTCCCAGACCAGGGCTCAAACCCGTGTCCCCTGCATTGGCAGGCAGATTCTCAACCACTGCGCCACCAGGGAAGTCCTGGCAATTTTCAATTAGAGAAATGATGGGGAATTTTTTCTTCTCTCTCACCTCCCTAATGACCTTGTTCTGGAATTTGCTTCAGCAGTTTCTCTCTCTCCCCTGGGATCTCCCATAAGCTTACAAATATCCTCAATATCATCCACTTTCCTACTCCAGCTACTATTCTAGCTATTACTCCTTTTCTGCAGCACAAATCTGAAGATGTAGCAATACTTAAAATTACTTATTCCTCATTTTTCATTTTTCTCACCTAATCAGGCTTTTGAATTCACCACCACAACTTTTATTGAAGCAGACAATGACCAAATACTACTGAAGTGAAAGGATGATTTTCATTGTATAGGTGACTCACCTCTAAATACCATACAACACAGTTTTTCACTCCTTCTTGAAACACTTCATTCTCTAGGCTTCTCAATTCCATAGATGGGCCTTGTTTTCCTCTTACCTCACCAGTTTATCAGTCTATCATTTTTCTAAATTTGATGCCCCTGGCTCTGCCCTTGCCTCCTGTTTTCTTATCTATGCTATAGCCTACTAAGTTTAAGTACCATGTATACCCTTTATTCTCTAACCTGGACCTTGTGTATTTGACTGCCTTCTTGATATCTCTTTTTGGATTCCTGTTAGGCATCTGAAACCTAACAAGTCCAAAGAGATTCACTGTGTTCTTTCCTCTTACCCCCACTCCACCCCTGCCAAATCCACTTCCTTGCAAGCCCTCCCCACGTACCATCATCCACATTGACTGCTTCGACCAAAAACTAACAAGTCTTCATATCCCTCATTAATCCATCAGTAAGTCTTATTCACTCCAAAATATATCTCAAATTCAATCACCTTCATCATCTCACTGTTTCTTTTTTTTTTTTTAAGGTATCTGCACTCCCATTTTTTTTAAAAGATACATTTATTTATTTATTTATTTATGGCTGTGTTGGGTCTTTGTTGCTATGTGCAGGCTTCCTCTAGTTGAAGAGAGTGGGGGCTACTCTTCATTGTGGTGCATGGGCTACTCTTCATTGTGGTGCGTAGGCTTCTCATTGCAGTAGCTTCTCTTGTTGTGGAGCACGGGCTCTAGGGTGGGCAGGCTTCAGTAGTTGTGGCACACAGGCTCTAGAGCACAGGCTCAATAGTTGTGGTGCACGGGTTTAGTTGCTCCACAGCACGTGGGATCCTCCCAGACCAGGGCTCAAACCCGTGTCCCCTGCATTGGCAGGCAAATTCTTAACCACTGCACCACCAGGGAAGTCCCCATCTCACGATTTCTAGAGCACGCCTCCCTCCCCTCTGTCACCTACGCTATGTGACAGCCTCCTCATTTAGTCTCCCTGCGTCTACCACTGCTGGTCCAGCAATCAGTTCTATACATAGCAGGCAAAATGATCTTTTTAAAAAATCTAAAATCTAAAATCATTCCTTTGCTTATAACACTTTAATAATTTCCCACTGCAACTAAAGCAAAATGTAAGCTCTTTACCCAGTGCCCTAAATGATCAGGCTCTGCCTATTTCTCTAAATTCCCCACTCTACCTGTGTGGTCTCAAAGCCCTTATACTCAAACCTTGTATTTGGTGTTCCTTCTTATTTTATGCAAAGTGGAATACTGTTCCCCCATATGGCTGATTCTTTCTCAACACTGAGGCCTCAGCTCAAATTTCTGGGCTTTCTATCTAACATGAGCAGCCTCCCCACTGCATCACCCTCCTATCATTTTCTTCACAGAACATGATTTTATCTTCTTCAATAACAGAAATTATTGGGACTTCCCTGGTGGCATAGTGGTTAAGAATCAGCCTGTCAGTTTAAGGGACACAGGTTCCATCTCTGGTCCGGGAAGATCCCACATGCCGTGGAGTAACTAAGCCCATGCACCACAACTACTGAGCCCGCCTGCCACAACTACTGAAGTCCGCATGCCTAGAACCTGTGCTCCGCAACAAGAGAAGCCATTGCAATGAGAAGCCTGTGCACCACAATGAAGAGCAGACCCCGCTGGAGGCAACTAGAGAAAGCCTGCATGCAGCAACGAAGACCCAATGTAGCTAAAAATAAATAAATAAATAAATAAATTTAAAAAACAAATTAAAACTGAACTTTCTACCAAAAACTTCAAAAGCTCATTTTTTGAGCAATAAGGCGTATCCTAGAAGTTGTCCCAGTAGAATAATTTTGGGGCAGTTGATCTATAGAAATCTGTCTTCTTTGCTACCTGTCTCCATCTACGCCTCCATGGTGCTCCCTTTGCCTTTATTTCTCCCTCTGTCTCTGTCTTGATCTTAATCTCTATCTTGGTCTCTAAATTTCTTTCTCTAAACATTTGTCTCCTTTGTGGCCCTATCTCTAGCTTTCCCTCTTGTTTAAACACAAGCAAAAGGCTTCCTTTAAAAGGAACATAATAATGGCAAGTGACTGTATTTACTGAGCATTAGAAACCATTATCATATTCAAACAGCCTGCTGTTTTTTGGCTATTGTCTTTGAAAGATGAGATATTTTAGCTGTTATTTAAAAACCTCATTATGGCACAGCTCTTTACTGCAAAATTGGCTATCTGTGGATCAAATCATGTTTCCTAAAATATTCTCAGATGGTATTTCTTGACAGAATAGGGCTAGTCCATTCAATAAATTAATGTAATGTTACAGAGAGTCTCAATTTAATTCTTTGGTGTCTGAAGTCATATTCACTTTCAGAGTAACTCATGTTTTTAGGCAATATACTTTAAGTATATTTTTATTTGTTGAAAATATTTGTTGAATTGCTACGATATGGCAGGCACTGTAATACATATTGGAAGCGTGATGGGAATGAACAAAACAGACATGTCATCTGTCTCTATGGAGCTCAGAGTCTTAAGGGGGAGGTGGATATTAATAAAATAATACATTAATAAAATAAAAAATAATAGTAGGTAACAGTTATTGGATGAATGTTTACTATGTGCCAGTTAGTGTTTTAAGTGTCTTACAACTATTAACTCATTTAATCCTTACAACAATTCTGCGATGTAGGAACTACTAACATGCCCGTTTTATAGAGGAAGAAACTAAGATCACATATCTGGTAAGAAACCAAGATGGAATTCACAATCAGTCTCTAGAAGCCATACTTTTAATCATTACATTTTCCTGCCTGGAGAGACTTGCTGGAAAAAAAATGAAAGGCAAGAATCATTCCAAGTAAATTCATAATTATAATGATAAGTTCTATGAACCTAAAGTGAACAGTATAAAGAGAGTACAGTCCAGAGTGACCTAGTCTAGGGAATCAGGGAAGATTTTCTTAGGGAAGAGAGTGGGAGGGTTTAATTAATTTACATTTCATTCCCTCCAGCCCTATTCTGTCCTACCAGATACTACAAGAACCTTCTTTTCAAAGGAATTGAGAAGCTCCTCACTGACAATTTGGTAGTTAATTCATTCTCCGACCTTTCCACTTCCTGAAATATAATCAATCTTGGCTGTTGCTTAACATAGTGCAAAGTCACAACAAATGAATAGAGGTCAGATACACGTAAAAACACCCTGCGTGGCAATGGGGTCTGTCTCAGGATGAATGTGACACCTTCAGTAATAACCCTAACAAGTGAACAATATTAACCTCAATTCTTTTGTGACCCATTCTAGCCACTTGTAGATAAAGCTATAATCAGGAGAGGAATTATTTAAGAGCATCATAATCAGATTATGCAATTAAGGTCCTGGAAGGACTGACACTATTGCACTTAATTTATGACACTATAGTAAATCATTTCAGGGAAATGGCGCCTCTCCTTTTTTGTGTGTGTGGTACGCGGGCTTCTCACTGCTGTGGCCTCTCCCGTTGCGGAGCACAGGCTCTGGACACACAGACTCAGCGGCCATGGCTCACGAACCCAGCTGCTCCGCGGCATGTGGGATCTTCCCGGACCGGGGCAAGAACCCGTGTCCCCTGCATCGGCAGGCGGACTCTCAAGCACTGCGCCACCAGGGAAGCCCGTGCCTCTCCTTTTAACACAGGTCATTAGGAAAACAGTCCTCACCGTCCATGTGACAGAACACTAGAATGTGCTGCCAGAGGAGGTCATCGTAGGTTCTTTTTAAGCAGCAGCTCATTTAATTCCCATATAGGCCAGGAGGCTTCAATTTGTTTCTTGGGTACAGATTTCATTCTTCACCCCAGCACTTATCTAAAAATGTAGAACGTTGCACACAAGGGAGACCAAGAGAAAGAATGAAGATGAATGTGTTGCCAAATGACAAAGTTTTATAGTCTCTCAAATCCAAGAGGATTGATCTCTTTATTTTTTTCACTTGCAGATGAAACTTACGGATTTCAGAAAAGAAGTCACAGACGTGTAATGAGGTGGTGAGACTTAATCAGCAAATGAGAAGCAGGTAACATCCCAACAGCAATTCAACAGCCGCTGAAATTTGCAAAATATGCTAGTATCTCCCAAGAGAGTAAACAATCATGATGTTGAAATGTCAACTGTGGAAATAGTATGTTAAAAATGCAGTGCAAAATTTCCCAGCAGTATATTTTGTCTTATGAAGTGTAGCCTTATGCACAATAGTCCATAAGTAGCCCCAGTGTTGTAGCTACATCAGCAGAAATCTCTTTACTTCTCTGTCCATGGCAATCACTAGTGAACGCAACTGGGGACACACTGCCTAGCTTAATTTATTATCACCAGTTAATTGTCTATGTCTAATAAGGTTAAACGATGAAATTCAAATCCAAATCCTGTATCACCCATTTGACTGCTCTTCTTGAAGGCTAGTTTATTGTCTGATCCTGCATATCTTTGGCACAGTCAAGAAAGGCCTCCCGGTGATGCTTTCCTCATATGTCTTTTAAAATATATCAGATGGGCAGCTCCTCAGAAATAAGAAATGGATATAGATGGGAGTCATATTACTTAAAAAGTAAACAAATTATTAATGCACTTATCTTTCTAGTTTAAGCAAACACTGCTTTTGTTTTGATTTAACTTTTTACAATTGCTCCCAGTACTAATAGAGACATTTCTAACTCTACACAATATGCCTACAGTTTTCAGGTAATATCAAGGCAATTGTTTTCATTCTTAACTGTGGCATCCTAAGAATTTGGGATTAGCAGACAGTGAATTTTGACTCCCTTCTTGGAACGTTAGGGTAATGTTCTACTCTTTTATATGCTTAATGTTTCTGCCAAAGAGGAGAGTGAAAAGGAGCACGAAGTCAGAAGTTACTCACTATGCTTTTGATAATTCTTTGGCAAGGCTTTCCCTTTAATGTTAACCAATTAATTGCATCTCCCCGATCATTAGGTGAAGAAAAGATGGAGTCCCTCAATGAAAAAGACTGGGGTAGGGGGCGGTGCTCAGAGGTGCTGCATGTGTAATAGACAGGAAGAGAATGAGAACAATCCTACTGTTTGGAGGAAGAGCCTAAAATGAGTTTGCTGATGAGAGTAAAATATTTGTCATTCTAAAGGGTCCTGAGGCCATGTCAGTGATTGAGTGCTAATAGTCGAAAGGTCACTAAGTGACTAATGCAATCCCATTTTAGGACTTGAATAGCTAATTGGATTTTATGATTTTTGGGGATTTAACATTATTTATTATGGGCAATGGGTTGTGTCCAGGGGTGGGAAGATCAGCATCATATGCCTTTTAAATACCTCTTCAAACAAGATAATGTGGTTTTTTTTTTTAATAGGTAGAGCCAATTCAAGCATATTTTGCTCCAGCAGGCACTAGAGGACTACATGATAGTATTGCTAAGCCAAAGTGGGAGTAGAATGCTCTGTACAAAAGGGAGAGATGGGGTACTGTGGCTTAGCCCCCAGTGAGCTGAAGGTCATAGATATTAATGTGGCCTGGGAATTATCTGTATGATATCTACCATGACAAGTTTCTATTTATATAATTATAATTAATAATGAATAAGTCATTTTGGTTTAGAGACCCAGAATTAAATTTATCATCTGTTCAAGACATAAATCTTCAGAAAGAATGGGATAATGATTTGTCTTATGCATTTCTATGGCTAGCCTGACATTTTTATACCAGATGAGTGAGGATGTAGCTCCAAAGTTATAAGGTCTACACTAATGTCTCCCAGATGTTTATCAAAAGTCCTCAAAGTAAATATACAGACTCTCACATAAAATTTCACAGTAAATTCCCCAATATATGCATATATCTTAGGACGTATTTTATGAATCTCACATAATAGCAGAAAGCTCAGGATTAAATTTTTGACTGTTATAAATGTTTTCAGAAAGCTCTGAAACGGATTCAAAATGATCATAACACACAGGCAATTTCAAAATTCTCCCATGACCCTTGGCAATGGACTTACTCTTTTAACGGCATGTTCATATTTTCCCAGCCATAACCTGTATCCTGATTCTTTAATTTTTTTTTCTCTTTTGAAATTGATTTTTCCTAGGAAGATGGGTTGCTTAACATTTCTAGAGGTTGGACATGAGTAAGGGAAGTTAATGGTAAGTATGTTAATATGTATTCAAGGTCAGATAGGTCTCAGAAAAATCAAATAATCTTTTGCAGAAAAACACAAGAGCCAGTATTTGTCCATCTCAGCAGCTTCCAATGATAATAAATAACATTTTAAGATGCCAAAAAGGGTTATCTAAAGGCAGTTTTAAATAACATACCATTTATTGAAACAGAGTACAGCTACCTGCTTATAGAATCTTTGGTAGAATATCCCTGGTGTTTTGAGGCAGCAGAACCTGGTGATTATTAAAGTCTCAAGAGAGGAGCCAGGACCTTTGGATTCTGAAGTTGGTGCCAGAGCAGCTCATACACTCACTATCTAAGTTCTCAGAAGGAGAATCTCTGAATCTGTAGTGATTTAGAAAACAGAGGACTGAACTTAAGATCAGAAAAATTCATTTTAATACTTGCTTGGTAAATAGTACACCTGAGGCTCAGTTTCTTTAAAACTTCATTTGTAATTTGATGGATTAATATCTTCCTCTTAGAGTTGTAGGGTGTTGTGTGAGATTATGTGAACTAAAATGATTTTGTAAATTGTAAAAGACTCATCAAATGAGAGTGATTGTTTTTATTATACAGATACAAAAAAAAAGGCTCATGCCTTGTCCCCAAAACCTAAAGGGAATGAGACACTCTGTCATACCCTTACACTATACTTATTCCTTCTTCAGTTATAAAAGTCTGTTGGAGAATGTAGGAATGGTGTTTTTATGCTATCAATATGATGGTGTAAAAGGCCTTTCAAAAAGTATTGTTTGATATGCCAAACAAATTTATTGTATATACAACCTGTCTCTTTTAGTTACTATTATTCTTCTAAATTCTTTTTCATGGAAATCTTTTGTTTTAGAGAACTCTTGAGTTTACCTCAGTAATTTGGAAGGCTGGAAGAAGGAACTAAAGTGCTGGCAGTAACAGTCCAGTCTTTAAAAACCAGAGAATTATTTATAGGTAAATGATAATTGAGAGTCTGAGAAGAGTAGGGGTGGGCGAGTGGAAACTAGGGAGCTAAGATTATTATTATTATTATTATTATTTTAACATCTTTATTTGAGTATAACTGTTTTACAATAGTGTGTTAGTTTCTCCTTTACAACAAAGTGAATCAGTTATACATATACATATGTTCCCATATCTCTTCCCTCTTGCATCACCCTCCCTCCCACCTTCCCTATCCCACCCTTCTAGGTGGTCACAAAGTACAGAGGTGAACTCCCTGTGCTATGCAGCAGCTTCCCACTAGCTATCTACTTTACATTTGGTACTGTGTATATGTCCCTGCCACTCTCTCACATCGTCACCGCTTACCCTTCCCCCTCCCCATATCCTCAAGTCCATGCTCTAGTAGGTCTGTGTTTTATTCCCGTCCTACCACTAATCTCTTCATGACATTTTTTTTCTTAGATTCCATATATATGTGTTAGCATATGGTATTTGTTTTTCTCCTTCTGACTTACTTCACTCTGTATGACAGATTCCAGGTCTATCCACCTCATTACAAATAACTCAGTTTCATTTCTTTTTATGGCTGAGTAATATTCCATTGTATATATGTGCCACATCTTCTTTATCCATTCATCTGTCGATGGACACTTAGGTTGCTTCCATGTCCTGGCTATCGTAAATAGAGCTGCAATAAACATTTTGGTACGTGACTCTTTTTGAATTATGGTTTTCTCAGGGTATATGCCTAGTAGTGGGATTGCGGGGTCATATGGTAGTTCTATTTGTAGTTTTTTAAGGAACCTCCATACTGTTCTCCATAGTGGCTGTATCAATTTACATTCCCACCAGCAGTGCAAGAGTGTTCCCTTTTCTCCACACCCTCTCCAGCATTTATTGTTTCTAGAGTTTTTGATGATGGCCAATCTGACCGGTGTGAGATGATATCTCATTGTAGTTTTGATTTGCATTTCTCTAATGATTAATGAGGTTGAGCATTCTTTCATGTGTTTGTTGGCAATCTGTATATCTTCTTTGGAGAATGTCTATTTAGTTCTTCTGCCCATTTTTGGATTGGGTTGTTTGTTTTTTTGTTATGAGCTGCCTGAGTTGCTTATAAATTTTGGAAATTAGTCCTTTGTCAGTTGCTTCATTTGCAAATATTTTCTAACATTCTGAGGGTTGTTTTTTGGTGTTGTTTATGGTATCCTTTGCTGTGCAAAAGCTTTTAAGTTTCATTAGGTCCCATTTGTTTATTTTTGTTTTTATTTCCATTTCTCTAGGAGATGGGTCAAAAAGGATCTTGCTGTGATTTATGTCCTAGAGTGTTCTGCCTATGTTTTCCTCTAAGAGTTTGATAGTGTCTGGCCTTACATTTAGGTCTTTAACCCATTTTGAGTTTATTTTTGTGTGTGGTGTTAGGGAGTGTTCTAATTTCATACTTTTACAGGTAGCTGTCCAGTTTTCCCAGCACCACTTACTGAAGAGGCTGTCTTTTCTCCACTCTATATCATTCCCTCCTTTATCAAAGATAAGGTGACCAAATGTGTGTGGGTTTATCTCTGGGCTTTCTATCCTGTTCCATTGATCTATATTTCTGTTTTTGTGCCAATACCTTACTGTCTTGATTACTGTAGGCTTGTAGTATAGTCTGAAGTCAGGGAGCCTGATTCCTCCAGCTCCATTTTTCATTCTCAAGATTGCTTTGGCTATTTGGGGTCTTTTGTGTTTCCATACAAATTGTGAAATTTTTTGTTCTAGTTCTGTAAAAAATGCCAGTGGTAATTTGATAGGGATTGCCTTGAATCTTTAGATTGCTTTGGGTAGTAGAGTCATTTTCACAATGTTGATTCTTCCAATCCAAGAACATGGTATATTTCTCCACCTATTTGTATCATCTTTAATTTCTTTCATCAGTGTCTTATAGTTTTCTGCATACAAGCCTTTTGTCTCCTTAGGTAGGTTTATTCCTAGATATTTTATTCTTTTTGTTGCAATGGTAAATGGGAGTGTTTACTTAATTTCAGTTTCAGATTTTTCATCATTAGTGTATAAGAATGCCAGAGATTTCTGTGCATTAATTTTGTATCCTGCTACTTTACCAAATTCATTGAGTAGCTCTAGTAGTTTTCTGGTAGCATCCTTAGGATTCTCTATGTATAGTATCATGTCATTTGCAAACAGTGACAGCTTTGCTTCTTCTTTTCCTATTTGGATTCCTTTAATTTCTTTTTCTTCTCTGATTGCTGTGGCTAGAACTTCCAAAACTATGTTGAATAAGAGTGGTGAGAGTGGGCAACCTTGTCTTGTTCCTGATCTTAGTGGAAATGGTTTCAGTTTTTCACCATTGAGAATGATGCTGGCTGTGGGTTTGTCATATATGGCCTTTATTATGTTGAGGAAAGTTCCCTCTATGCCTACTTTCTGCAGGGTTTTTATCATAAATGGGTATTGAATTTTGTCAAAAGCTTTTTCTGCATCTATTGAGATGATCATATGGTTTTTCTCCTTCAGTTTGATGATATGGTGTATCACGTTGATTGATTTGCATATATTGAAGAATCCTTGCATTCCTGGAATAAACCCCACTTGATCATGGTGTATGATCCTTTTAATGTGCTGTTGGATTCTGTTTGCTAGTATTTTGTTGAGGATTTTCACATCTATGTTCATCAGTGATATTGGCTTGTAGTTTTCTTTTTTTGTGACATCTTTGTCTGGTTTTGGTCTCAGGGTGATGGTGGCCTCATAGAATGAGTTTGGGAGTGTTCCTCCCTCTGCTATCTTTTGGAAGAGTTTGAGAAGGATAGGTGTTAGCTCTTCTCTAAATGTTTGATAGAATTCGCCTGTGAAGCCATGTGGTCGTGGGCTTTTGTTTGCTGGAAGATTTTAAATCACAGTTTCAATGTCAGTGCTTGTGATTGGTCTGTTCATATTTTCTATTTCTTCCTGGTTCAGTCTCGGCAGGTTGTGCATTTCTAAGAATTTGTCCATTTCTTCCAGGTTGTCCATTTTATTGGCATACAGTTGCTTGTAGTAATCTCTAGTAATCTTTTGTATTTCTGCAGTGTCAGTTGTTACATCTCCTCTTTCATTTCTAATTCTATTGATTTGAGTCTTCTCCCTTTTTTTCTTGATGAGTCTGGCTAATTGTTTATCAATTTTGTTTATCTTCTCAAAGAACCAGCTTTTAGTTTTTGCTCTTTGCTATTGTTTCCTTCATTTCTTTTTCATTTATTTCTGATCTGATCTTTATGATTTCTTTCCTTCTGCTAAATTTGGGGGTTTTTTGTTCTTCCTTCTCTAATTGCTTTAGGTGCAAAGTTAGGTTGTTTATTCGAGATGTTTCCTGTTTCTTAAGGTATGACTGTATTGCTATAAACTTCCCTCTTAGAACTGCTTTTGCTGTATCCCATAGGTTTTGGGTCGTCGTGTCTCCATTGTCATTTGTTTCTAAGTACTTTTTGATTTCTTCATTGATCACTTCGTTATTAAGTAGTGTATTGTTTAGCGTCCATATGTTTGTATTTTTTACAGATCTTTTCCTGTAATTGATATCTAGTCTCATAGCGTTGTGGTCAGAAAAGATACTTGATATGATTTCAATTTTCTTAAATTTGCCAAGGCTAGATTTGTGACCCAAGATATGATCTATCCTGGAGAATGTTCCATGAGCACTTGAGAAAAATGTGTATTCTGTTGTTTTTGGATGGAATGTCCTATAAATATCAATTAAGTCCATCTTGTTTAATGTATCCTTTAAAGCTTGTGTTTCCTTATTTATTTTCATTTTGGATGATCTGTCCATTGGTGACAGTGGGGTGTTAAAGTCCCCTACTATGATTGTGTTACTGTCGATTTCCCCTTTTATGGCTGTTAGTATTTGCCTTATGTATTGAGGTGCTTCTATGTTGGGTGCATAAATATTTGCAATTGTTATATCTTCTTCATGGATCAATCCCTTGATCATTATGTAGTGTCCTTCTTTGTCTCTTGTAATAGTTTTTATTTTAAAGTCTATTTTGTCTGATATGAGAATTGCTACTCCAGCTTTCTTCTGATTTCCATTTGCGTGGAATATCTTTTTCCATCCCCTCACTTTCAGTCTGTAAGTGTCCCTAGGTCTGAAGTGGGTCTCTTGTAGACAGCATATATATGGGTCCTCTTTTTGTATCCATTCTGCCAGTCTGTGTCTTTTGGTGGGAGCATTTAATCCATTTACATTTAAGGTAATTATTGATATGTGTGTTCCTATTACCATTTACTTAATTGTTTCGGGTTGTTCTTGTAGGTCTTTTCCTTGTGTTTCTTGCTTAGAGAAGTTCCTTTAGCATTTGTTGTAAAGCTGGTTTGGTGGTGCTGAACTCTCTCAGCTTTTGCTTGTCTGTAAAGGTTTTAATTTCTCCCTCAAATCTGAATGAGATCCTTGCTGGGTAGAGTAATCTTGGTTGTAGGTTTTTTTCCTTCATCACTTTAAATATGTCCTGCCACTCCCTTCTGGCTTGTAGAGTTTCTGCTGAAAGATCAGATGTTAACCTTATGGGGATTCCCTTGTGTGTTATTTGTTGTTTTTCCCTTGCTGCTTTTAATATGTTTTCTTTGTATTTAATTTTTGACAGTTTGATTATTATGTGTCTCGGCGTGTTTATCCTTGGGTTTATCCTGTATGGGACTCTCTGTGCTTCCTGGACTTGATTGACTATTTCCTTTCCTATATTAGGGAAGTTTTCAACTATAATCTCTTCAAATATTTTCTCAGTCCCTTTCTTTTTCTCTTCTTCTTCTGGGACCCCTATAATTCGAATGTTGGTGCGTTTAATGTTGTCCCTGAGGTCTCTGAGACTGTCCTCAGTTCTTTTAATTCCTTTTTCTTTATTCTGCTCTGCAGTAGTTATTTCCACTATTTTATCTTCCAGGTCACTTATCCGTCCTTCTGCCTCAGTTATTCTGCTATTAATCCCATCTAGAGTATTTTTCATTTCATTTATTATGTTGCTCATCATTACTTGCTTCCTCTTTATTTCTTCTAGGTACTTGTTAACTGTTTCTTGCAATTTGTCTATTCTATTTCCAAGATTTTGAATCATCTTTACTATCATTATTCTGAATTCTTTTTCAGGTAGACTGGCTATTACCTCTTCATTTGTTAGGTCTGGTGTGTTTTTCTCTTGCTCCTTCATCTGCTGTGTGTTTTTCTGTCTTCTCATTTTGCTTACCTTACTGTGTTTGGGGTCTCCTTTTTGCAGGCTGCAGGTTCGTAGTTCCCTCTGTTTTTGGTGGCTATCCCCAGTGGCTGAGGTTGGTTCAGTGGGTTGAGCAGGTTTCCTGGTTGGGGGGAGTAGTGCCTCTGTTCTGGTGGATGAGGCTGGATCTTGTCTTTCTGGTGGGCAGGTCCCCATCTGGTGGTGTGTATGGGGATGTTGGTAGCCTTATTATGATTTTAGGCAGCCTCTCTGCTAATGGATGGGGCTGTAGACCTGTCTTTCTCTTTGTTGGGCATAGGGTGTCCAGCACTGTTCGTTGCTTGTCCTTGAGTGAAGCTGGGTCTTGGTTTTGAGATGGAGATCTCTGGGAGATTTTCGCCATTTGATATTACGTGGAGCTGGGAGGTCTCTCGTGGACCAGTGTCCTGAGGTTGGTTCTCCCACCTCAGAGACACTGCCTTGACACCTGGCTGGAGTGCCAAGAGCCTTTTGGGAGGTCTGAGGTCTTCTGCCAGCATTCCGTTGGTGTTCTATAGGAGAAGTTCCACGTGTAGGTGTATTTCTGATGTATCTGTGAGGAGGAAGGTGATCCCCACATCTTACTCTTCTGCCATCTTCTCGCTCCCCCCTTTTTCAGTTTTTCCAAGAAGCAGCACTGTTTGACCCTGTGCTGGAGGCCTGGCTGTCTTCAGTGCCGAGGTTCAGGAACCCAACGTCTGCTCCCTGTGCTCGCGCCACCACGGCCGCCTCAGCCCCTCATGCAGCGAAGCCGAACCCCGGGAGCTAAGATTATTAAGGACCTAAGTCCCAATTATGAAAAAATCTCAGATGACAGATAATAGTGATTTTGTATTGAATCAAATTCTCTATGTCAGAGAATTCTTATTATTTTTTTGAGCATCAAGCATAAATATAAATTAAGACAAAAGTTCATTTATTGTTGCATGGAGAATGCCCATATATGTGCAAATGCTAGTAATCTTTTGCCGTTATCAGTGCATATATTAAGTCTTGACATATGACCAATGTTCCAAGTCTATTCTCAACAGTAATAATTTATTACCTAAAAAGAGAGCTGAACTAGTGTAGAGGTCTGTAGTTGGCTGATACTTTCCAATTTCTACCGTGTTCCACAGATCTATATTGTAACTCAGAGATTTATATTTATGGCAAAATTGTATCGTCAGTTTAATCAAGTTGCTTTCTTAATGGAGAGGCTACTGAAGAGAGTCAACCTCTGGTGATGAGGTACCCGAGGGAGGAATTTTGCTAAACGATTACAGTGACGTTATGCGGCATAAAGTCAACTGGCACCTAGGCATTGTCCCAGGCAATCTGAAAGACAAAGTAGATGGCCAAAGCAAATAATTCACATTAATGTATTTTTCTTTAAACTCTATACTATCTGATTCAACTATCTGTTTAGTTCAGATGAATTGGAAAATTGCCCAGTCTCCACAGTTCTCAGCACTCAGGTACACATGCCTAACATACTATGGTAAATGTTGTGAAATAATAATTTTACTGATAATAAAACAGTATCAAACAATGTTGAACAAGGAGACATTAATCACTCACAAATACATCTCAGAGTTAAAAGATATCATAGCATCAATGGCATCCACTATAGACCTAGTCAGAGCTGTGTAGAGGCTTTGGAGCTACAAAGAATGAATATGATTCCTGACTGTGCCTCTTACTAGATGAGTGACCTTAAGCAAGTAAGGTCCTTAAGTAAGTGACCTTAAGTAAGTACTCCCTAATCTCTTTGCTAATAATGTAAGAAGAAAAATATTAGCTATGTGAGAAGATCTGGTGAGAATTAAGTATGATAATGCATGATGCCTAGCACATAGTAATGGTGCATTGAATGCTACCAATCATTACTACTATTTCTTTGAAATCTGAGTGACACACTGTGTCTATTGTCTGTCAGCTCCAAATCCACCTTCCTCTTCTTTGCTTTGGGATGCTGGAGCTAGTGTACTACAAATCACATTTCTGTTTTGCCAGGGGATTCTGGGAGGCTCTGCCAATAGAGGCCACTAGAGGGAGACTGCAGAGCTGGAGAAGAGAAGGGACTTGCTTCTTGTGGGTTTTCTGCCTGCTCCAGTTTCCATTGCTTCAATCGAAGCAATGCTTCTTCATTCTTTCAACAGTTTCTTTCCAGGGCAGAAGCTAAATCCAGTGCAGCTTTTCTGGCACTTGCAGAACCACTTTATCTTGCACACTCAGAGATACCACCACCAACCAGCCAGTTATAGTTCTGTATCTGAGCCCTGATGGGCCCTCCTTAGAGCTCAGAGGCACTATCACTAGTTGAGCAGCACCCCTTTTTCTCAGATGTCCAAGTTTTATCTTCACAGGGCTTTCCTCTAAGCTTTGAAGTATTAGTATTTCTAGCCTCTTCCTATTGTTTCCTCAGATGCAGGGATAGTAACCCCTTTAAGGATTTGCTGTCTTCACACCACAGAGTTTTCTTATTATCTTTACAGTTACCAGACTGACAACTTTGTACCTAGTTAATTATTTATTGTATTAAATTTCCTCTCTTCAAATAAGTGGTATGGTTTCTACTTCCTGAGTAGCCCTCACTGACACACTCAATATCTGACAGTTTATTTAATCATTTGGACAGCTTAGAAAGATCTCGGTTTTGAGAGGGGGTCCTTTTTAACCACACAGAACAACTTTTTGAATTTCACCAGCTTATCCAGTATCGACATGTTTCAAATAAGGTTACTGCTCCAAAGTTACATAACTAGGTAGAAGTAATGAGGTAGACAAGGCAGCCAGTAGGAAATGGCATGAAGGCATGGATAGAAATGAAATGATTGATTGCTTGTTCAAAGCAAAACTACAGTGATGAATCAGCATTCTAGAACTTATCCATGAAATTCCAATAAAATTCAGGAACTGGTCTGATGCAATATTCCTCAACTTCCTATTAAAATATCAAATAAGACATAAAAATATGAAAGCTCACAATTCTAAAAGCTTCTATTAACAATCAACTTATTGCTAGAATGGAAAGATGTATCACAAACTGCAAGCTAGTGGAACCAGAAGAAAAAAATATGAAATTGATATTGTATCTGAAAATAATAGCTAATATTTCTTGAATACTTAATATATACCAGGCATTTCTTAATACGTTTTTATAAGTTATTTCATTTAATCTTCCTTAAAACTCAGTAAGATAGATCCTACTATCTCTATCTTATAAATGAGGAAATTAAGGCATAGAGAGGTTAAGTGATTTACCTGGTTACCTTTAGCTAGTCAATGGCAGGGATGGGATTAAAACTCAGCTAATCTGGGTCTCCTGGTTTTTAACTCCTATAATGATTATCACCTCTTTCCTTCTATCACTTAGCTCAATTAGAAGAGTCACCAAGGCCCCTCCATTGCATGAGTTCTGCTTTTTGAGGTAGTCAGAATGACATTCAATTACTTTCCTTCTCTGATTAGTATTTTTATTCCTGAATCTAGATAAAGGAGAAATTGCATATCCAAGAGGAGTGTGTATGGGAGAGGTTTAATGCCCACAAGCAAAGCACCATAGAAGGTAGCAGGATAAGAAATTACTCTAGAAACATGCAAAACCAACTGCTATGGTGGTTTTTTGTTTTTGTTTTTTTCATGTAATTCATTGGTTCAGATCAATGATTCTCAACAAAGAGGGCACATTGGAAACACCTGGGAAATTTTTTACATACACAACCCTATGTCTCTCAAGATTTTGAGCCAAGAGGTCTAGAATGGAGCCTAGGTGTGTACTTTGAAAAGGTTGCCTAGGTTGAGGAACTGATTGTCACTGAGTGACACATTGTGTCTATTGTCTCTCAGCTCCAAACCCACCTTCCTCTTCTTTGCTTTGGGATGTTGGAGCTAGTGTACTACGGATTATCTGAAAGTGACTCAGTAAATTCGCTGATTCATAGAAGCAGATTCCAGCTTGGTTCAGCAGAGTCATGCCACATGCTTGATGACTGCTAAAGACTGAGGTTTGGTTTAGGCAATAGGCACAGTAACATCCTGTCTAGATTTATTTATTAGAAGGGGATTTAGTCAGAACAAAAGTGAATTCAACGTAAGGCAATTAGCAATCTAAGTAGTCTGTTTGATGGCAGACAGAGGGTATAGATAGATTTCTTATTGTTCTAGGATAAGAACTCATTCCACCCAATTTAAAAACAAACAAACAAACTATGGGCCCTGTAAGTATGCTGTAGAACAGACAAAGGAAAGGAAAGGCATAATTTGAAAATACTTTATTTTAGAAACCAAAGGAAAATTAGAGAAAAGAAAAAACCCACCAAAACTCCTGATTTTTAAACATTAAGATGGATAACATGACTCTATGAAACATGAGTAATTCACAAGAGGAGAAATGCTGAGATGAACAATAATAGAATGGAATGAAAAAGAATAAATGTTAAATGGAAGGAAACAGGGAAATGAAGAATCCAATAACGGATTTCAAATATGCTTTGGAAGCATAAAAGGCATGATAGCTCTTGCAAAGCACTGAATTACTGACATGGAAGACAAAATTTAGAAAACTTTTCAGGATACATAACAAAAGGATCAAGAACTGTAAATAATGGAAAGGATGGGGAAGGTGACTGTGCATCTAAGTTTGTACTCATTCAGTTCCAGTTTTATGTCCACTGTCCTATGTAATTATTAACCACTCCCTCCTTTTTCACTTTCAAAATTGTCCTGGTTTGAATATAAAATATTTGATCACCTAACTATGGGGGAGAAACCTCAGAATTATGGTGTACCTAAGAAAGAAGCCATATACACAGGAACAGAAGGACTATTCAAAGACATATCTGCAGAAAAATTTTCTGTTTTTTTTTAAATCTTAATTCGATGGACCAATGGACTTATTCTTCACAAAATCAATAAAAACAAACTGTGCTTAGACACATATCTGGTAAAAATGTTTTAATACAAGTGTCAAGCATTTAGGAAGAAAGAAAAGAAAAAAAGAGAAAGAAAAGATGGGTTTCTCATTACTGCTACATTAGATGCTCAAAGACAATAAAATGATACTTAACTGAATCTGTTTGAGAAAGAATTTTATGCTGTGTCAGTTTTCTTTTATCTGTAAGAAAAATAACAAAGCCATGCTGGGATATATAAAGGTGTAGAAAATAAAAATTCGCCATTCATATATCCCATGTGAAAAAGATCCCTGGAAATACTCCAATTAACTAGCGCTTATTTTCCCTTTCTAGGAATTTATGCTAAGGTAATAATCTACAAGTGGACAAAGAATCTATGAACAAAGATCTCTATTGTGGAACACTTTATTCCACAATAATTGTCAATTTTTTCACAAAAATTGTAAAAAACTTAAATGTCAACATTCTAGGCATATTCAAAAGCTTGGGATAATATGCAGTTAATAAAATAATGGTGGCAGTGGGTTTCCCATGAGTTGGAAAACACTAGCAACATCACATCAAATAACAGAATCTGAATAGAAATTCTCCATTTTATAACAAATACTAGGAGAAATATTTCAGCAAGTTAAGAGTGATTGTTGGGCTTCCCTGGTGGCGCAGTGGTTGAGAGTCTGCCTGCCGATGCAGGGGACACGGGTTCGTGTCCCGGTCCGGGAAGATCCCACGTGCCGCGGAGCGGCTAGGCCCGTGAGCCATGGCCGCTGAGCCAGCGCGTCTGGAGCCTGTGCTCCGCAACGGGAGAAGCCACAACAGTGAGAGGCCTGCCTACCGCAAAAAAAAAAAAAAAAAAAAAATGATTGTTTCTGGATAGTGAAATTAAGAACTTTTTTCTAAGCTTTCATATTTTTCTTATTTTTAATTAGAAAAAGGTAAACAAAACAGAAATATGATTTGAAGTCCGTGGTGACTTATAAAAGATTCATGACATGATGGAAGTGAGCAAGGCAGAATACAAAATTGACTGTACATTTATAATTTCAGAAGTTCATTCATTCATCCCTTAAACAATATTTGAATGACTACTATGTGCAAAGCACTATAATAGGCCCTTAGATTATAATGGCAAGTAAAACAGAAAACACTAACCTCAGAGAGATAAAAACATGTATACAAGAGGACAAACATTGAAAGGAAATGTGTGTTATGATAGATGGTAAAATTATTAGTTTCTTAAATTGTAAAGACAGTTTTCAGCATCACCATTGTATTGTTTTTTGTATAAAAATAATTATTTTTAAAAGTCAATGAATAAGAGTATAATTAATAAAGTAAATAAATATGTATATATAAATAAGTATATAAGTAAATGTATATATGAATATATAAATGCTTATGTAATATACATAAGTAATATGCACATATTAAGTACATATATGTATGTATGTAAATATATGTGTATTTATATAAATACTTACATAAATATAAGTAAATATGTATACATAATAAAATAAAGTAAAAGCAACCTTCTTAACCACTCTGGCCCAGAGTTCTATCAGCTTTTTTAGAATTATCCACAAGAATTCCTCAGACCATTTGCTTAGCAACTTCCTTTGCACAGGATTTAGAATCACTGAACCCACAGTAGAGGAAAGAATGCCAGTGATGAGATGCAAGGACATTTTTGTATTTTGAAATGACATTTCTTATGAGTCCCTCTTATGAGGGACTTGAATCACTTTGTCATCACTATCTCATTAACTGTCTCATCATAGAAAAGTTATCAGTTTTCTTTAAGAAAACCCCACAAAATCAAGGGAGTTTGTCAGATTTTTGCCATAAGCTTGCTTTTCTTTAGTGCCTGTTGAATTTTAGTGTATGGGAACAGAGGTTTAGGGAAATGGAAAAAAAAGGAACTAGCATATTTTTTAAAAAGTTGAGTACCTACTATATATCATATGATGTTGCTAATCCATTTGAGATAAATTATTCTACTTAATCAGTACCTCCAACACTATGAGTAGTTACCATCATCTCATTATCTCTATTTTATGAGTAAGGTTTCTAAGATTCATTTATGGGTACACCTGGAATAGATTACATTCATTATCTTTTAGTACCTCCTTTTCCCTCTTGTTCTCTTGCTTCACATGAAGGTGGCCACCCCTTCGTTACAACAGGTATGTATTCTAGTTTTTCCTAACTGCACCTTAAAGCTGCTGTGCTTATGGTTACAGGCTTATGTCACCTCCTGTTGCTTAGCCAGTCACTGAGGCATTTCTGGTTAATACTTGCCTACTCAAATGCATTAACATTTCTAATCCAGAAGGCTGATCCTCAAACTCTAGTAGTCCTGCAGGTTATTTTTTAAAACATCAGTTACTTAATTTACTTGATGTATATGTATATCAAATCATCACGTTCTGTGCTTTAAATATCTTACAATTTTATTTGTCAAATATACCTCAGTAAAGCTAAAAAAAGGTGAGTTAGTTGTCAACATTTAAGGACAATTTTACATTAAAAAAAATCCACACTCTGGCTTCCTTTGAACATTCAGAATATTTGGCAACATCCCATGGGTAACAGCTGGTTGGAGGTGAGTGGTGGCCAGCTGTCTCCTTCAGAAAGGCTAGGCACCCTTCAGTTACCTAAAATTTTTACTACTCCCTACTGAATTATTTGGGACTGTTTTTCACATTTCCATTACCATCCTGGCTCCTATATGGCATCTGAGTTTGAGACCTCTGCCCCAGCTCATAGATTCTCAAACTGTATTATGCATATATAGAAATCACGTGGGGGAGTTTCTTAAAAAAAAAAAAAGCAGATATCAGCCCACGGCATATAACTTAGTGGAATTCAGTGAGTCTAGAATCTAGGCTTTAAAGAAATTACCTACTTGTGATTTTGTTTCAGGTGGTACCCAGTCACAGTCTGAACATTAGGGGAGACTCTTAGGATAATGTGGTTGCCAAAATATACTCGGAATCACCTGTGGACACAATCACCAGCGAAGTTGTTTGGTCACGGATGGCCACCACTCCAGGGGCTGAAAGCCTAAGGAATTACACTTATTGACAGAAAAACAGTGAGTACAATGGAAAGCTAGGAATAGAACTGGCTAACCTTAGCCAGATCTGAATTCTTGTCTGATTCCCTGATATTTTGTTTGGTAAGAGATGACAGGATAAAATACAATTCCAGGCCTTTTTTCACTAATGATTATTTCCAGTAACTTTACTTTTCATCAACTCTGACTTTCTCTAATTTTACATGTCAAGAATTTTTGGCCACGCAATATAGTGACATTGGCTGGGGGAAGGGGGTGAGAATTTGGGAAAGCAGTGACTCAAAGCCAGGAGAACGATATCACTTTTATCTGGGGACAATGAAAAATTTAATAGGGTAGTAGAAACACTTTCTACTTCTTACAAAATCAATTTCCTCAAGACCTTACTCTTCCAGCTTTGTTCTACATAACACAGTAAATTCTGGGTGGTCGTGAACTCTATCCACCCAGTGAACGAGAATTTTTTTTCGTAAAGTGGGACATTTCTTAGGTTCACATCACCCCCACATTGAAAGATCAGGACTTTTACACAGGTGTTACTTAGTTCCGTTACACTGGAAAGGATGGAAACGGACCATTGATTCAGTCTGATCAATAGTCACTGAGCATCTCTTATAAGCCTCCCACTGTGCTGGAAGCTTAGGGTTCAATTTAGTGGAGGAGAGAGACACATATGTCAACAAATAATTACACGGCTGTGCAACAGATCTAGAGAAGAAGAATGCTTATGGTAGAAATGACACAGAAGTTAAAGTGATAAATTGGGGTAGGGATAGGGTGGGCAGCGGACTGCACAGGTGATATGTAAGCAAAGTTTTGAATGTTGAATAGGAGTTTCAGGCAGACACCGGGGAAAGGACATTCCAGGCAGTGAGAGCAGCATGTGCACATGGGCATTGTTGAGTGGAGTGCATGGGGTGAGGGTTAGTATCTCGAAGATACGAGAAGAATTAAGCCAGGTTCAGGTGATGAAAGGTCTTGAATACCACACAAAAGCTGCTTAGAATTCATCCTATAGGTTAGAGCTTTGCAGAGTGTCGGGGGGTTCCTGAGAGGATTTTACATTGCTTGGGGGGCTTGACGTTAAAAAACTCTGAATTGCATAGTGAGAAAGTTAATCCCTTTTCAATTAAATGTTTAATCCTTCTGCTAAATCAAGGAGAAAGCCTCAGTTTGGTGTCAGTACGTCTTTAACACTTCTCTAACACCTGGAAAAGTTCCCTTTTAAAAACAAACTCAGGCAATTCTACCTAGCCAGAATTATTTTGTTTTCATTGTGTACTTATTTTCACAGTTAACTTCTATTTATGGCAAGGGGTACTGGTTTTTCATTAGTGTCATGATAAAAAGATCTTTAAAAATAAATTTAAATAAAACAATTAATTTAAAAATAGCAATAGGTGATCAGAGATACAGCAGAAATTATGAGGACATGAATGCCTAAAGTTTGGGAAACAATGTTGTTGTTTTTAGGAAGTAGGGAAAGGGTTCAAGCAGCTAGCAAACTACTCTTCTGACAGCAGCTTGGAGAATATAATGGAGGATCCAAGAATGGAGGCAGAGAAGTCAAGAATGGAGGTGATTGAACTACTGGCAGACGTGGTGTGGCCAAGGTTAGCCTGTTGGTTTATTCCCGATCTTTCCTAGGGTTACATCATCACATGAGGGGGATCCTAAGCATTCTCCTGGCCTGAGCTGCAGCTATTTCTTGATGAAGATGCAAAGATCTTTAAGTGGCTGCTGCCCAGCAAGTGTTAAAGGCAGACTTGAAATAAAGGTCAGAATGAGATTTAATTATTTTCCAGTATTGTAACCTATGATGGACTATTATTTAGAAATTGATGCAATCTCAAAACTCTTAACTAATGGATTTTTATGAATATAAGCAGGCAATCTTAGCTTTAGTACTTGATTCCCAAAGTGTCTCATTCTAATCTGTGTCCTGGCTGTGGGTCTCCTATCCTGTTAGCTCCTCAAACTCTCTCAGTCCCTCTCAGGTCTAAGACAGGTGGCAGACTATGCAGGCAGTTAGGGTGAGCACTTTTTTAGTCCGTTTGGGAAGTGGGAAACCCTGCTCCTCTTTCCTCCCTCTCCAGCTGCCACTGACCATTTAGGAGTTACAGTACGACCACTCCAGTTCAATGCAGGGAGATAGAACATGGGTGGGCTGTTCCTACTGCCAAATAAGTACCCAGGAAGATGTGCCCTGGCCTTCTCAAACTGGAATTAGAATCATTTTCCCAAAGAAAAAGATGTTTCAATAAAAATGCTTCTCATCTGTTTTTAAAATTTGAATGTACAAAGTGTTTTTATGTATATTAACTCACTGAAACCCTTTTTTTTTTTTTTTTTGCTGTACACGGGCCTCTCACTGTTGTGGCCTCTCCCGTTGCAGAGCACAGGCTGCGGACACGCAGGCTCGGCGGCCGTGGCTCACGGGTCCAGCCGCTCCGCGGCATGTGGGATCTTCCCGGACCGGGGCACGAACCCGTGTCCCCTGCATCAGCAGAAGGACTCTCAACCACTGTGCCACCAGGGAAGCCCCCAATTCTTTAAAATAGCATGGTAGGTGCTCAATAAATACCTGTTTAATGAGTACTATTTATAATGGAAGAAATTGAAGCTCAGAGAGGTTTCCAAAGCCATTCAGATGGTTCTGGAGCTATAACTTGAAGACAGGTCTTCTGGTTCTCCTCCTCACTCCACATCCACTTGATCTCAAACAAGAAGAGTCTTGTTACAGATAGTGTTTGGTGTCTACAGAACTATAAAAATCAGAGTTCTGCTCTATTATGATAAAACAGGCTCTTGTAACCTGGCCTGAGGTCTTAACAGCCACAGATAACATTGTTTCAATGGAAAAATCAATTCTGTATTAGAGATTAATTCATCTGCAAATCACGACAACTTGGTGCATATCTTTCTATATAGATGTATAACAGAGAAATGCTTTTTAATATAATGATTTACATTTATTGATTTTTTAAAAAAGAAATCACACACACATTTTAATTCCTAGAGATCTTATGCTTTCTGGGCACCTATATCTCAATAGAATGTCACGAATTGGAAAGAATTATCTGCACATGTTTGTGGAAGGCCTTGAGGACCAGGTTCTATAAGATTGCTGATAGTTATTGACCTGTGTTTCCCTGGCTTTAGGGGAGTCATGTCAGAATCTTGGGATTTGGGGATGGAATGCTTTTTTGAACTATATGCAAAAAAGCTAGAGAATCTGATATATTCCTTTAAGTCTGGTGGATCCTGCTCCAATTTTGTGAATTCCTCTTGTAGTGATTGTTATTAAGGTATGGGTTTCATCCATCAGGAGTGTTGATGAGTGGAAAAAGAATGATAATATTGCCATAGTAAAGTGTGTTTTGAGCAGTGGGGAGGCATTAGACTCAGTGCAGTATACTTTATGTTTGCTGAATGAAAGAAAGAATGAATAAATGAATGAAAGTTGCTTTGCTTTAAGAAGATTTATCTAGCAGTAGTGTGCAGAATGGTTTGGAGGAAAGGAACTGGAGATATTAGGGGCTATTCAAGAGTATGGGTGGGGGGAGCTAATGTCCTGTGAAAATAAGAAGGAAGAATAAGGACATGCAAAACATGCTGAGGAAGACAACAGAACCAGACGCCAAGAAAAGGGAGAAGTCAAAGATGCTATGAGAAATCTCTTTATAGGTGGGAGGGGACACCATCTCAGGATGTCTTTAAATATTTTGAGTTTAAGGTGAGAATGAGAGATATAACTGGAGATTCCAGTTAGAAATTCCTGGTGTTGCCATATGCAAAGAGACAAAATCAAGAGCCTAAACCTTGGGAAATGCCCATATGTAGGAGTGTAATAAAGCTCATTATTGCCTCACTATTTATACTTCCTTCTTTGAAATTGTTTGAACTTGTTAGCAAATAGTGTTATGGATTCAACAAATATTTATCGCTATGCTCATTGCTACCTCAGGGTGTTTGCACTTTTGTTCTCTTTGCTTGTAATGCTTTTCCCTCAGAAATTTGCATGGCTCACTCCTTACTTCAATCTCTGGTCAAATGTCACCTCTTCAGGCAGGACTTTGTGACTAACCATCATCATTCTTTAATCCTTTACCCTGATTTATTTTCTCCATTGTACTTGCCTTTACTTAATAATACCATATTATATATATATTTGTTTGTATGTCTTATTGTCTGCCTCCCTGACTAGAATATAAGTTCTTTAAGAGCAAGGGCTTTGCTATTTTATTTCTTGCTGTATTCTAAGCTTTATATTGAGCACTTAACTCGGGAGGCTGGTCACTGTTGTTTGGAGTAAGGGAGGACATATAACTTGGCATGGAGGGGAAACCATTCTATGTGGGTTGAGCCAATCAGGTGTCTGGAGAATGTTGGCTATGAGATTTAAGGAACACAGTCAGATGATTTGATTAGAGTTATAAAGTCATACAGAGTTCAGGCTAAGTCCTGTCGTGGTAAATTAGAACCACGTCCATGCAGAAGTTATAGCAGGGCAGAGGAAGAAGCTGCTGTCCAGACGGGAGGATGGAGCAGATGAGAAGTGAGAGCCAAGAGAAGAGCTTTCGGGCCCCAGAGGAAGGGAAGAAAAGAGTAGCTGCCCAACACTCCCCAGTGGTGCAGTCCAGCTTCTCCTCAAGCAGTTCCACTCCTTTTCATTTTCCTGTAGTTTTTCAGCACAAACCCCTTGTTTTTGAGCTCCATGGAGTGAATTTTCTGTTCCTTCAAACTCCAAGCCCCAGACAGCAGTAAAACTGTCCAACAGAATTTGTGTGAAGATGGAAAATGTATATCTGTGCTGTCAAATATAGGAACCACTACCTGCATGTAGCCACTGAGCACTTGAAATGGGTTTAGAGTGCCTAAGAAACTGACTTTTAAATTTTATATCATTTTCAAACACTTAAAATTAAGTATTCATATAGGGCTAGTAGCTATCAATATTGGACAGCCCAGCACTATGGTTATTACTACAAAAGGTCAAATACAAGAAGCACAATCAGTAAAAGACAATGAAAGGGCCGAAAATAAAAGAAAAAAGGAAACCATAATGGTGTCACAGAACTCAAGTAGAGGGTGTTCCACAGCACCAAAAACTAAGGAGGATGAGTCTGGTAAAGTCCCATTAGTAGCAGTGTTATTTATCCTTTCACAGTAACTTCCTGGTCCAAAGAACAGGGGTTGGTTCAACAAATCATGAAACAACTCATTCAAACTGTCTAGCCATTAAAAAAAACAGAAAAATCATTAATGATGTGGGAAGATGTTTATAATACATAAGTTAAACAATTTCATAAAATATCATGATCCCAATTTTATAACACATACATATGTCTAGATCTCTGGGCTGTGGGTTTATGGGTGATTTAAATTTTATTCTTTGGCATTTTATTAACTTTAAGAATTATCTACAAAGAACATAATTTTTAATAATCAGAAACAAAGGAACAAATGATATGCTTAACACAATAAAATGGCTACATCTTTTCAAGCTGTATCATAAACCAGAGTGATAGTAAATACAGCTGCTAAAAATAATTATCTATCCTACATTTCTAAAGTTAGTCATTCACATTTTCCTCCCAACCTCTCTAGACACACACTCTGAGATATCTTACTTTAAGGTTTATAACTGCAATTATGGTGACAGAACAGCAGAGATTGTTGTATCTACTTAGAAGGCAGAAGAAGATCTTTTCTTAGATGGACTAACCTAGATTTCCCATAGTCAAAAGACCAAGAAATGGACTAAACGCTGCTTGGAGTCCTTTCCTGCCTTGAGAGGTTGGATTCTTAGGATGCTCTAACTTAAAGCTATATTTCAGAGACCACTAGATGGCGCCCTGTGCCTGCAACCAGGTGAAGGCCCATAGGATTAATTCAGGCTTGCATTTATCATTCATTTTCAGGTATACACCGAAGAATTTCCTTATGTGTATAACACACTGTGTGACGTGACTCAGATTAACTCCTTGTATAGCATTAAAACAATAACAGTGCTCTATATGAACCTATTAAATGCACAACACATAGAAGCAAATGCTTTGTTTAATGGAATCCCTGTTTAAGTTCATCTGGTTGGGACTGAACAAATAGAATTCCACAACTGAGCCAGATTGTAATTCCATTAGATAAAGACATGCTGAGCATCTAACTTCGTTTATGGAAATAAAAATTTTTATTTTTAAACTGGAGAGTATTCACCCAACTTTTGTTTGGCTTTGAGTTGAGGCTTTCAATAGAAAAATACACCAATTGATTGTATGCAGGTTGTGCAGCCATCAAAGTGCTTAATACTGAAAGTTCAATTAATGACCACCCCTAACTGAGAAGTAGTGACAACCCATGTCTAAGTCATTCCTAAGAATGCTGCTGAAAGATCCAGACAGAGCCATTGTCTGGAACTGTACAGGCTTGGCACTTGCAATGAAAATATAAAGCTAGACTCAAATACAAAGGAAAATACCACCTTTTAATACAGAAATACCATCAATTCAGAATGTCCATGCTTCAAAAGCCATGTCAACTCTGACTTTTCAGAAAAAAAAAAAAAAAAAAAGATGAATTCCTTTCTTCTGTTCTTTGATGCCATCATCCAATTGGAGTGACAATAAGGCTTTTTTTACTTGGACCCAAGTGTTTCTAAAAATTTTAAACCATTATCCTTGAGAGAATAAAATATATCAAAATGTTACTCAAGGTTATATGAGGACACCCATGGGGTAGTAGCGCATATGCATTACTTTTATAATCAGAAAAGCGATACACATTTTAAAAGTCCCTGAAAATTGTACGCATCAAACAATTTTGTTATAGTCAGGATTCAACCAAACACAGTCTGCCTTATGGATATCCTTTTTAATAATCCTTAGTATATAACAGTGCTACTGTCTAAACTTTGATCTAATAAATGCCACAAGTCAGTTCCATTAGTATGGATAAAGCCTGCATGAAAAAAGGGAAACTTCTGAACATTCAATCCACGTCAGGTGAGACTCTCCCCTTTCTAACAACCCCTTTCTCCCCTTCTCCCCCAAGAAGTCTAGACCGTCAACTGGGTCATATTTCTCCTGTTCCTTAAGTTTAGTTCCTAGAAGCCTCTTATGAGAAATCAGGGTAGTAGATAAGACTTGTGAATTCCTCACTAATACCGACAGATAGAAATAGAACACTACTCTTTACCTCTGACGTAACTGGTCCAAAGATCCAATCATTTAGAATCCATGCAAAAAAAGCAACTAGTTGAAACTGGACCTCAAGTTCACTTCATTGCTGACCAAATTTACACATACCTAACCTGAGGTGCACATCAGTGAGTTGGAATTCTAAGTGGGGTTTCAAAACAGCAGAATCTTTTTTTTTTTTTTTTTTTCCTTAGGCTTCGTCCACTGGAACCAGATCTCTTAAGCCTAAATACCATATACATACTGAAAATGCATGTCGAAGTACTCTGGAGAGAGCAAGCTAGAATATTTGAGTTCTCATTCTAATTATTTTAGTTGTTTTAGTAAGCTACGTCAACACTATGTGCTAAAAGAATGATCATTAGAATAAGAATACACAGTGCTCTAGGTACTGTGCTTAGAATTTTGCATACATGATATCATCCTCACTGTAACTTTATGAGACAGTCATATTTTGTGAATCAAAAATTGAGGCATAGAGACATCAGGCATGTTTTCTCAAGGAAGGATGTCTAGAAAGTTGTAGAGCTAAGATTCAAACATAGGTCTGTGCTTCTCAAAAACCTATTCTCTTCACCCCTACTTTGTATTTCTTCCATCTATATGTTATTATTGTCTGATTTGTAAAATAAATACTGTCTTGCTCACTTCACAAAATAATTGTGAGGATAAAATTGAAATATAGATGTGAGAGGATAAATTTAAACATATACTACAATTAATTTGTTCCTCAAGTCTATACTTTCATAAGAAGTATTAAAAGCACTGGTGAGGAAATGTGAAGGTAACTTGTCTTTTTTTCTCTTTATTATTTTTAATTGTGTAGGTAATACATACTTACTTTTAGAAAAATATCAATAGAAGCAAGCACAGGGGAAAATGTGGACTTCTACCATTCAGTTACAATCACATTTAACATTTTTATAAATAAAATTCTAGACTTTATATTTTACAGATGGTTACACTTTACATACAATGTATACTTTTTTATCTCTCTGTGTCAACAAATATTTTCATTTTGAATGGGTATGCAGTGTTCCACTGTAAAGATATTGATATATCATGATTCATTTAATTAAACTTTTTAAAAAAATATTTGGTAACAACTTTTTACTCTGAAATAAACACACTTGGTATCAATACTTTATTAAAAAGTATTTGTTAAATAATAAATTAAGAAATACATCTGTTTCTCAAGAAAGCTGACAATGAATGTGTCTTGTACAGCTTATCAAAATTTGGTATTCATCATGGAGGACTTTGAACTATCACTTACGACATGTAAGCCAGAAAACAAAAATTTGTTTAAGAAGTATTGACCTCTACTTCATAATTTTAAAGTCATTGTCAGCACACTGTGCACTAATATAATGGTTTAATTGGTACAGCAGCAGATGCTACATTTACATATCATGCTGTAAAGAATGATTTTTCATTTAGATCAAGTGGTTCGTCTTCCAAGTTAATCTTGTACTATTTTTATTCCACTATTTTTTGTGCATATAAGAAAGATGAAGACAAAGTTAATATGTAATAAACTTCTATTATTGGATATTTAGTGTGAAATATGCTTTAAACCATGGAACCTAGTAGATCTCTCTTTCATTATCTTTCATTTTTCTGCAATAATTCAAAAGCAGTGATGGATCCAGTCTGTTCTTGGATTGTAGGCTGACAAATACACTAAATTCAGAAGGAGCTTTTAGTCTATTTTCCTCTTGGTGACATCTCACTTCCTACAATGCATAACTCTTTTAGTCGTTTTATGTTGTCTATACATTATTTACCTCACAGGACTGTTAAAAGGATGCTTGCTGTAAGCGCATTTGTGAAGGAGCCTTGAAAAGCATACATGCTACAAAAATATATATGGCTGGGTTTTTTCCTAAATCTGTCTCAAATGAAAAGCAATGAGGCATAATTCAGCCTCACTAAAAGAGAATTCATCCTGCTTAATTCTTTACCACTTGAACCCTTGAAGGCTCATCTCTATACAGACAGACCGTCCCTGGCCAAGCAGATATTAGCTTTTCAGGGTCAGAGTTTACTCCAGCTGACACAATACCAGCCCAGGTAAGCAGGATCAACCGACTCCCTCAGTACAGGAGAAACACAGTCTCCCCTGAAAGTGTCTGACTCCTTCACAGTCAGCAGATCTGAAAGTCTAGCTGAGGTGTTAGGTTGAGGGAAGGTGGCTGGCTTACTCCTTGTTTACCTTTTCTCCATTGCTCTCTTCTCCCACCATCCCATACAGGAAAGATCCGAGAAAGAAATGAGTGGCTTAAAGATTGCCATTAGTTTGTTATTCATGCATTTACTCAGAAAGCAATGTGGCAGATGCTGAGTTGTTCTTTCTTCCTTCTTGCCTAGTTTTAGAGATTCCGCATTCCCATTTCTAGCATTGTACTGTTTCTCTACTCTTTTGTGTATGTGAATGGGAGTAGCTAGAGTAGGCAGGAGAAAAGACAATGAGATTCTCATCTCTGCATTTAGTGGTGCCACTAAAGTGTACAATACCTTGCTATGAGAGCTCCACATATTTGCCTAGGGCAATGATACTCAAAGTAGCTGGTTTGCAAACTGTTGTCTATCCAAGATGAGATAAGGAGCTTGTGCCAGTATGAACCAAATATGAACCAACACACTGCTTTCTTCATTAAGAAAGACTTGCCAAGAAAATAATGTCAGATGAGCCGAACAGTGGGCTTAGTGGTATGGTAGGCGGAGTTGGGGTAGAGAGGTTAGACTGTGTGTCCGTAGTCTCATGAGGAATTTACTATAATTTCTCCTATAGGAGAAATGAGAGAGACCAACATTTCTGAAAAACCTTGGGCATCTTATTGAAGCTTCTATGGCAATACCTAAGGCTCTAGAAACTGCATTGATGATGTGCATTTATAAAGATTTGCCATTGGTATAGAAACAGTACCTATGGCATGTCTTCTAATCCTAGGCAAGGGTGCAAGCTAGTTAGGAACATAGTTCTTTTCGGGGGTGGGTGCTAAACCCACTTACTTTTTTTTTAAGAGAAATAAAATGAGGGAGTGGGTAGAGAGTAAGGTGGAAGATGAAGACATGTTACACTGTGAATCACATTCTGTTTTGATTAGTAGCAACTAATGGAGAATTAGTGGTGAATTAGGACTAGGATGATTCTTATCAGATCAAAACCAACACCTCTCTACTGGTTATTTAGCTAACACTATAAATTTTTCCAAAGTACTTCACTTTCTTATTTGATTCATACAACAACTCTGTCAGATTGGTAAAGTAACCTTCTTTTGATTGACAAGCCTAGATGCTCACAGATAGAGTCACTAAGATTCCATGGCCAGTAAGAGGCAGAGAGGTACACTGAGTCCTTTTTTGAGTACTATTTAATATACCTTCCATTATGTCATGCTCGTTTAACCAACATGACTGGAATTTGACTGGAGGTATTCATGAAATAAAATCTAGTGGCACAAAATCCAAGGTGATTTCTGCCACACCAGAAGATAAAACATTAAGGAATTAGACACCAAAATTGGTTTTCAGTTGATTCAACCATAAATAAGTTAACTCCAAGATGTAATAGCCAAGGAGATCAAGACCCAAGATTCTCTATGAATATTCTATGGCAGGTGCAAAGAAAAGGGGTGAGACAGATTAATTGCCCAATGAATGGTGTGTGCTAGTCTCTTCTGCTCTATTTATCTAGAAAAATAAGTAAGCGTTGTAGACAAAATTCCCAGAATGGAAATAAAAACTTCCAAATTAATCCCAGGTCTCTGTTTTTCAAGAGGAACCTGTAAAAGATCGCTGCTAAGAAAAGTTTTGCATCACTTGACACTTAATTTGATATCATTTATCTTCAAGTCAGTAACAATTAGGTGCTACTATCAGCCATTCATCATGAATTGCAGAAGAATACATTTCCCCCAGAGGAGAGAGAACAGTGCCTCGAATAGAGAAAGTCAAGGAAAACCACCACAGTGGAGAGCAGATGTTTTAAAAATAAATGTCCTTTACTTGTCCCCTCATGAGGCAAGTAAGTTATATTGTGATATCATTGCTTTGTCCCTTATACCATACAAAAGTGGCACCATGCTAGTGAAATTCTAATAAACAGAATTCAGTACTTAGCCCTGTATTATAAAAATGGACCATACAAAACACTTATATTTCCATGGGAATAAACATATGCTAATTAGTTAGCATATATGGCTCACGAGACGGGCACATGGTACATTCAACAAGAGAAGAAAATAGTGTGGTCACCTTTTAGTTGCATGGGTTTGAATCTAAGCCAATTATATTACTCCATTAACTCTGCCTAATGAAACCAATATGGAATTAACATGAGATACACATTTTAGAAAGAAATGTGTATCTGTCACTACCTCAGTAGGTAAATTTGAGGTATTAACTTTGGAGAAACAATACAAACTCTCAGAAGAAAAAGTAGTAGGGGGAGTGAAGAGAAAGAACTGTAGGAGCTGAATGTTACTTAAATGTAAATGTTAACTGCATCCATGTGCAGAATCATTATTTGAAGGTCATGGGAACAGAATTTAGTTAGCCTCAAGTGGAGGTTTGGGTGTGAAAAAGTCAGAACTTTGGGGGTAGAAGCATGCTTTGACTCCATCCTGTATGTACTGTTGTATTAAGCTTTTATTATGTAGTGATAATACACATATGGTTTCCAAAAGTGGGTAGCTAACTATCTTATTTTAATGGATTTCCCTGATTGAAGGAAGTTGGTTCCTTCCAAGCTAATGAACCTATGTGTTTATGTTTTGAATAAAGAGTATACTGAAATAAAACGACTATGCTACTCTCAGGGGTTTGATCATATCAGTGGTATGTCTTTCCATTCAGGAGTTGTGGCAGGATGCTATCAAAACCATTATTTACTAATCAGAGGTTTCATATGAAAGAAATCAGTAGCTCAAAAGAAAGTGGGCAAAAACATTTTGCTGCTCCTGCTCTAAAAGCAATTCTGATTTGTCTGATTGTGTGGACAAGTCCACTCTCTTCTAGAATCCTTTAATCGTGCACTGGCACAGTCAACAAATCAGGTCACTGGGCATAGATTCTAATAAGGACAGTGGCTAAATTAAGTCCATTTGATTTAATGTGTAAAATGACTTCATCATTCTCTTATATCTAGAAAGTTTTAAAAAAAATCACATCATTGTATTAGAGAAAGGTCTACTTTTCAGAAGCCAGGGGGAAGATCAGTTATTATTTTTGCTGAAAGCAGATGGTGGTCATATCCTAAAATTACATGTTACAGTGACTTGACATTCAGCTGGACATTTTAAATATAGGACATTATAGAATGACATTTAAATTATATACTAAAAGTAAGACAGGTTAGATATGTTTGAATTTAAAACACAAAGATAAATGAAAGAAAGTGTCCTCAGTTGGCCAAACTAGATCTGAGTTAATAAAATAATCCCTCCCTTTCAAGATGTGTGCCATGAAAGTAACAATGACAACAGTGATTTAAAATACACTTCTGAATTGAAATACAGAAGTAAATGTGCTTGACATAGTATTTATTTTATTGTCAGCTTGCAAGGGTTGTCACTGGAGGACTCTTCGTCCTCCAGTGGTCCTAAAGTTTTGAAATTTACTTACTCTAGATGCTTCTTCACAGTTTCTCTGGTCTCCAAGTTGTAGTGTGCTGTATACTACAAAAATTCATCATGAAGCACAGACAATTTCACTTCTAAGGAACATTAATTTGGGGGAAAATTCTTGCTATTTAAGACTCTTGCCAAACAATCTACAAATGGAAAGGAGTCGACAATGTGAACATTATTGGCATGTATGAAGTATTAGGTAATAAAGAAGCAATGATGAGAAGCAAGTGATGCTGACTCTTGCATTTGTTAGATCTTATTCTGCATATCTATTAATAATGATACACCTTATGGATGCAATTTCATGTTTATAACACTCTGGGCATTGGCAGCATTGTGCACCTGTGTTTTCCATGCCTTCCCATCTGCTGCCTACAGTCATTCAGATTCAGGTGATGGAAATATTTCAGATAAAAGTTAATTAGCCTGCACTCTGCAGATCAAATCTCTACAGTTCAGCATTAAATAGAAATCTTCTGGGCAACTGCTGAAACTAGCCTGAGGCTGCCTTTCCTAAAATTAAAAATATAAGATTCATTTTTCTAGAAAAAGAAACCTTTAGTACTCTCTTTATATTTTACACATAGATTTGATCAAACTTTTCACATATATTTGCTTACTCATTTTATTTTTTTTATCTCTGTATGTATATTGAAAGTGGAAGAGAGATTAGAAATATTTTTTTCCAGCTACAGTGATAGAATGAAAATGATATAGAGTTAGAAATTCTCCCGAGTCTGGACTCTATTATTAGTACACCAACCAATGTTGATCAAGTCTCAGAACTTTCCTCAGTTTCTCAGTTTTTAAAATGGGACCAACACCAACTACCTATTTGTTTCATAAATATTTTGTGCAAGACTCAATAATGCTTGATATTTTACTAAAAAATAATGCACAAAATGCAGAAAACTCCTATTGCTAAAAGGACCCCACCTTCTCTGTAAATATTTATCTTATTAATTGTCAACAGTTAATTTCTCAAATAGCTTCCTTTATTGAAACTATATATATATATATTTTTTAACCCATAGGAAACTAAATCATTATAGTCTTCTTTACTTCTAGATAATTGGAGCAGAAATGGGCTGAGCACAACTAAATATAGCTAGTCTTTGAACCCACATCACATAGAGAAAGAGTAGGGACAAAGAAACAATCCCAAATGAGTCCTCCCATCCATTTTTACGGTATCAGATAATATTTCTAATGCCTTTCAATACCCAAGACTAAATAACCACTCTACCTATTGCTTCTGTACTAATTGCAGATTTCCTGTTTACTCATAGGAATTCAGAGGGAGGTGTTTTCTTCTTTACACCGTCGCCTAAAGCTCAGGGACATCGTCTAAAGAAGACAGAAGGGGCAGGTGCTCTTTCCGACAGGTGCTTTTAGAGTTCCTCAGGGGAGTGAAAGACTGGCAGTCTGGGATCTTCTATGCCCATTTCCCGCGCTAGTCAGTAGAACCTCGAGTGCTCTCCACGCTCCTGAACTTCGGCTTCTATTCAATACTTCCATAGGGTATCCACTAGATTTCTCCCAACTGGTCAAAACGTGAAGATTTTTTCGCATATTCTCCCACTTCCTTACTTCCATCTGCTACTCTACCTCTCATTTTATTTCCACCTGCGCTTTAAAATGTTTTATTTTACTTCGACTGAGATCCTTCTACCTATAACCTACGGATATGGTCCGATCCTTAAACAATATCAGAGTCGCAAAGCCCCACGACCCTCAGGTCTTCATCCGCGTTCTCCTCCTCCGCCCTCCCTCCGCCCCCGCTACCGTCCCGGCCTCCAGCGGTGCCCATGTCCACTGCACGCGCCAGACTCCTCTCACCTGACTCTCCCGCGGAAACTCGTGGCGCACGATGCTGATAACTGGAATGTGCAGGACGGAGCTGACCAAGTCGAGCTCCATCATCTCGCCCAGGCCCTGAGGGAAGGCGAGCAGCGCCGATACCCCTTGCACCACCACGGTGTGACACACGCTCTGCAGAAAGGAGAAAGGGTCACTGCTCCACGGCGAGCTAGGGGAGGAGAAGGGCAAGAGCGGCAGATCGCCCAGGCCCGCCTCGATGGCCATCACTACTTCCAAAGACAGGTTGTAGGGCAGCAGCCCTTCCACTCGGTTCAGGTTGTCCACGGCGAAGAGAAGGGCATCCCGAGGCCACAGGGTCTCGGCCCGGTCGCCCTCCCCGGGCTTCCGTACGCTCGGCGGCCCCCGACCATACAGGGTGCTCCCCAACCAGCGTGCGCCCGGCGAGGGCGCCGGGGGCCGCCAAGTCCCTGGCTCAGGTTCATCTCGCTGGGCGCCTGTCCGGCTGCCGTCCGGGGCGCGGCTGGCCGTGCGGGGGGCCGTGGTCCAGGGCTGCAAGTGCACCGCGCCCACCCTCACCGCGTGTCCGATGCGCTTGAGGATCTGGCAGGGTTGCGGGTGCGAGGAGGAGCCGGGCACCCCGGCCAGCACCAGTGCGCAGGGCGGTGGCAGCAGCAGACAGACCCTGCTCAGCAGCCACCACAAACTCAGTCTCCTCATTACTGAGACCCGCAGGGAGAAAGCGCGCCCCCTCCTGACCCCGGCTCTCCCCCGGGCAGCCGCCGCCTAAGGTCTCCGCCCCCAGGTTCCGCTGGCAGCTCACTCCGCGCGGCGAAGCTGTCCTAGGAGCTGAAGCGGACTCCGGGCCATCCAAGTTGGAGCCTAGCGCGCCCTAGGCAGTCTGGGGACCTGCTCCCAAGTCCCTCCGCCTCGCATCCTCTGCCCGCCCTGTCCCTGCGCTGAGCGGGCGGGCGGCGCTGGTCACCCGCGGCTTGGGCGCTTGATCCCCGCCCGCCCCATCCGCAGGGCGGCTCGGGCACTGCGTCCGGCCCCGCGGGGAAGCAGGACTGAGAAGCGGCTGGGATTCCTAGGGGGCAACGGTGACCGAGGAGGCAAGGTTCTCACTTGGATTCTTGTCTCGCCCAGGCGAGACCCACTTATTTCCTTGGGGTCGCGCAGGAGAAGGCGTTCACGCCCGGGGTGCGGTAAAGCAGCCAAATCCTCCTTGCTCTACCGTCTGCCACCCTCTCGCGGGCTCCCCCAGCGCTGGCTTCATTTTTCTTCTTCCCTCGCTACTTCCTCTCTTCCTTTCTTTCGTCCTCTTTCCGCCCAGTCGCCGCCGCCGCTGGCTTCCCCAGAGGAGCGACGCGACTGGCCAGCAAAGGGTGGTTCTGCTGGGAGCGCAAAGTTCTCCCCGCCTCAGCCGGCGCCTCTCTGCTGCTGAGCCCTGGCGCCAGCCTGTCGCTTGGCTGTGCTAGACGCCCACTGTTGGTGAGATTCCCGGGTGGCGCTTCCCGCGCCCCTGGCAAGTTCTCTCCCCTCCAAGGCTAGGGGTCATAGTTTGCGAAATTCCTTGAGACCTAAGAGGGAGAATTCTGGATTCGGAGTTGCGCCCGAGGAATCTGAAATCCAGTAGGTTGAAAGAGGCCGTGATTTTAAGAAGCTTCTCTTCGATGGCTTGCTTTAACGGTTTTTCTAGCTGAGGGTATTAAAGCAAGAATCATATACACGTTGAATCTCGGCTTCCTGCTCTCTGGCTCATGGGCCTTTGCCATTTTTTAAGGATCCCAGTGCTCTGGGGTTCTCAAAATTATAACAGTGAATTCGAAGCAATTATTTGATCAAGAAATTAAAGAGATTTAAAAATACTTTGAAAGTATATTTTCAAGCACAGTCAACAGCAGTTTGTAGTTTAGACCAAGCGTCCTCCAGATCACTGTTACTAGTAAGTGCTTTCATTTGTGTGGTAATACAATGAGGTCAGTGAGTTATGATTTGATCTTTTCCTCCATGAGCTGAACGATCTGGAGTTAGAAGGAAGGAGAGGGTTAAGGGTAGGCCTGTGGTTTCCACACATACAGTACATTTATTTTATTTTATGTCACAGTTTCATTTAGAAGGAGAGTAGGAGAGAGATCCATGGGGCAGAGCAAGCACCTGGGATCAGGAGTTCTGAATTTCAATAGCACTTCCAGAGAACCATGACCTTGGCGATTTATTTTACCTGACCGAGACCTACTGTTTGGATCCGGTAAATTGTTATGCAAATACAGCTAGCTTTTAGCTCTGGAGAGCTGTTTTGATTCATGAGCTACAGTTTCCATCTTGCTTTAAATCCTTGGGATGAAGAGGCTCTAGGTAAATAAAATTCCCAAGAAGCTTGCAAAGTGAATGTTGTTTTCCTCAGCACAGATCTTGAAAAGTCATCTCAGAGCTAACCTTACCCGACATTCTAATTAGCTCTTGCAAGACTGAGATGCTGGAGAAAAGACTCCCATGAGGCAAAAGTGGAAATCACAGTAGAGTCTGAACCGGAAGGGAAGGATTCTTCCTGAGGCCATAGAGAGGCTCTCATGCGTGGACGCTGGACCTTTCCTCTTGCTCCAGATGATTCCACTGATTGGGATCTGAATAAGAAAACTATCGAATTTTGTGGTCCTTGCCTTACAGGAAGACTGGGAATCAATTAATTGTGTAGTAAGGAGGTGTGTTTGTCTGTCTATGAGTATGTGTGCATGGAGGAATATGACATTCCACATTATGACCATGCCCTCGAGTGATTATCTGAGTACCTGGCATTACATGTATGTTCAAGCCAGATTCCCAGGAGAGTAGTCAGTGATGAAGAACAGTTGGATCTCATCTGTTAATGGCATTCGAGAGCCGCTGTGTTACTAACCCTTTCCAGTCAGGCCCTAACAAGGGTCCTACTGCCCCGTGTCCTTGGAGCCAACAGAACAGACCAAGTTCAGTTTAGAAGCAAAGTAAAGTTTTTTTCTTTGATCAGAGAACAGAGAGGTGCAGGCTCGCACCCCAGAGAACGTACTTTCCCTGACAGGCTACAGGTGGGGCTACTTTATAGGGATCTCGTCAGTGGGGAGGGGCAGAGTCCTCACCGTGCGGGCACAGCTGTGCTGCTTACGTCCCAGGCAGAGCACGCAGGGTCTCTGGGCGTGGCCCGCTGCCGCCATATTGAATAGAGTATCCCGCGTGGTTTCTGCACGCCGCTCCCGAGCAGAGGCGTCAATGCAGCGGTTCCTCCCAGGCAGCTCTGGTCTGAAGTGCTGAGTGTGAGGCCTCTGCACTGGCACCCCATGAGTAAGTGAAACGGGACTAAGCGCCAAGGAAAGAAAGGTTAGACTTTATTTTATTACCCGGGTTCCGTTTTTACTTCCCGGGAATTGTTAATGGGTTCTGCTGGTTCCCGTTGTGTGTTCTTTAGGCCTCTCACGAGTCCTGGACTACCTGGGGGGAATGCCTCCACTGGTTGTTCATAGAATAGAGGATGATTCCCACAGTTCTGAGGAAGTGCTGCCCTGGCTCATGATAAAACTATAGCTAAATCTTTCAAATACTGTTTGAATGGTGAAGAGCAGCCCTTCTTGTGCTTCCTCTTGTTTCTTTCTGGGTTTTTCAGTTATGCTACCCTGATTTCCTTCCCATTTCCTCATGCTGCTTGGTTCTCTTTTTCCATATCACTGTAATCTGAACATCTCTGACATGATTCTTTTTTTCTTTTTCGGTACACGGGCCTCTCTCTGTTGTGGCCTCTCCCGCTGCGGAGCACAGGCTCCGGACGCGCAGGCTCAGCGGCCATGGCTCACGGGCCCAGCCGCTCCGCGCGCGGCATGTGGGATCTTCCCGGACCGGGGCACGAACCTGTGTCCCCTGCATTGGCAGGCGGACTGTCAACCACTGCTGCGCCACCAGGGACTCCCTCTGACATGATTCTTTTCTCTCCTTTCCCCACATCTTCCTTTTTCTTTCCCCTTTTTCACGCTTCAGTGGTCATAATTTTGAAAGCTTTTTAAAGATTCAGTCATCAGTTCAGTGACCATTTATGAAACTCCTGCTATGTGCAGGCATTGCTGTAGAACTGTCCAGGGGAATAGATGAATAAACTCTAGTTCAGAGAAGTTGAGGATATTTTTTTTTCCTCCACAAAGTCACATAGTTAGTGAGTGAACAAAATGCTAACATCGAGCTTATGTTTTAGTGGGAGAGACAGACAATAAAACATACAAGTAAGTAAATGTAGGATGTGTTAGTTGATACTAAGGGGAAAAATAAAGCAGCAAAAAAGAAGTATTATGGAGGAGACTGGGTAGTAATTTTAGGTAGGGGAGCCAGGGTAAACCCCTCTGAGAAGATTACTTTTGAATAAAGACCTAAAGGGAGGTGAGGAAGTGATTCATATGAATACTTACAGCAAGAATTTCCGAGCAGAGGCAACAATAGCAAGTGCAAAGGCCCTGAGGTGGGAGTGTTTTCAGTATGTTTGAAGAGTAGTGACGGGTCCAGAGTTGCTGGAGCAACATGACCCAGTGCAAGAATGACAGCTGGTGAGGTCAGACAGGCAATGAGGAGGCGGCAGACAAAGTAAGCCAATCATTAACTTTGACTTCTACTCTGAAAGGGATGAGAAGGCACTGGGAAGGAGAGAGTTAAGAAGAACTTATGGACTTACGTTTTACCAGGACCACTCTAGCTGCTCTGTTGATAAGTAGAGGAAAGATGGGCTAGGATGGAAGTGAGGAGACCAGGTATGATGCAGTTGCAGTAATCCAGGAGAGATAATATTACCGTCAAATCATAAATCAACTTTATTGCATTAGTGTTATGATTCCCATTCTATAGAATAGAAAATCATATCTGAGGAAAGTTGAGTTATTTGCACAAAGTCATCACATAGTTGGTGAGTGGCAGTGTGGATTAGAAATTTTAAGTTCATCCCAGCTGCATTATTGGTAGTAAGAATCAGACAAGTGTCGAAATTGGCTCACCCAGAGAAGATGAAGCTCTTTTTATTACCAGATTTGAGATGACAACTACTAATCTAAGAACCCACGTTGGAGAGTCAAATAAACAAAAACAAATCCAAATGTTCACAATTTAAAATGTGCTTTTGTGCACATTTGTGTTTTCTGGTACCCAGCATGGGTAGACTGAAAGTTGTGATATTCGGAGGTAGCCCAGGAAAGGCTACAGTGGAGGATGCTGTGTGAGTCAAGAACTTGGATGCTGTTCTCATCTGTTTCCCTATGGTTGTGACATTTAACCTCCTGGAGTTCAAGCTTTCCCCTGTGTACTGGGGTTGTGGTGACAGCTCTTGGTAGTTGTCTGTATGGCAGTACGTGGGATCCTGTGAAACCTTTCAAGTTCCACGGGAAGAGGAAGCTTCTTGTAGGGCTATCAGTACTGTCACATTTATAAAGGTTTGGAAAACTCTTTTTTTTTTTTTTTTTTTTGCCTATACCCTGACATATTTCAGGTTCTACCCATATCTAGCTTTGTTTTTGTAGATGGCAACAATATTAAATGGCATGTTTCTATCTGGGTCTGTCTTTTATGCAATAGTAACTGTGTAGGTTTTTAAAATCAATATTCAGATGAAAAGTGTGCTCACCTTTAACTAATAACACGCATGAGCCCAATGGTGCCCTCTCCCACGTCAACTTCTCTGTCTCTATTGCGAGAGACTTCGTGGTTATAAGAAGTTTTCTGGGTAGAAACAAACAAACCAAAAAATATGTGGAGTTGGTAGAGGAGCCATGATAGCAGAATTTGAGGAGGGAATGAATCTAGAGAATCTAGAAAAAAAAAACAAGTCAGTTTAGAGGAGCAGACCCTGAGGGCTCATCTATATAAAGCTTAATTATTCTTTTCTTGTTCCCCTAGTTAAAAAAAAAAAAAAAAAAAGACTATCTCGACTTGAAACCTTGTAACATTATCCTATATTCTACTAATTAGGCATTGATTTTGGCAATAGTCATCCTCTTCTAAAACTGCAAATAACTCTCATGATTATGGGACTATCTATCACACATTAGTGTAAATTATTTTACCCCAATTGTTGTAAAATTAATATCGTGTTGGAATTTTGGTGGGGGGGGAAAGGAATTCATTTTGTATTATAAGGGAATTTGGGGATATAGAAAAGAACCAGTGGGATTTCACTAAAGAAGTTTTGGGCAATCTGAGGGACTGGAAACAGGAGAAAAGGAGTATTAGGAACTAAGAAAATGGGGTGATGAAAAGGAAGCAAAAAATTATTAGTCCATCTTGACTATTTCAAATAGTGCTTAAGCTTTGCCCTTATACTGGAAAAATAAAGAGAAATGGCTTCTCTTTTGTACCACATGATCACCTATACCTGAGAAACCAAATTCAGTGCAAAGTTATTACCAACATATAAATTAGGAACTGCCAATACTTGTCTTTCAGCTGTGACTAAGAACACAGCTGTGGTGTCTTCAGACTAGTTGTTGTCAGGGCAGTAAGTTATCAGCTGTGACAAGAGCGTGGCCTTTTCAGCATCCACCAGGATCATTAGCTGAGTGTTTGGATCTCCTGATTCTTGTCGTAAACAACGCACCACAGGGAACTCAAATAGGACTCGGAGAGGCCAATATGGCAGTCTCCCTCCATCTCTCTCTTTTATTCTAATCTATCCAATTTAGTGTTTATCCAAATGAGCTATAGAATAAAACTTGGCCCATTACCGATTGTGACATTTTTAAAGGACCTTTTCTTGCCCAGTTTGTAGCATGAATTTTATAACTGTAGCCAAAAGAATTTGGGAATTTTCTAAAGGCTATTTGCCTTTCTAGATCTCATGACTTACATCTGTGGAAAGCATTTTGTTTTTTAAAAAATAGTTTTTGTTTCTTTAGAAAGAGATTTTAAGGGAGGTTTTCAGAACATGCACAGGAATTGGTAAATCTTCATTATTCTAGAGCTTATTACCTTGAGTGTCTTTTTCATGTCAGGCACTTTGTATACATGATATGCTAACTTTTTATAGATGATGAAACTGTTGCTTGGTGAGGTTGAGTCATTTGCAAAGGACTGGGAGGCAAACCTAGATTTGATTCTCTGACTCCAAAGTCCATGGAGCTCTTTTAAATTCCACTTCAGCCCTGGCTGGCTCTTGAACCATTATCTAACTACTGTATAGGGATGAACATAATCACAGAGCTACTTGATTATCACTTGTCAGAGTATATAAATGAAAACTCTAAAAGTTTTAATATTGAAGGTCTTAGGGAATGGTTTTCTCACTGTTTAATAATGCACATAAATAGGCATGAATCATAATTTTCTATTCTCATATTGGGCCACAAAATATCCAGGAGATATATTATCTATTTCAGTTGTGAAATGACACCTACCATGGCTGCAGTTGCGATGTCATTGGAAATATTATCTCATAACTCATTATCCTTCTTAGGATCTCTGTTCAGCAACCACATAGTCAGGATATCAAGAAATATTTCAATATGTAAAAGTTTAGGTGATTTGGGATGGTGCTTCTGGAACATTCTTGGGAAAAGTTTCGTTCAAGGGCAACCTTTATTCTTCATAAGGAAGACCAGAGTCTTTTCTTCATAGACTGTGACAAGAATTCTATCCTGATCAAAAGATTGAAGAGTTTGCTTGGAATAAGCTAGCTCACTCAAAAATGAGTTTGGATGTACTTTATATTGTGATGTGTGAGTTTTGGCTAAACAGAGTTATCCTTTGTGCCGTTTCCAAGTGCTACAATTGATGCAGACAGAAAAGAAAAAGATCTTATGATTTTGCTGAAGGATAACCTCCTGGGAACTGAACCTCTCTTTGAAATGAGAGCTAGTCATCTAGAAATTGTTAGTGAAAGAGGAATTACCTCTTCCTGAATTTGAAATCCCCTCAAAAAAACACTGTACCTTTTTCTTCTGGGGGTGCCATAATTGGGTTAAAAAAATCAATTGCTCCCCTCCCCAACAGTTCTATCACTGCAGTATACACTATGGAGGGCAGACTGAGAAAGACTGAGACAGTAGCAGCAGTGATTAGCTTATGATCACATGGGATTCTACCAAGAGCTCAATGGGAAAACATCCCGTCCATTAAAGATGCTGGTATAATGAAACTGATTAGGATGAAGCAGGATGAAAATAATAACTACTGTATTCTGGAATGGGATGACATTTCTTTTATTTTGAAGAACTCAATGCATTTTTGCAAAATTAAAAAAAAATTACTAAAGTAAGAAGAGGGTAGACATATTAATATATTTATGTAGTTTTAAATCAATTATAAATAGCTGATGCCTGCAGCAGAGAGTCTATAAATGAATAGCCCAAGGTTCCACAGCAGAATTAAAATCCCATTTCTTTTATAGCAGTAAAAATGGGAGGCAGAATTTACTACTCTGACCACAGATCGGGGAGCTGGTGCTGTGTAGTCTGGTGTTTCTCCTCTGATCTACTCTCGAGCAAAGAGACCCCTATTTGGTTCTGATATTTGATGCCATTAAGGTGAGGGCTGAGCTTTTCTGGTAATGAAAACACTTGCAGCTCATTTATTTATAATGGCCATATCTGCCTTAATCTTCATTTGTTTTTTTAGCTGAGAGGTTTGCAGTTTTCTCCAGCCTTAGTATGGCTTCTTCCTGAAGTCCTTCATCTGGTTGGTGGCTCAGTCATGTTTCTGTGGAGTTTTGAAAATGGTCTTCAGCAAAAGCAATCTTCCTTTGCTATTGTACCAGCTATTCAATCTTCCTTTTTAAGACTCCCTGCTAGCTCCCTGCTGCTTTCTAAATCAAGCTGTGATTTTCCTGGTTTATCAGCCTCAACATCATGGGGTTTAAATTTGCTATTAGAGACTTTTTTTTTTTTTTTTAAACTGGTATCTTCTCCAGTGCTGAAATATATCATCTTCACTCCAGAAGTGGGTAGCCTGGCAGCATCCACAGTTAGTGGTGCACGCATCTGTGTGTGTATGGGATACAATATGTATGTATATGGGATATAATCTCCCATTGTCTATAGCTTTTTTGCTTTTGCATCCATAATTTTCAAGTGACTACAGTATCTGTAGGTTGCCTGTATATTATTCTGTTCTCATTCTGTAATGCCAGCAAGTCTTTATCTACATAGTCAGGGGCTGTGGTTTAAAGAAATGAAACTAGCTAATGCAATCTTTGACTATATTTTTCACAAGGTCAGAAAATATGATGATAATGAAATTACACTGAATCCTATGAGTATATTAGGAAAGTCTTTAGTAATGTATTCATATATAATGTATTATAAAATGTGTGTATAATAAAAATATAATTTAGCAGTAGGTACAAGTTGAATTATTAATCTCCATTCTCTATTCCCCTGTATTAGTAACATGGCCTCATGCTAGGTGGAATATATATCCCTAGTCCTTGATTTGGGGCTTGGCTAACCCATTGCTTTGACCAATGGAATTTTAGTGGATATGATGCAAACAAAGGCTTGATATGTGCTTGCACAGTTGGACTTGTTTTCTTGAGCTCCCACTTTTCACCCAAAGAAAAATATTCTTTGGATAGCTGCTGGTCCAAAGACCATGAGAGGTATGTAGAACAGACCTGGACCCAACTGCAGCTTGAAGCCAAGTCCAAATGACTTCAGCCTGGATCAGCTGAATTCCAGTGAACAACTATCTGGTGAGTGAGAAATAAGTGCTATGCTTTAATGCTGAGATTGTTTTGTTATCTGTTATGCAGCAAAGTGACATACACATGTATAAATCTGTGGGAAAAATTAATTAGATGCATTGTGTTCACTTTCAGGAGAAACATGCCAAAGATAAACCAGAGATTTATAGGTTAAGAAAAAACTCTGAAACATCTCCATAGTATATCCTGGGATTAGCCCACATTCAGTCCAAGCTCTTACATTTATTGGGTTGGCCAAAAAGTTCATTTGGATTTTTTCCTAAGATGTTACAGAAAAAAAAGAATGAAATTTTTGGCCAATTCAGTGCTTCTGTAACCTCACACTGTGAATATTCACACTTTTTTCATGACCCAACACAATGAAGATATTGAACCATCGTGAAATTGAACATATTCAGCAAGTACTTACGAAAAACAATTACATAAATTCATATAGTGCCTAGAATAAGCATTATCAAGGTTAAAATGAATACATCTAGTCACAAAATAATCTTAACATATACTTTATTTGCACTTTTCAAATAGCATGAAGAGAGATACATACAGTGTAGTAATATTAAAAAATGTTTTTATCTTTCCCATTCATTTTCTTTATTCATTGCAACTTTTTCACATTTCTTTAATTTTAAATTGTCCTTAAAATCTCCTTTTCCCTGTTTGAAGATTTTCTCAGCCATAGACTGTTTTCTCCTTCCTGGTTTTGCATAACAAACCCTGACAGAACTGAGCCCAATCCAGCTGTCAGGAGACTGAGGACTTCAAGCCAGAATCTTCTTTAGTGCCCAGAGTTAGGATAAAGGCTGGGAACACTCATAATTTAATAACTGTTGACACATCACTTGTGGAAACGAAATCAGCTCTGTGTTAGGGATATGATAAATGTTTGGTGTAGAATGCAGACACAAGTGAAAAGGTCCCTGTTTTGGTGTTAGAGAATTTTGTCATTCTAACAAAGCATTAAAAAGATATGAGAAATAAAGCTTGAAATGGAAGATACTTCCTGAATTGCTAGTGAGTTCTTTGTAAGAATATCACACATAAAGGAATCAACAGAAAAATGTTAGACAACAGAAAATACAATATATGCCAGAAATCAGAAAGTGGGCCTAATAGGATAAAATAAAGCCTAAATATATTATTAATACACATATATACATATAAATATTGTTTTAAATTTGATATAGTAAATATAGGGGTTCCCAAATTTTATGGTCTCCAAATCTGTGGCATTTTGGGTTGTAAAAGTGCCACTTTACTTTCTATAGTTAAAATTTAATATAGCTTTCAAATCTCCATACCTACTGATAGTGAAAAACAAAATAGGCCAACTTAAGGATATTCAGTCTGTTTGATTTAACACAATCCCTTAGGGTTCTTTCTCTCCCATTCTCCCTTCTTCCCTTTCCTTGGGTGGAAGTGGACTTATGAATTGTCCTGGTGTTCAGTGAGGGGAGTTAGCTTTGTGGGCAGCTGCCTCTCTGTTGTGACTTACACTGGCATCTCCTGATGTGGTCTTGCATCTTCTTTTGAAGCCTTAAGCAACATTCCTTCTGTGTCCTCCTTGTTCTAACTCCAGGATTCTTTGAGCCATTGGCTTTTCAGCCACTTCTACGCATCTCTTAAGCAGCTATGAGAATTTTCTGAAGCTTGTCCATACAACTCTGGGCAGTGTGGAACATGGGGAGGCTGCCCTCAGGCCTCTATCTAGGTGCTACCCTCAGCTACTGTTCAGATGCTTAAGGGCTTCTCTACAAAGCTTCCAAACCCATAAGTTATGCTCCAAGTTCCTAGGGAATAGTTCTTCCTTCTGTGGGATCCTCTTAACCTATTTGGGGTTCATATAATCAATCTTTCTCCCCCTTAAGGATTTCAACCCCGTATTGGTTTTCTCTTGGTGATAATAACAAATCACATATTTAGCTGCTTAAATTAACACACATATTATCTCACAGTTTTTGTGGGTCTGGAGTCCAGGCACGACTTACCTGGGTCCTGTTCTTAGGGTCTCACCAGGCTGCAAGCCAGGTGTTGGCCAGGCTGTGTTCTCATCTGAAGGCTCAACTGGGAAAGACTCTACTTTCAACTCATTCAGGCTGTTGGCAGAATTCAGTTCCTTGGTGCTATAGGACTGAGAGCCCTGGTATTTGATTGGCTATCAGCTGTTGGCTGCCCTCAGATCCTAGAGACCACCAGTAATTCCTAGAAGCTGCTCGCCATTCCTTTCCATTTGGGCTCCTCCAAATTGGCAGCTTATTTTCTCAAGCCCTCAAGGAGAGACTCAGCTAAGATAATCTTATGTAAACATAATCAAAGGAATGATATCCCATTACCGTTACCATAAAACATAACCTAATCATGGGATTGACATCCTGTTAACTTTCCATATTCTGTTGGTTAGAATCAAGTCACAGGTCTTTCCTTTACTCAAGGGTAGGGATTATTTAAGGGAGTGGACATAAGGAGGTGGGGATTATGGGGACCACCCTGAAGTTTGTTCATCACAGACCCCAAAATGAGGTAGAGAGCTGGGTACCTTCAGAGGCCCACTGCAGAAAAGTTGTAATCACATCCCCTCTACTTCTCCTTTTCCTCTCAGCTGGTAATGTTTGTATTTCTTCAACTAACTCTTACATCATCATGTACACTTTTCTAATCTATCTATGGGTAAAATTTATGACCTAAGGGTTGGTCTCTAGATCTTTCAAGTTTTTAGAATTCCAAAACAAAACCAAAAATTTTCTCTCTCAAGCCTGGCACTTGAAAATGTGGGCTTTAAGAATGATCCTCTATGCTATAATTTTGCAAAAATCTACTTGGGAGCTAAAGAGCCAAAATATGATTCTATCTTTTCTCTTTCTTCCTTAAATTATGCAATAAACCTCTTTTCTCTCTCTAGCTTTAATGATAGGATAGATGCAAAATTAAAAACAAATTAATTATCAAGAAGGAAAAATAGGTCAGGTGATATTACAAAATATAATTCTTGTCCATAGGCATGAAAACAGTGTGGAATGCTATTATTAAATGACTGCTTTTTGAAAGCTTGCATATCAACATTGAGAAAGCTCACTTTTTACCTAATATAATTCAGTTGGATTAAAGAGCTGAGTATAATCACATAGGAAAGCTAAAATATATAGATCAGAGTACTTAAGTCTACATTGTTGATGCTTTGAAGAAATAAGAATATTCCTATTATGATAATAAAATCAAGCTATCAACATATATGGAGGGCTGCATACATTTTTGATAAAATGATCTGGTATATGGAAATTAATACCAAAAAATGAAGAAGAAAAATAAGGAAGAAAGGAAGAAAAACTAAAAGTTGTAAATAGAAAGATATTTTGCAGTACAATTGAAACACTGTAGAAACCTGGAAATCAAAATAAATATTTAACAAGAGAGGAATGATTAAGTTATTTATGGCATATTAATTCTATGTTATTTCATTCAGTCAGTAAAAATGATGAACCTGAAAATTTTACCTTTTGGTAAATCACCTACAAATATGAAAAAAAACCCTGAGTATGTATTGCATATACTTTGCTTACAAATCTGTATACAGACTCTACATGTTACCAAACAAAAGTTCCTGTGCCTGATGCTCAGTGAGGCCAAACAAACCAAAAAGTCGGAGTTTGGAGCAGAGAAAGGTTTATTGCAGGGCCAAGCAAGGAGAATGGGTGACTCATGCTCAGAAAAACCTGAACTCCCCAATAGTTTTTTGGGGAGAAGTTTTTATAGGGAAAATTTGAGGTGAGGGCTGCAGGGCATGTGACTTTCTTCTGATTGGCTTGGGGATGAGGTAACAGGGCAGTGCTCCTGGCATCTTGTGCTCAGTCTGAAGTTGCCATCCTCCACCTGGCTGGGGGCCTTAGTTCTGCAGAAGAACTCAAGATACTGTTATGTATATTCCTTGAGGAGGAACCAGGACCCTGCCCCAAGGCTGCACTATTGTTTCTTGATTGCTCCTCCCTTGTCTCTGTATTCCCTCCCTTCCCTAATTAGGAACTGTTTGAATCTGCCCTTTGGAACTCAGAGAAGGTTAAGGAGGCTGAATGAAGCCTATTTCCTACAAACAAGAAATGGGGGACACTGAAAGGATTTGTACCAGGGAGGACCCCACAGGGTTCTGCTCCATTTCATACACATTGATAGAAATTGGAGAATGTTAGAAAAATATTAATATAACGTAATGGTTATTATTTCTTTTAAATTAGTAGTGCCTCCAAAAATAAACTCAAAATGGATTAAGGACCTAAATGTAAGGTCAGACACTATAAAACTCTTAGAGGAAAACATAGGAAGAACACTCTGACATAAATCACAGCAAGATCCTTTTTGACCCACCTCCTAGACAAATGGAAATAAAAACAAAAATAAACAAATGGGACTTAATGAAACTTCAAAGCTTTTGCACAGCGAAGGAAACCATAAACAAGATGACAAGACAACCCTCAGAATGGGAGAAAATATTTGCAAATGAAGCAACTGACAAAGGATTAATCTCCAAAATTCACAAGCAGCTCATGCAGCTCAATATCAAAAAAACAAACAACCCAATCCAAAAATGGGCAGAAATCTAAATAGACATTTCTCCAAAGAAGATATACAGATTGCCAACAAAAACATGAAAGGATGCTCAACATCACTAATCATTAGAGAAATGCAAATCAAAACTACAAAGAGGTATCACCTCACAGTCAGAATGGGCATCATCAAAAAGTCTACAACAGTAAATGCTGGAGAGGGTGTGGAGAAAAGGGAACCCTCTTGGACGGTTGGTGGGAATGTCAATTGATACAGCCACTGTGGAGAACAGTATGGAGGTTCCTTAAAAAACTAAAAACAGAACTACCATATGACCCTGCAATCCCACTACTGGGTATATACCCTGAGAAAACCATAATTCCAAAAGAATCATGTACCACAATGTTAATTACAGCTCTATTTACAATAGCCAGGACATGGAAGCAACCTAAGTGTCCATCGACAGATGAATGGATAAAGAAGGTGTGGCACATATATACAATGGAATATTATTCAGCCATAAAAGGAAAAGAAATTGAGTTATTTGTAGTGAGGTGGATGGACCTAGAGTCTGTCATACAGAGTGAAGGAAGTCAGAAAAAGAAAAACAAATACTGTATGCTAACACACATATATGGAATCTAAAAAAAAAAAAAAAAAGTTCCGATCAACCTAGGGGCAGGACAGGAATAAAGACACAGACATAGAGAATGGACTTGAGGACATGGGGAGGGGGAAGGGTAAGCTGGGACAAAGTGAGAGAGTGACACTGACATATATGCACTACCAAATGTAAAATAGATAGCTAGTGGGAAGCAGCCACATCACACGGGGAGAGCAGCTCGGTGCTTTGTGACCACCTAGAGGGGTGGGATAGGGAGGGTGGGAGGGAGACGCAAGAGGGAGGGGATGTGGGGATATATGTATATGTATAGCTGATTCACTTTGTTATACAGCAGAAACTAACACACCATTGTAAAGCAATTATACTCCAATAAGGATGTTTAAAAAAAATTAGTACCTCATTTACATATTTTAAAGTGAAAAAGTAATATGCAAATTCAAGTTATAACTAATCTAGCAAGTGTTTACCCAGTTACCTCTCATATTTTTTTTTTTTTTTTTTTTTTTTTTTTTTGCGGTATGCGGGCCTCTCACTGTTGTGGCCTCTCCCGTTGCGGAGCACAGGCTCCGGACACGCAGGCCTAGCGGCCATGGCTCACGAGCTTAGTTGCTCCGCGGCATGTGGGATCTTCCCGGACCAGGGCACGAACCCGTGTCTCCTGCATCGGCAGGCGGACTCTCAACCACTGCGCCACCAGGGAAGCCCACCTCTCATATTTGAAACATGTTTAGGAGCCAGAAAAATAAGCAAAAACATATCCCAAGAGCCAAAAAAGAAAAAAAAAATTTTGGGAATGCTGATGCTCCTAAGTTCACACATTTCATTTATAGAAAAACACTTCCAACTGTTGCTCAGAGCATTCAAGCCAGCCTTATTCCTATATCACAGCAGATTTGAAGAGATGGTCAGAAGACAGGAAACAAACCTCAGAAAATTAATAATAATAAAATCCATACAATATCTTGTACTATTTATAAAATGCATCCACATACATTGTTTCATTTGATTCATACAAAACTTTTGAGATACTATTTTTAGAGTGTGTCCAATTTACAGAAGAGGACATTGAGACTTAAGTAGTTAAGTGTGTTTGCCCAAGATGGTGAAGCGTGACATCTGACTGTCTTCCAACTTCTCAGCATAGTGGGTTCTGGATCAGTCAGACTTGTTTTGCCTCCTGGCTTACTAGCTTTGTGACAATTCTTAGCCTCAGTTTCTTTATTTATAAAATGGGGAAAACATGTATTGGGCTGTTGTGCTAATTAAATGAGAAAATGCAGGTAGAGTGCTTGGCCTAGAGTCTAGCTAGTAATATGGAAAGTTTTAAATGCCTTCACTAAACATGTACTTCAAGTTAAAACAGAAGTTGGAATAAATTGAAGAGACAGATTACTATCTATTCACTTTGGAATTTGACATTATTTTAAGGCAAAATGGCTTCACTGGCCACATTTGTACGATTGTTGGTTCTTTTAGAATATCCTTGTTACTCTGAATCTTTATCATTCTCTTAGCTTCCATGGTTTTCAGTCTAATCACAAAATTAAAAAGTTAGGAACACTGTGCTTTTTCAAATGCAGGTAACAATTTTCCTTCCAGAAAATCTTAATGACTGGAAATACGTAGAATTCTACCTGATGCTACTTTATATCGTGGATTTTTAGAAGGAATACAAGGCCCTGAAAAAATGGACATCAAAAGCTTCCATCATAAGAAAAGATTTCTGTGACCTGTAGAAACTTGAGTCAAGTGGTACTCCTTTGAAATGAGCTTGAGGCATCATGTTATTCTTTCTCATGCTGTCTTTTGACTTCATGAAGTACTTAATATAATTTTTTTAAAGTCCTTCTGGCCAGATTAATTGGTATTTTCTAGATTATCTTGCACCCATAAAAGGGCCAATCAAGGAAATAGTTTTGGTGCTGGTAATTTTTTCACACACACACAGCACACAAGCACACACACACGCATACCACACATCCTTGGCCTCGACTGTATTGACTGCCCTGTGTCGAATTTCTGTCATGTCCTTGTTTTAATAGGTAAACCTTTGAACCCAGGGAAAGAGGCCCGATTGTGTGTATAAAAAGATAATAGGATCTACTCTTTCTTGGGTCATATATATGCACTTAACTCTTTGTTACCTCTCCAAAATTGCTTATGGTACCAAATAGGTGTGCAATAAGTAGTGGCAAATTTAGACTTTCCTACTTCCAGCAGACCAGGTACTAGATGAATTAACCATATTTTACTTGCCTTCTAGCAGTCAGAAGAAGAGATGTATCACATACTGGGGTAAATGAATGAATGGCAGGGGTCACTGAAGGTTTCAGCTCTGGTCCTCTTTCCCACCCTCCACGACTCGTCCGCAAGAATGCAAAAGTGATTCATAAACACTTCTGAAGAACAACACAATAGAACAACAACAAAACAAAAATCCTGATTCACAAACAAACAAGACAGAGAAGCACCTGGTAGAAGCTACTGGGGTTAGGACCTACAGATGGAGACAATCTTTCTAAAATGCCAGTCTGTGTCCTCCCTTTTGTGATACATTTGAGCTTATGACTGTGGCCAACTAGACTAAGCCACAGCTGGGATCAAATCTTAGATTGAAATGTTCTAATACATGTTTCTTTGTGTTAAGGTGACAACTGATGGGGAATATTACTGGTGATTTTAGAAAATTCATAAAGAGAAAGTTAACCAAGTGTTGTGTAGAGGGAAAGGAATGGATTGAATATCAGCAAGAGGACCTAGCATCTGAGTAGGAAAGAAGGCTCAAATTTTTAATGGAGAAACCTTTCTGAACTTCTGAATTGTCACTCTGGCACACACCGTGCACTCAGTATTAACTGTAATTATTACTGACTGAAAACAAATTCTATATACCATAAAAAAACCTACAAAAACAACTTTGAAAAGCGTAGGGTTTTAGTATATAGGCAAGTTGTATTAGTCTTCGAAAGCATCTCTGCATTTTAATAGAGTACAGTAGACAGCTGTTTATTCTCTTTCAATTAGATTGAATCATCACAAACCTGTACACTTGGATTGCATTAGTTTATTCATTTGAAGAACTGCATGTAATGAATTTTATTTAATATTATGCACTTGTCTTTTTTTAAAAAAAACTTTAGAATTTATTCTTATTCATTTATTTTTGGCTGCATTGGGTCTTTGTTGTGCACGGGCTTTCTCTAGTTGCGGCGAGCGGGGGCTACTCTTCATTGCTGTGTGTGGGCTTCTCATTGCGGTGGCTTCTCTTGTTGCAGAGCACGGGCTCTAGACGCGTGAGCTTCAGTAGTTGTGGCACGTGGGCTCAATAGTTGTGGCTTACAGGCTCTAGAGTGCAGGCTCAGTCATTGTGGTGCGTGGGCTTAGTTGCTCCGCGGCATGTGGGATGTTCCTGGACCAGAGCTCGAACCCTTGTCCCCTGCATTGACAGGAGGATTCTTAACCACTGTGCCACCAGGGAAATACCACAGTTGTCTTTTATTTTAATTGCTATGACAAGATTTGCTAAGCATTTTCTGGAAATAAGGTTGAAAATTTTCTCTACTACCTAACTTAGTTGTCCTTATATAAAATTCTCTGAGTAATTCTTTTAGAAATAATTTATAGAAAAATCTTGGTTTCCCTTTAAGAACTGTGATACTCCTTCCTTTCTAGAAATGAGAAATATGATGTGTTCTAATACCTCTTTCACTGTCTTTACCAGGAAGCTCAGTAGTACCAACTTAGAAATTTAGCTAAAGCAAGCATATTGACATTTTTTTAGCCTTTTAAAATACCAGTTTCTTGATTTTTGTGTTTTATATCATTTATATTCCACTATTACATTTCATGCTCTTTTTTTTTGGTGGCCTGTTGTCTCAAATCCTTTGTGGAAAATAATCACAATTATTTGTGATCAAAATTTAACCATGCAATCAATCAATTCCACCAAGTTCTGTGTATTTTGTTTGAATTAAGAGAGAAGTGTGCAAATGATGCATTTAAAATGGACACATTATGCATTTATCTAAATTTATTAAATTTGACAAGGGAAATACTCAGCCAAAAGGCAAACAAAGAACTTCTAGACGTTAGACCCTTAGGATTGAAAGGACTTTGGAGGTCACCTAGTTACACCTTCAATCTCTTAGCTTTTGCATTCCTGTTGACATGATTTTCTGAGGATTTTGTAAAGCTCAGTGTACAATTCTTCCATTTTAAAATCTTGTGATAAATAAGCATTTAAAAAATACACTGAAATTAAGGTAGGATTGTTCAATAATGATAATGTACATCACAGCATATCAAATAATTTTAACTAAAAGTGAAAGTATTTTGATCTCTTTTATTTTCCTCATAATTTATACATTTATAAATATCCTAAGGCTCATTCAAACCACTTGTTTCTGAATTATTTCTATTCATCTAAATGCTAGTAAGAGTTATCTTCTATCTAAAAATAACATCTAATTTGTGCCTTTGTAAACTTTTCTAAGCTTGAAAAAAAAGAGAAAGCAATTTATTTCATTATTATTTAAATTTGGGTGTGAGCTGAAAATGTAGTAAGTTTTAAAAATGTAGAAACTTAGTAAATAGTTAATCTCAAACACAAGGATCTGTATACCCTTAGCTGTAAAGAATAACAAAAGTGAATTGTAGTTTCAGTCAGTAACCTACATCCCACCTCACCCAACACTGTCAAGTTGCAGACAATATGGAAAGATTGTTTAGGAGCCCTGGAAAATCTAACTGAGAAACTGGGGACATCTGAATCATAAAAGTAGCTGCCAAAAAAAAAAGAAAAAACAAACCTGCTAGCTATGGTTGGTTTTGTGTAGGAATGGGCAGTCATCACAGCTGGGTTTGCTGGACCGTGTTGAGAGAAGAGGTTCCCACTAGTTGTTGTGGAAGTATCCTGCCCATAGAATCATCCACTTTCCTGATTCAGTGAGCCTCTTGCGATGCTTTGTCTTGTGGAAACATTTCCTTCTAAAAAAAGAACTTGAGTCATGTGCAAATGGTTTTGACGTTCCCTTTCCCTGAAAAGGAAAAGGAGAAAAGCTTCACTCATTTACTTTGGGTAGACTTCAAGTACTCCTTTGGGTGCCTAGAGAAGACTTCTTTAGAGGTGAGAACCCCATCTTAGTGTGTTTGGACTGCTTATAACAAAATACCACAGGCTCAGTAGCTTGTGAAACTTATTTCTCACAGTTCTAGACTGGAAGTGTGATTTCAGGGTGCCAGCATGGTCTTCTGGGTTGCATACTTCTCCTCGTATCCTCACATGGCAGAAGGGGCTAGGAAGCTCTGTGGGCTCTCTTTTATAGAAGCACTAATCCTGTTTCTGAGGCCTTCACCTTCATGACCTAATCACTTCCCAAAAGCTTCTCCTACTGATACCATCTCATTTGGGGCTTAGGATTTCAGCGTATGAATTTGGGGGTGGGGACACATTCAGACCATAGCAAACCTTTTGCAAAATGTCCCTTGTTTCCTCCAATTTAAATTTATACCAGTACCAAAAATAGGCTGAGGGCTTTCCAAATGGAAGACCATGGGCGTTTCTTCATGGGCAAATGCCGCATTTCCTTTGAGGATTGCAGTCTTGGGATGACAGCTTGTGTTTGCTCTTTTCTTCCTCTGATGTTTGTGCTTTGTTAGTATCACTTCAGCACATCACATGTTCAGTTAGCCAATTAGTGTAAAATTATTGTCATATGTGGAAGTGTTTGGATACAGATAAAAACACACAGGCTTTTTATTTTCGAAATAATGTCCATACAAGGTCACTCAAATATTAATATTCCAACCAGACTTGATCAACTGTCAGGTGAGACAGTATCACTTGCCAGAGCATGCAAGTGACCCACACAATTCTTCTGCTAGAATTCAATGTGGATCATGATGTTTTTATACTCAGGCATTGAAAAATCATGAACGTCTTTTTCCTTATTTTTTTTTCCTGATGAATTCTATTAACCTATGCATAATTTGCACGGAGAAGCTCTAGTCAGAAAAGCTCAATTCAGGCAACGCAGAGTATATTAAAGTGCAGCCTTACTTGGATTCCATCATGGAATAATCTGAGATGGAGATTTTGTTTTTACAGTAAAATTTAGGGAAGCTGTAAGATTATTACCAATTTTCTGTTAATGACTTGAATTTTTAAGTTACAAATATGACAGCTGATCTTTGTGCATAAGTCATACCGAGACTATGTTGAGGATGATGCCTCAATTTAGGCACCAAATTTAAGAAACAAATAGAAGGACATTTAAAATTGGATACAATTTAAGATGTCCTGGGCAACTCTAATTTTGGCATGTTTTAATGTTTTTATTTATTTTCATTATGCTTGATTAATTGACCCCATACTTGTTAAGTACTTTTATATATTTTTATCATTGGTTTTTCAATGAAAAAGATTATGACAGATTCAACATGGAAACAGGAGGGTAGAGAAAGCTATGTATCAAGAAAGGTGTTTGGGCAAGAATGTAACAGTCAAGGAAAGATTATGCCAGAAACAGAGTGGGCCCATCATGGGTAAGTCTCACTCTTCATGGTCTGTAAGAGATCTAGGATACAGTTCTCTGTGAAAAACCAAGTACTTGTAGAGCATCTTGTGGCTTCAGGTAGCTGTGAGGCATTGTGGAGTCTTCTCTTGAAGTCCCAGGCCAGATTCTCCAGAAACATGAAGAGTTGGATATAGGAAGTTTACTGGAGAATGTGCTTGGGAACAGCACCTGTGGGGGGTGAGGAATTGGGCAGAGAGAGAAGGTGATGTAGTTGCAGCAGAGTCCTCAATAGACCCACAGGGAGCCCTGGAGCAGGGCTGGCCTCTCAGAGCTGTCCCAAATTGAGGCAAGGGTACAGGGCCTTTGCTCTGTCTCCTCCGACCTCCTCCGACCTTCCCTTATCAACCAAGCATTGGAAGAGGGCTGCCTCAAGAGGGTGTGAATCTTGGGTGGGGTTGCTCCCTTTATTACTGGGCATTTGCCAAAGACTGTCTTGGTCATGAGCTATCAGCTATCAGTACTCCTGGTAGCTGGGATAATGAGGTCTCTGTTCTGAAGGGGGATTATGGTGGCCTGACCACAGCAGTCTTTGTGATTACCAGGCCCTGTTGAATGTAGAGCATACAATGATTATATTACTGTTGTTATTATTAGTGATCAAAGCTAACATTTATTGAGACCTCTTAATGCATTGGGTACTGTGCCTAATGCTTTGTGAGGCTGGTCACTTTAAGCATGACCTCATTGTAAGGCAATATAGAGCAGTGGTTACAAACACAAGTTCTGGAGTCAAAGTGTTTGGGTAAAATGCCAGCTTGGCGTTCTGCTTTTTTACCTGTGCAACCCAGGACAAGATACTTAAACTTATAGATGCTATCTCCCAGAGCACCTTGAAATATTAAAATAATGAGCTTAATTATATAAAGCATTTAGAACAGTGCCGTCATATAATTTATACTTAAAAAATGTTAGTTATAAGTATTGTTTTTCCCACTTTACAGATGAGGAAACTGAGGCTTGGAGACGTTAGGTAAATGCTGAGGCACATGAACTCAGGTAATTTGACTACTGAGTCCATTCTCTTACCTTTATTGAGCACTTTCTGTAATAAAGTGCTAAGTATATGTGATAGGTAGAGGTCCAGGAAATCTAATAAATTGTGTTTTCCATGCCTTTTGGATAAGAGGGTCCAACTCTGTGAAGATTAACTCCATAAAATAATATGAGAAAATAATCATTTATTTGTTTATCCATTCATTATACAACAGATTTTTTTTTGAGTTGGGCCATAGTGTTTCAGCTGTTCTGCTGGACTCTGGGATTAAAGTGGTTAGCAAGACTCATTGTTCCTCCCCTTGAGGACTTATGATCAAATCAGAATAGCATGCTAAATTTTATGAAAGATAAGTATAAGTTATGTGGATATGAGAGGAAGAGCGAGTTTCAGATTTAGTTAATACTTAAGAACCTACTACATTTATGGCAAAAACTGCCACTGTCATACTCATAACCTGCAAGAATCACTAATGATCACCCTATTTCCGCCTGACCCTTTATGTGGCCTCACAGCATGTAGTACAAGCACATTACGTGTGCTCAAAAGGAAAATAAAAAAGTGAAATTTTCGTAGTACTGGTGAGCCATTTCATTCAACGGCTATATGCCCTGGAGAGAGCATGAAATGGGAAACATTACTTTGCTATTCAGTCAGTTGGCTTCAATTTCCATTTATTTTCTATGATATGAACACTTTATCGAGCTGGGCATGATTCTCATGTTAAAGACACTTACTTTTCAAAAATACAGCCTCTAAACATAAACTAACTATTTAATCTATGCTGAATTGAAGAAACAACAATCTGTTCCAATCCTGAAGGAAAAATTTCTGGTGTTGAATTTATTGGTCTCCAGTGAAGTATAAAATATGATCATGTATGGTAGGCATGATCTGTGATTACAAGGATTTTTAGTCATAGTTTTGATTATATGCAATTTTTGCCATGTATATTGACTTTAGAACCTAACCGTTGAATATGATGTGACTTCATATAGTATTGTCCTTAAGTAAATGGATCCTGCAACCAGGTAAACTTGGGTTCAAATCACAGTTCCCACATGACATTTGTGATATTGGGGAATTCAATTAACTTCTCATGCTTCATTTTCCTCCTCTGTAAAATGGGGATAATCTAACAGCATAGGATTGTTAGGAGAATTAAATGAGAATATATGTAAAACCCTCAGCACAGTTTATTGAGCAATAAGTGGCATTATTTTAAAAAATCCTTGTGAAAGGTAGAACTCTAGAAAGTCAGAGTTGGCACAATAGCTAAAAGTTATTTTTGTGCTGATATGCGTATTAGGGACCAATAAAACATGGAAGAAAGTAGTGTATAAAACAGTGATTAAGTTTAATTTTGGAGTTAGTGCTGAACTTGAAACTCCACTTACTACACTTATAAGCTTTGTAACTTTGGGCAAATTATTTGACTTCTCTAAGCTGCTCATCTGTAAAATGATGCAACTAAGGATTCCAAACTCACAGCGTTGTTTTGAGAATTAAATGAAATGATCCATATGAGGCACTTAGCTGAGTTCTGGCACATAGTATGCCCTCAAAGGTGTTAGCTATTATTATGGGAAATTTTCATACACGGTAGCTTTTTAACTCTCACGGTTTTTTATTTTACAAATGCAAGAAGGGAAGTTCAGTGATTTGTCTAGCTAGTAAGTGGTGACGCTGTCTCAGTCATGGATCTTTTGACTCCAAGTTCAGGGCCTTTCCCACAGCCTGCTTCTGGTCCCTCCTCATACTCCCTTTCCCCTCACCCCCAGCCCCACACCTTGTCCTAACCTCCCCAACAAAACATGGGTAAGATGCTGTTGCAGTTTATGCTTCTGATGTAATTGTAATGGAATTGCACAGACCTGATACTCAAAATGGATTCTAAAACTAAAATTAAACTCCTGGAAAATCCCAGCAAGGTTTCAATAACATACAACTGTGTCAAACTGTGGAAGGCCACAATACCTGAATGAATCTCCAGAAATAATTCAGAGGATATGTCAAGTTTAAATATTCAGACAGAATTTTAAGAAGAAAACTAAAGATAACTTTCCGTAAATACAAAGTACAGGTTAGAAGGGGCAGAAGAGCATGAAAGTAAACTTTTCATTGTGATGGTTTTAGTTTAGGAAGGATTCATGATAAATGCACTTCATGGTTTAGAAAATCAAATACAATCTCTTGTTGCCTCATTAAAGTCCATTTTTTTTGGTAGTTACAGAAGCCTTTCAATATTTACATCTTTAAAATCCATTTTAGTGTTCACATTTATCAACTGGGAGTGCAGCGTTTTCTTGAGCGGAAGAAACAAATTAATGCTGGATGTCTACTGCTTCAATACCTAATAAAATTGACCCATGTCTTTGAACCCTGGAATCTAGTGTGATGAGCAGGTCCTTGGCATCATATTCAGAGACATTAGGGTGCCTGCTGCATATCGTGTCTGTGGCATAAAGGAACATTATACGAATTCAAGGCCACGGTGGTTTTAGTCTAGTCAATCTGGATCACAGTGATTCTCCACTTCATTTAGATGTTGAATCCTTCTATCTTTTGCATTTAAGCCTGCCTAACATCCACTAACTCAAAAGTGAGGTGTGTAGTTTCAACAAGATTGACAAAGTTGTCCCACTTCCTCTTCTGTTTTTCTATTGCTGCCTGTTCTCATTCTGACTCAACTCCTGTTCAGTTCCTGGCACCAGACCGAGTCTCTCCACCTCTTTACATTGTGTCTGAGGAGCTCCTGACTTCCTTGTCACCCTCAGAGATTTTGACTTCTACATTCTACTACTTTGAATATCCTCTGTTAGGATACCCTGCCCTAGTTTGCTTTCCTGCTCCTAACTTATTTACCTACCTACACTCTAGGAAGATAATACAACCCAAACAGCTGGTTGGCGGCATCAGGCAGACTTCTTTAGATACTTGCCCCAATCTTGGGGGATTTCATAATTATCACCACCCCATCCCCCAACTCACATGATAAATCCATATATATTATTTACAATTCTTGAATTGCTTTGTATACCACCATTTCTTGCATAAACTCTGCTCAACTGCACACATGTGGTATTATTTTCACACTTTTCCTCCTGGAAATTATAATAATAACTAATGTTTACATAGCACTAACTGTATGCCAGGTACTATTCCAAGCACTTTATACACATCAAACTTAATTAATCCTCAAACAACTCTGTTGGGTAGGCAATATTATCTGCATTTTACATATGAGATAACTGAGCTGCAAAGAAGTTAAGTAATTAATCAAAGGTTACCTGAAATATTACTAAGTGAAACTTATACAGTGTTCTAACTGTGTTAGTACATTAAGTCTACTCAGTCACTGACAGTATTGATTCTTTAACCCCAAGTGGGATGCAATAAAAAAAAAAGTGGGTTCTGGGTTACAATATTCAGTTACAATGTAAGATACATTTGTCTATAGAGTTTCTCATTTCCCCATTGCAGTACCATCCTTCTCCTCAAAGCCCAGTTCTTTTAATTGTCTTATTAGGAGAAAATCCTAATAGAGCAGTGACCAACCTTTTTAGCAGCAGTGACCGGTTTCGTGGAAGACAATTTTTCCACGGATGGGGGAGGGGGGTGATTCAGGTGGTAATGCGAGTGACGGGGAGTGATGGGGAGTGGCAGATCACTTGTGTGCCGCTCACCTCCTGCTGTGCAGCCCAGTTCCTAACAGGCTGAGGACCAGTACTGGTGTGCGGTCCAGGAGCTGGGGACCCCTGTAATAGAGAATGTATAGTAAAAAGTAATGTGACTCAGAAGAAGAAATGTAAATGCTCCATAAACATATGAAAAGATGCTGAACATTACTAATAATCAGGAAAATGCTAATAAAAACAATAAAGTATTTTCACCTAACACATTGGCGAAGTTTTAATCATGATACTTACAAAGTTGTGGGAAGTCCCATTTATGCTGTGCTGCTGGATGTACACATTGGTATAGCCTTTTTTGGATGGCAATTTGGCAGCATTTTATAGACTTAAATATGTATAATCTTCAAGACAGCAATTCCACTTTTAGGCATCTGTCTTAGAGAACTATTCAGACGTGGACAAAATAAGTAGAAGGATGTACACCATAGCGTTATTAGTAAAAGCAAAATCCACAAATTGATAATAAGGTAAATAAATTGTGGTACTTGTATTCATAGAACATCATGTATGTAGCAGTTCCAAAAAATCACGTAAATATTGGGTTGACCAAAAGGTTTGTTCGTTTTTTTCTGTAAGATGGCTCTAGTAGCACTTAGTTATCTTTAACTTCATTCAATACAATTTTGTTAGATTGTATGTGACAGATGTCATATCAGCGTGCATTTTTAAAAAAGACATCAAAATTGGTGAATCTTTGAGTAGTCATTTAAATATTGATGATGGAAGAAAAAAAGCAACATTTTTGGCATATTATGCTTTATTATTTCAAGAAAGGTAAAAATGCAACCAAAATGCAAAAAAAAAAAAAATTTGTGCAGTGTATGGAGAAGGTGCTATGACTGATCGAACGTCTCAGAAGTGGTTTGTGAAGTTTCATGCTGGAGATTTCTCACTGGACGATGCTTCACGATTGGGTAGACCAGTTGAAGTTGATAACGATCAAATCAAGACATTGATTGAGAACATTAACGTTATACCACGTGGGAGATAGCCAACATACTCAAAATTTCCAAATCAAGTGCTGAAAATCATTTGCACCAGCTTGGTTATGTTAATCACTTTGATGTTTCGGTTCCACATAAGTTAAGCGAAAAAAAACCTTCTTGACCATATTTCTGCATGGGATTCTCAAATGTAGTGAAAACGTTCCGTTTTTAAAACAAATTGTGATGGGCGATGAAAAGTGGATACCGTACAACAATGTGGAACGGAAGAGATCTTGGGGCAGATGAAATGAACCACCACAACCACACCAAAGGCTGGTCTTCATCCAGAAGAGGTGATGTTGTGTATATGGTGGGATAGGAAGGGAGTTCTCTATTATGAACTCCTTCCGGAAATCCAAACGACTAATTCCAACAAGTATTGCTCCCAGTTAGACCAACTGAAAGCAGCACTCTATGAAAAGAGTTCAGAATTACTCAACAGAAAACACAAAATCTTCCATTATGATAATGCAAGACCGCATGTTTCTTTGATGACCAGGCAAAAACTGTCACAGCTTAGCTGGGAAGTTCTGATTCATCCACCGTATTCACCAGACATTGCACCTTCGGATTTTTATTTATTTAGGTCTTTACAAAATTCTCTTAATGGAAAAAATTTCAATTCCCTGGAAGACTATAAAAGGCACCTGGAACAGTTCTTTGCTCAAAATGATAAAAAGTTTTGGGAAGATGGAATTAGGAATTTGCCTGAAAAATGGCAGAAGGTAGTGGAACAAAAGGGTGAATATATTGTTCAATAAAGTTCTTCGTGGAAATGAAAAATGTGTCTTTTATTTTTACTTAAAAACGGAAGCACTTTTTGGCTAACCCAATATATATGTACTGACATCTGAAAAGCTCCAAGATACATTACTATGCAAAAAGGCAATTTTTATTTTTATTTTATGTATTTATGTATTTATTTATTTATTTTGGCTGCGTTGGGTCTTCCTTGCTGCGTGCAGGCTTTCTCTATTTGCAGCAAGCGGGGGCTACTCTTTATTGCGGTGCGCGGGCTTCTCATTGCGGTGGCTTCTCTAGAGCCTCGCAGAGCAAGGGCTCTAGACGTGAGGGCTTCAGTAGTTGCAGCACGTGGGCTCAGTAGTTGCTGTGCGTGGGCTCTAGGGAACTTGGGCTTTAGTAGTTGTGGCTCGTGGACTCTAGAGTGCAGGCTTAGTAGTTGTGGTGCATGGGCTTATTTGCTCTGTGACATGTGGGATCTTCCTGGACCAGGGATTGGACCCGTGTCCCCTGCATTGGCAGGTGGATTCTTAACCACTGCGCCACCAGGGAAGTCCCAAAAAGGCAATTTTTAGAAAAATAAAGGTACCTGTTAATCTCAGAAAGACAAAATTACACACCTCTATATGAACATGTATACCATATGCGTATAAACCAAATAGAGTAACAGCTATATTGGGGAAAGCTATCTGGAAAGTGGACATACTATTGTTTGAAGTTTTTATATATATACACACAAATATGTTCATGGCTTTCTTTTTGTGTGTACATTTAAAGAAAACAAATAAATGTATGTCTTTTTACAAAGAGTTTGTGTCTACCATACTGTTCCCCCCTGTTTTATTTGCTTTTTTGAAGAGGACTGCAGAAGAGAACTCTTCTTTGATCATTTTCTATCTACTCGTAAGAGGCTATCCTATGATCAAGGCAGGTTAACATTAAAAGTTTCCTAGTGTTTGTATATCACCTCCAAGGCAAAGTGGACTTAAATGACAGGAGGATAGCAACAATCATTTAGCATAATTCATTAGAATTTCCCAAGGTCCAAACCCCACTGTTCTTATTTATATTACTCAGTTGCCCAATATTGCAGCCTAACTTGACCCTCTAAATGTTGGGTTTATTCTTTTCCCTTTATGTGACTAGCTCATCTGGATGCCAAATAGGCTTAACCCTTGGATTTCAGATGTTCCAATGATATCTTTGTTTTTTGAATTGAAAAAAATTTTTATTTTATTTGTTTCTTTTCCATTGTGATTTATTACAGGATATCAAATACAGTTCCCTGTGCTGTACAGTAGGACCTTATTGTTTACATTATATATAGTGGTTTGTATCTAATCCCAAACTCCTAAGTTATCCCTCCCCCAACACCTCTCCCCTTTGGTAACCATAAATTAGTTTTCTATGTCTGTGAGTCTGTTTTTGTTTCATAAATAAGTTCATGCATGTCATATTTTAGACTCCACATATAAGTGATATCATATATTTGTCTTTCTCTGTCTGACTTACTTAGTGTGATAATCTCTAGGTCCATCCATGTTGCTGCAAATGACATTGTTTCATTCTTTTTTATGGCTGAGTAGTATTCCATTGTGTGTATATACCATATCTTCTTTATCCATTCATCTATCAATGGACATTTAGGTTGCTTCCATGTCTTGGCTATTGTAAATAGTGCTGTTATGGACATTGGGGTGCATGTATCATTTTGAATTATAGTTTTCTATGGATATATGCCCAGGAGTGGGATTGCAGGATCATATGATAACTCTATTTTTAGCTTTTTAATGAACCTCCATACTGTTTTCTATAGGGGCTGTACCAATTTACATTCACACCAGCAGTGTAGGGGGGCGGTTCCCTTTTCTCCACACCCTCTCCAGCATTTGTTAATGATGGCCATTCTGACTGGTATAAGGTGGTACCTCATTGTAGTTTTGATTTGCATTTCTCTAATAATTAGTGATGTTGAGCATTTTTTCATGTGCTTATTGGACATCTCTATGTCTTCTTTGGAAAAGTGTCTATTGAGATCTTCCACCATTTTTTGATTGGGTTGCTTTTTGTTATTGAGTTGTATGAGCTATTTGAAAATTAAGCTCTTGTTGATCACATTGTTTGCAAATGTTTTCTCCTGGTCTTAGATTGTCTTTTTGTTTTGTTTATGTTTTCCTTTGCTGTGAAAAACCTTATAAGTTTGATTAGGTCCCATTTGTTTATTTTTGCTTCAATTTCTATTGCCTTGGGAGACTGATCTAAGAAAACATTGGTATAATTTATGTCAGAGAATGTTTTGCCTATGTTCTCTTCTAGGAGTTTTATGGTGTCATATGTTGTATTTAAGTCTTTAAGCCATTTTGAGTTTATTTTTGTGTATGATGTGATGGTGTTGTTCTAACTTCATTAATTTACATGCAGCTGTCCAGCTTTCTCATCACTGCTTGCTGAAGAGACTGTCTTTTCTCCATTGTATATTCTTGCCTCCTTTGTTGAAGATTAATTGACCATAGGTGTGTGGGTTTATTTCTGAGCTCACTATTCTGTTCCATTGATCCATATGTCTGGTTTTGTGCCAGTGCCTCACTGTTTTGATTACTGTAGCTTTGTAGTATTGTGTGAAGTCTGGGAGGGTTATGCCTCCAGTTTTTATTTATTTATTTATTTATTTATTTTTTCGCCTCCAGTTTTGTTCTTTTTCCTCAGTATTGCTTTGGGAATTCTGGGTCTTTTATGTTTCCATATACATTTTAGGATTTTTTTTTCTAGTTCTGTGAAAAATGTCATGGGTAATTTGATAAGGATTCCATTAAATCTGTAGATTGCTTTGGGTAGTATGGCCATTTTAATAATATTAATTCTTCCAATCCAAGTGCATGGGATATCTTGCCATTTCTTTGAATCACCTTCAATTTCCTTTATCAGTGTTTTACAGTTCTGAGCATATAAGTCTTTCTCCTCCATGGTTAGGTTTCTTCCTAAGTATTTTATTTTATTTGGATGTGATTTTAAAAGGGATTTTTTTTTTTTTTTTAACTTTCCGTTTCTGATATTTCATTGTTAGAGTAAAGAAATGCAACAGATTTCTGTATGTTAATCTTGTGTCCTGGTACCTTGCTGAATTTGTTTATCAGTTGTAGTAGTTTTTATGTGGAGTGTTTAAGGTTTTCTATAGTCTCATGTCACCTGCATATAATGACAATTTTACCTCTTCCCTTCCAATTTAGATACCTTTTATTTCTTGTCTGACTGCTATGGCTAGGACTTCCAATACTATGTTGAATAGAAGTGGTGAGAGTGGGCATCCTTGTCTTGTTCTGGATTTTAGTGGAAAGGCTTTCATCTTTTCACCATTGAGTATTATGTTGGCTATGGGTTTGTCATAAATAGCTTTTAGGTTGAGATAAGTTCCCTCTGTACCCACTTTTGTAAGAGTTTTTATCATGAATGGATGTTGAATTTTATCAAATGCCCACCCCAGCCACAGGAGCACCAGTGTTCCATTCAGATGTACTTCAGGCACTGAGTTTACAAACCAGCTGTGGCAAGTAAATCCGTGGATCTCACAGTTGCTGGGACACTCAGATTTCAGCCGTGCTCCCAAAGTTGCTTGGTCTCTGAAGATCTGCTCAGGTTTTAGCCCCACCTCTGCATGTGGGCAACCCGCCAGTGCTTGCATGCTACCAGAACTTGTAGAGGCAGAGCCATACTCACTGGGAGTGCACCTAGAATGAGGCTGCTATGGCAGACTGTGCCTCTCCCTTCAAGTGCACAGGTTAACAGTGGGACTTCAATGGCATACCCAGGCTCCTTCCTGCGCACAACCCTGGTTGCGGCCTGGAGCACACTCCAGCCCCTTCAGGCTGTCTCCACGCAGCCAATCCCAGTCTTCTCCCTGGTCTGTCCTCTGAAGCCCAAGTTTCAGCACCCAGCCCTGAAGCACACCAGCAGATGTATGTCTTGGGCTGGAGAGTGCAAGGAAGTGGCTAGGACCCTCTGTGCTATTCTCTCTCTGTTCTGGCTGCTGCAAACCATCTGCTGCGCTTTCCTCTGAGCCATTGATGCTCCCTTTCTATCCTGGCTGATCTCGCTGCCAGTGCAGCAGCTTCCCAGTGTGAGGGAACTTTTCCTCTTTCACAGCTCCTTCCCAGGGGTACAGAGCCCATCCAGATGTCTTTTTTTTTTCTTTCATCCTACCTGGTTACATGGTGATCTTTCTTGTAATTATAGCTTTATGAGATCTGCCAGCATTCAGCAGATATTCTATGAGAATTGTTCTACGTGTAGGTGTATTTTTGATGTATTTGTGGGAGGAGGTGAGCTCCACATCCTTCTGTTCCACCATCTTGATCTGCCCCTTCCCCCCGATGATATCTTTGATAGCTCTCAATACTTTTTCTAATGAACCCACTGATAGTGTCTCTGATTGCCCATAATCTTGTGCTTCCAACCTCTGGCAAAACCATGATCCTAAAATGGACTAGGCAGGCTTCTGAATATTGTGGACCTCCAAAGGCTACTATGAAGTACTTCAGCTCCTTGAAACTAGGAGACATGGGAGGTCAATATGTAAGAAGCAACCATTGTACTTTGGTCCCCTTTCTAAGAGGCAAAGTAGGGATAATGTGAGTTGTGCTTCTCAGGCCACAGGCCCGAAGTTTCCTGGGAAAAAACTATGAATACAGTGAGAGTGATGCCAGAGACTGGATGAGGGAACTACAAGAAACATGTGTGGTAATTAAAAATAAGGACATAGGATATAGTTGCTAAAGTGACCTTGTTCTGCTAAATGATGCATGTTTTTCTCAGACTCAGTGTGGTCATGGCACACTACTTATAGACATTGCTTAGATTCCTTCATTCATGCTCCATTAAGCTCTTCATTGTGGTCTCTTTCTCCCGCACCGCCCCCTACCTGCTGCCTGTCTTTTCTCAATATGATGGACAGTGTTTGTCTTTGGTGATAGCAGGGTTGTTGTGCTGAAGGCATCTTAGACCTATTATCCTGCTTTTTATTTCTATAGGCAACCAACAGTCTGCCCAGGTGCTCCTGAGGATCTAGTATAATGGAAGCAAAGGGACAAGGTGATGGCAACATGTTGTTAGGCTTGGTGTAAAAGGAGAAGGAAGAGCACTGGCTATAATAGGAGCCAAACTGCAACCTTTGTAGACTCTATGCTTTCTCTTTACACTCAGGAGTATTTTGAAATCTCTCAGCTTTCTTAACTATCCTAAAGAAATAGAAGAGAACAGTTATCATCTATTCCTGAGTCAGAGCCTTAGTGAGAGAATAGTACAATCTCCAAAGACTGGTGTAATGGTGGCTGCAGGAATCCAAAGGTGAAATTCAAGAGGGAAAGGCAGAACCTAAGGAGAACCTAGTTGTAATCTCTTGGTCCTATTTGGAGGTATATTCTAAGGTTCTGGGCCTAGTTTAGGAGAGGGTTTCAGTTATCTTTAGCAATAGTAATTTCCTCGCCATTGGGGGTGTTCACACAGAGGTAGGATGACTGCTCCTCAGGCTTGACATTGAGAAGATTAAGGAAGCAGGTAAAATAGAAACTGTAGATGATACCACAGAAAACTGGCAGTCTTAGGATTTAGAGTTATTGAATTCTTGGTATTAGTCAAACATCATATGGAGTCATGAAATAATAGCATAGTTTATTTTGAATTTTTGGCAAAAGAAATGCAATAGTCTATCTTTAATTTGGGTAATTGATCCTAGGATAATCATTTAAGTGATTAAACTGATACTCTAAAAGCTCATGAACAAATTCAGTAGAGGCACACATTTATTTGTATGGTATTCTACCTAATTGTGAAGATCTTATTCTTATAAAAGTTATTTTTTAAATCAACGTACATGCACATATCCAATGAAGACATTCTTTGTACTTCTCAGAATCAGTAATTTAAGAACAAATATGTAGAAAATGTCTTCACGTTATTTGTCTATATGATCTTTAAAATAACCAAAAGTGTTTAAACCAGGACATTCACCATACTTGTTTTTCTGTCTACAGTCACTAAACTATTTTTTTTTCCTCATTTTGATTAGTAAGGTTTGGCCCAACACCCAAGTCTCTGAGTACACATGTTAACATGATTTGGAGGCAATAGAGTGCTTAGAAACGGTAGTGATTTGTGTTGTTAAAACAGATTTTTAAAGTAATAACAACTCTTGAACTTAAGCTCCACTCTGGCAAAGGCGTGATTAAAAAGAAAGCATTTGCAGTTTTCAAATCAACTTATTATTTGTGCTCTAAGAACAATGAAAAGAAGCACTCAGAATAACCAACCATCTTCCAAACTTAATGAAATGCAATGAGAGTGAAACACAGTTATGCAATGTATCACATTCCTGGAAATTTAAACACAATGAACAATCATTGTTCTCACAAAATATAACTCCTTTGATCATTCCCTCTTTGTCCTTATTGTTTCTGTCATACATTTACAGGGTCATTTTTCAAAGACAATGAGAAGAATAAAAATGATTTTTTAGCCCCCACTTGGAGACACCCCATTTTAGCCCTGATTCAATTGCAATGCGAGTCAAATAATTTGCTCTTTGTACATAATTTACATGCAGCTTTTTAATGTGATGTGTAAAGTGTCTAAATGCTTGGCTTGGCTCTTCACTGTAATGGAATATTTGCAGTTCAGAGACAGAGTAGTAATAACAATAATAATAGCAGCTAACATTTATTGAATGCTTCCTATATGCCTATTACTTCCATTTATAGAATATATATGTACATATATATGTGTGTGTATATATATACACATATATATTTATTTATTCTAGCAACTGACTCTTTGGTACTGGCCTCTCTAAGTTGGCAAAGGCTTTCTTCCTGAGAATTCCTCCTCTTATTTCCAGACTGGGTCCCATAAGGTTGAACTTATTAAACATGTACTCACCCTCTGGTAGGTGATAGGCACTTGCATTATCTACTGAGAGGCATGAGAGTAACAGTTGCACATTGTGATTTATAAGAAATATATATTTAATCTTCATCCCCTTTTTCTGTCACAAAGCTCCTAAAACCCTTGGAATTTCCTAAGTGGAGAGATCAAAAAGGTATGTTTTGTTATGCTATGAGGCAACTTTTGGAACCTATGGAGGGATGGGGGCTGGTTGCCAGGAGAACCAATTATGTGATTGGAGGGTTAAAACGTTTGTTCCCACACTCCTGATCTCTAGAGAGGAGAGGACTGTAGATTGAATCAGCTGTCAATGGCCAATGATTTAGTCAGTCATGTCTATGAAATGAAGCCTCCATCAAAACCCAAAAGGACTGGGTTCAGAGTTCTTCCAGATTGGTGGACACATAGAGATCTTGGGGAGAATGGTGCCCTTTCCCCATACCTTGCCCTATGCTTCTCTTCCATCTAGCTGTTCCTGAGTTATATCCTTTTTTAATAAACCAGTGATCTGGGCTTGTAACTGGCCTCTGAAGTCGGTAGTGGGGGTAGGGGGATGGGTGGGTGGGGGGAGTCTTGTGGAACTGAACCCTTAACTGTGAAATTTGATGATATCTTCCAGTAGATAATGTCAGAATTGAGTTGAATTATTGGAAAACCAATGGTGTTCAGAAAATGGCTTTTTGGTATGTAGAACTACCACCCCCAAAGTGGAATTGGGTCCCAGAACCTAAAGACATATGGTCACTGCCTGCCATAAATGCCTACTTAGGTGCTGTATATTAAGGAGGACATACAAGCTGTTATATGTTTAATACTGTTTAGAGGTATAGCTCTTTAGTTGACTGTCTTTCTGGTTAAACAATAAGCTCCTTGAGTTTAGAGACCATTCTAAGCGGTCTAGTGTTGCATATCCAATTCCTAGCATAGTGCCTGGCTCAAAAATTGTTGGCTGAGTTAATGGTCTAGTGGAGGAGATAGATATATACACAGATAATATGATAAATGATATAGCAATAAGAAGTGAGGTCATGATGAAAGTAGAGATTGAGATCAGAAGTATTATCCTTCTCCTTTAATATATTATAGCACTATGGTGGATTTCTATTGTTATATCTTTAATTTGATAATGACAGTAATAGTATATTAGGTATAGTAATACCTGAATCACAGTATATGGCTTTTAACTTTTTTAGGTGATTTCACAACCTGACAAAATATATTTTCTCTCATTCTTTAGATATGCCTTTTCATTTTTTTGGTTATTTCTTTTGCTGTGCAAAGTGTTTTAGTTTGATGTAGTCTCACTTATTCTTTTATAATCACGCCATATTTTTGGAGTAGGTAAAAGTGTCATTGCCCTCATTTTGCAAATGAGGAAATTGAGGTAAAAAGGGTTTTAACAGATGCTGTGTTTTCTAAGCAGCGTTGCTATAGATATAACCTATCCTGAATAGACAACCCATTGGCTAGTCATATTTTAAAACATTTGTTTATTTTTCCAGCTTTTTGAGATATAATTGACATGTACATTGTGCAAATTCAAGGTCTACAGTGTGTTGATTTTATATACTTATGTATTGTGAAGTGATTACCACAGTATGGTTAGTTAACACCTCCATCACCTCACATAATTACTCTTCCTTTTTTATTATGAGAACACAAAATTTATTGTCTTAGCAACTTTCAAATATATAATATGGTATTGTTAACTATAGCCACCGTGTTCTACATTAGATCCCAAGAACTTATTCATCTTATATCCAGAAGTTTGTACACCTCTGACCAACATTTCCCCATTTCTCCCACCCCTCAGCCTCTGGAAACTACCGTTCTATTCTCTGTTTCTATGAGTTTGGCTTTTTTAGCTTCCACATATAAGTGAGATCATACAGTATTTGTCTTTATCTGACTTATTTCAGTAGCATAATGCCCTCAAAGTCCATCTGTATTGTTGCAAATGGCAGAATTTCCTTCTTTTTTGTGGCTAATATTCCATTCCATTGTATACACACAGACACACAGACACACAGACACACAGACACACACACACACACACCCTACATTTTCTTTATCCATTCATCCATGGATGGATATTTGGGTGTTTTCATATCTTGGCTATTGTAAATAATGCTGCAATAAACATTGGAGTGCAGATGTCTTTTTGATATAGTGATTTCATTTCCTTCAGTTAAATACTCAGAAGTATTGCTGAATCATATGGTAGTTCTATTTTTAAGTTTTTGAGGAACCTCCATACTGTTTTCCAAAGTAGCTGTATCAGTATAGATTCCTACCAACAGTGCACAGGGATTCCCTTTTCTCCACATCCTCACTAACACTTTTTTTTTTTTTTTTTTCCAGTATGTGGGCCTCTCACTGCTGTGACCTCTCCTGTTGTGGAGCACAGGCTCTGGATGAGCAGGCTCAGCGGCCATGGCTCACAGGCCCAGCTGCTCTGTGGCATGTGGGATCCTTCTGGACCGGGGCACGAACCCGTGTCCCCTGCATCGGCAGGTGGACTGTCAACCACTGTGCCACCAGGGAAGCCCATTTCTTATCTTTTTGATGGAAGTCATTCTAACAGGTATGAATTGATATCTCATTGTGGTTTTGATTTGCATTTCCCTGATGATTAGTGATACTGAACATTTTCTTTCATGTACCTGTTGGACATTTGCATGTCTTTTTTAGAAAACTTTGTCTATTCAGTTCTTCTGTGCATTTTTAATTGGATTTTTTTTTTTTTTTTACTATTCAGTTGTATGAGTTCCCTGTAGTTTTTGGATATTAACCCCTTATTAGATATATGATTTGCAAATATTTTCTCCTGTTCTGTAGATTGCTGTTTCATTTTGTTGATCGTTTCTTCTGCTGTGCAGAGCTTTTTAGTTTGATGCAGTACCACTTACTAATTTTTCCTTTTATTTCTTGTGCTTTTGGTGTCATATCCAGAAAACTGTT